>NC_081406.1:397765938-398365938 GCF_030272615.1 Cryptomeria japonica
TTGGCAGAGAAAGGAGGAAAAGTCCATCCAGCAGGAAAGAGGAGGTAATTGATAGATAGAAAATAGGGAACACATAAGTTAGCCATTATTCAAGAAAATAGGGGCGATAGAACAAAGAACACATGAGTTTACCATTATGTAAGAAAACATAGTGTGTTATGAAAGGTTGTAAAAACACCACGTGTTTTTATGCGTGTAGTGGCCAGGTGAAAGTGATTGGGATGTAAAAATATATACATATACATATATGCACACACACACACACATACATATTTATGTATGTATGTATGTATGTATGTATGTATATGCATTTATGTATTTTTGAGGTATGAATATGTCACTTTTTTTTTAAGGCAAAGGGCCAAGGTCCATAATATATATTAAAATATAGGAAAAAAGAAGATTACAAAAAAGATGAGACCAAGGTGCAGGAAAGATTCAACCTCAACACCCATATCCAAAATGAATTCCCTACTAGAATTCCATCAGACCAATCCTAATCTAGTCTCGAGAAGAACAAAACTTGGCCTTTCACCCAAAAACATAGATTTTACAAATTTGAAGAGCTTGAAAGGAATGATAGAACAAAATTCCCACCCATATACATTGGTGTAGACACCTAAAAATGTCTCATTGATCATGTACTAATGCACAATAAATAATGACACAGGTTTGTCATTCAATCATTCTCATTCTCATCTCATTTGCTTATTGCTAGTTTGCTGATTCTTTTCTCATCATCTCTTTCTAAATCATTTTCTATAATCTAACATTGTTCTATTTCATTCTAAGGTTCATTCTCTCATATTCTATCTCAATATCATCTTCACATCACCTATCTCTATCTCTAATCAACTAACCATTCTTCTATCTTTCATCTCACATTCTTCTTTTTTCGAGAGATCATTCATGTCTTTAATGCACAAACAATCTCTCGAGGGGACATTACACCCTAAGTATCACCAGGACATGACCTGAGAGTTAACTTGGGAGTTAAGGTCAAGGTTAGTTGAATGAATAAATTCTTTATTCAAACAATAAAGCTTTTATCCAATGGATAAACTCTTGTGCAAAGGCAAAAGGGATAACCATGGTCAAAGCAATAAATGCTTAAGGAGACACATGAGTACAAGTTGAAATAACCATAAATGGTTATGTAAGAGCCATTAATAGTCATGTAAGATCCATTAGTGGTTTTGGAAGACTTTGGAGGTTAGATTGTTGAACACACAAACCATTAAATTCTTTTCAAATACTTTTGAAGTCTTTGAGAAGTGACTCCAAGTTGCTTAGGAATGTGACAATAATTAGGGGATGGATTAGGTTAATTAGGAAGGGCTTAGAAGAATCTAGAAGGGGGTTAGGATTGCAAGTGGGTTTGGTGGGTGAGGGAAAATAGGATTTTTAATTAAAATAAAATTCATTTATTTCAATAAATAGGTGCAAGTTGCATTTGTAGGAAAATGCAAGTGGGGGGGAATAAATGATTTAAATAAATGTTTTATTTAATTTATTTAAAAGAGGAAAAGGGGTTAAATGAAATAAATAGGATTTATTCATTTAATTGATTGTGAGTTTGGTTTAATGAATTAATTAAAATAAACTGAATAATTTATTTAATTAAAAGGAGAATATTTTGAAGATGAATTAATTATATATTACTTTAATTAATTAATGGCTAGTGGATTTTTTAATCAAATAAATAGCAAATATTCATTTAATTAAACTCGACAGATTTATGTGACTACAGAAGGTATATCGAGCTAGGTCATACGGGTTATACCAACGATATAAGGTGTCTTTTCTTTTCACCGAATATTTTTAGGCAACATACTTGAAGTCTCTCAAACCCAGGGTTTCTCTACCGAAGTGATGTACTACACTGAAAAAGAAAAAACAAAGTATCGAAAAACCTTAATGTGGTCTTACCGAAAGCTTATTTTCAGTGTAATTATATCACTTGACAAGAGTTGTAAGCACTACACCGAAGTTGCATCCTCCACTAAAACATAAATATCGAAGAAACCATTTATACATTTTGTCAAAATATTAAGGTTTTGGTGTAGCGATTCAGATCTACAAAGCTATGAAGTAGCACACTATGCTTTATCTACATAGGTCTTGTTGAAAAGCTCATTTTTCAATATTACTAAACATATTGGTAAAGGAGTATGAACACTAAGTCGAAGCTGATATCTATGCCGAAATGTCATAAAAATAGAAGGGTGATGTTGGTTCCCAAAACCACAAATTGAAAACCAAAAGACTTGCCAAATCCTCAAGTAGTCCAGTCGGCCTTGGCCAACGAACAGGGATGGTCAAAGACAAAATCCCTTTGCGATTTAGGCTCCACTGAACCTAGGTGGGTATGCATCTTCCTCTCAAGCACAAAAGAGGTTATTTATACTGGATTTAAACCTTTTAGAAAGTTTACACAACTGGCAAATTATTGTTCAGCAACTATGCTTTATTATGTGCTTTAAACGAATGCTTTGAAAAGAAATGATTGTGAATGTATATTGAAAATGAGATTGCTTTCGGGACTTAAATGAAATCTCCATAGATCAGTTCATATAGGATTTGAGAAGAACGTTTCTCTATCAAGGACCTTGAATGCATACAGATCAAAACCTTAAAAGATCAATAACAGACCAGTGCCTCTATCTAGGGATATATATGACACTTTGTGGACAAAATATCTTATCAACTCAAGAGACAATTTCTCATCAACTATGAAGGTTCAGTATGCATTACACAAACAATAAGAACTCAATCTTTCACTTAATGCAATGACATGTGATTCACATCATAGAAAATCTATAAACAGATTTATCAAGAGGACAAAGATAATCATCAACACAAAAGTGTACACAATATTTGGAAAAAGAAACAGAAAACCTTGTATATTAATCTTCAGGAAATAATTGCATACATAAGTTGCACTTGTAGATACTCCATTACAGATTTCTTGCACAAAATGATACTTCTTCTTCCTATAGAATTCTCTAATAGAAAATGATATTCAATCCTTACAACAGTATCTTGTTCTTATGACTCCTCTCTTTACATAAAAAATGACTCCCTATAAGTATGTAAATCAAAAGGCATAAATGAAAGGACACACCCTTTCATACATAGAAGGGAGTTACAGACAGTTTCCCTCCAAAGGACACACCCTTTGGTTTAATTATTTTACAAATGAAAACCCTAAAAATACTAAATGATGCTTTAATAATGTGTCTTTTCTTCTCCGCCTTGATAAAATTCCTCAGCAAATATCCATCATCTTCTCATTATCTCCTGCACACAAGATAAGCCAATCAAATTCCTTGTTTTTAAAATTTAAAACATATTCCACTTTAGCTTTTAGTTTGAAAAGTCAATAATCTTTATTTCCTTATACTTGTTTATAATAATTCATTTAAATCAAAGTATTTCCATCTTTAAGAAAATAATTTTGCGAAGATAACATCCATTTATATAAAATAATGTTTTATCCTAAAATATATATTCAAAGCACTTATTTAGGATAGATATACTTAAAATTCATCTTTAATGCACTTTCAAATAATACATAGGGCAGGGTGATATGATAAGAAATACTTCCCTTTTATCATTCTTTCGGCCAAACTTCCTCCCTCAGCGAGCTTCTCTCATGTCTTATCGATTCTGTAGTTTCATCGATACCTTTTATTTTTGATGGGACCACTTCTGATTTCTTCAATGAACTTCATATCGATGAAATTGCTGCTTTCGGTGAGTCCTTTTAGAGATTCATCGCAACCTAGGTTTGTTTGATAAGTCATTTTTTATGATATGCCACCTAACTGCCACTTTAGCTACTAAACTCATCTTGATCGGACCCACCGCGTGTCACCTCTGGATTGACTCGTGGATCCACCTACCCACCACTTGGACTTGGGTTCTTATTCTGGGCTCTACCATGTGGCACATCCTAATTCACTTGCAGATCCACAAAGATGACACCTCATCGGCCACCTTGCCAGTCGCTATGTCACGGGGGATATAGGTCATGCAACTTCCTATCGCGGTATAGAGACTGCCATTGGATCTTTCTTGATCACTGCTGGATCCTCTTGATCTACTCGCTTGTTAACTTCCCCTTTTTCACACATGCTTTGTTGCCAAGTCACAGGGATAAACCAGCGTGCATCTCTATCTTGCGGTATAATGACGGTCGTCAGATCTTCTGCAATCAGCATCCGATCTTCCTGACTTGCTCAATCTTTAGCCTTTATCCTCATCAGCCTGTCATAAAATTTGGGTACTTTGAGATGCATGCACACGCAGGGGCCCACCAGCGCTGAGCTAGCACTTGCCAAAAGCCTTTTGTCTTTCGACAGTGTTATCATACGGGTTGTTTTGGATTTAAGTGTTAAAAGAGCCTATCCCACAAATAATGTGGGATAAAGGCTTTCCCTTTTCTAACACAGCTCCATGTTCTTCAGCTATGCTCCTCGAGCTGACCTCCTTGAAATTCACCATCCACCATAACAATCTTATCAGGATTCAGCATAGCATAAAACTCCTCCTCCCGACATCCCGATGAGTCTGTAATCTATATTGTTTTGTTGGTATAACTCATACCAATATCTCCATAGGCATTTTTATCTTCATCGGGGGTCGAAATAGCCTTTTTTAATTCCTCCTGAAGTCCCGATGTTACTGAGATGCACTTTCATGCTTTAAACCTCCAAGTCTACTTTATCGGTATAGGAAACACCAATGGTTCCACCTTTCGATTCGCCATGTCATCGGGGATCGGCCTAACTATTTCTGCACTATCCCGATATGGTCTTTTTCTCCAATGGACCCACCTTCAGTTCCCTTCAGTTATCAGATATCAGGATAGAGTTTTTTCATCATTTCTGATCTCACAATTCTATAAGTCCATGCTCTGCACTACCTTTTCATCGTTACAGGTTACACCGATAGCCTCATCGGCTATTGGTATAAAAGAATTTACACTTTCCTAATAAGTCGATGCATGCTGATAGAAAACACCCTCCTTCTACCTCATCGAAACAAGCTATCCCGATGGTATGACTTTCCTAAGAGTGCGCATCATGTTGAATATCATTTAAGTGCTCCAATCAATCTGCCTTCTGATTTATCGATAAATGTCATGCCGATAATCCTTCTTTTGCTTGCCAATGTTGTTTCATCGGGGCTACTTATGCCGATATTTGAAATTTTGCAGTTTTGAAAAATGAGCCATCCACCATGAATAATAGTGATCCTAGTTATCCCACAAGGTCTTATACATACTGAAAAACAATCTTAGATTAAACCATAATGACTTCTCCACTGATAAATGCTCCCATACTGGATTCCTTGTGCAGTCTATACTTAGTGCATGCCCTTAGTGTGCCCAAGTGATACCTTGACACTCCTGAAACAATTTATCCTTAGAGAACTTTGTCCGTGCTACTAAGGTTCCTGCACATGCAAACCAGTAGTAAATGCTCCATAATAGCACATAAAATTTTGCAAAAATGTGTGCTGATAGGTTCTACACCAACAATATTGTGTGATTCGACTAAGGTAAAGATGACAAAGAAGGAAAAAAGGGTTTTGTCAACAAGAACACATACACAGAAAAACCTAAGTGATAGAATAACGAAGCTCATAATTCCTTGACATTAATATGTGCCAAGTTGATATCTTGTCACACAAATTTCAATTTAAAGCAATAAATGACCGTTCTGCAACTGTATTCTGAAGGGACGATTCACAAAATTAAAGCACAGATTTTGCACTTGTCATATCATTGAGGAGAAATTCGGGCATCAAAAGCTAGAGCAGTCAAAACAAGGAACTAAGGGAAATAAGTTTCAGTGACTTCATTACAAGTAAGTGCCTACTCTCATTAAAAAACTCTTTCAGTTTCAATTATCCAGTACTAATTGAAATGGAAGGCACATCCAAGAAACCTAGGGCTAAGAAACAGAAAGAAATTCCTACAAGATGAAGTATGAGACATCAGAGGAACGAATCCAACAATTAAAGGAAGAATTGAGATTGATTCCTAATAGGGAGGGATTCTCATATGAGCATGAACAACAAACCATTGAAGCCCTCCAGGACACCAATTACTGGAGATATCATGCTGAAAATTTGCAAAAGAAACTAGAAAAGGTAGAGAAGCAAAGAAAAAATAACATATATGACATGATGCTAGGATTAATTACTCACAAGTTTAATGAGATGATGACATACACACATGACTTCTATAACACTTATGTGGGTACCTTCAAGGCATTGGAATAACATACTAGGTTAACGAGATGGATAGAAGAGATAATGAACAAAGAACAGGATCCAGAGTCATCAAAATTGCCAAGGAATATGGAAAAGATGTGGTCCAAACATAGAGTATAAAGAGGAACTACAAGAGGAATTAAGCAAGCTAGACACAGAGGATGTTAAGAGTCTCCCTTCATTGCTCAATGAAGATCGTGCACCTATGACCCAGGAAGAATGGAGAGGTTTATTATCACGGGAGCATCCGCAGGCTTTGAAGGCAATCAATGATGAAGATCACATCCCGGACAATGTAAAGATGATCCTGAGAAAATTGTATGGAATGGAATATGTTATGAGACACTTTGTCTCAAACATAACTACATACAAGGATCAGGAATACATAGATCATTTAGGGTTTGTTAATCTTTTCCTTTTAAATCATTATGTACTTGTTTAGTTAGTTAAAATGTGTAACTAATTATATATTGTTCCCAAAAGACATGTTATTTTATATATATTAGATATGTCCTTATAAGAGGAAGATCATTTCAATTTTATAGGAGGATAGATATCATAAAAAAAGACTTTTAGTTTAAGAAGTTAAGCATTTTACTATTTTATCTACATAATTTTGATGCAAGTAATATAAAATTAGTTATCTTTCTTCTTATATGTTGTATTCAGATTATTGTGGATTACTTTTAAATCTCTTGCTATTTTGATACTGTGAAGATCGAAGGTTGTATTAAAAGTTCTTTCTATTTGCTGTTGTTTTCTTGTTATTTTCATTTTGCGAACAAAAAGGTATACATTCTTGGATAAGTTATTGTGTGAGCTTGATCAAATTTTCCATATAGTGACCATCATAATAAGAGTAATTGGTATAGGAAGATCAGCAGTGGATAGTTAAGTAAAATTGTCTAGTAAGGAGATAGAAAGAAAGGAAGCCTCATAAGATTGTGTTCCCAATTAAGAGAAAGACACTGGTCTGTATTGCATGTCTAGCATTGCATTCTAAAATATAATTTTATTCTACTTTCACAAAGTATAAATTAAGAAGGGAAATTCATTGTTATTTTCATTCCATTTGAGAGTGACTCTAGTCAATAATATTGTAATATGGTTTGCCTAAGTATTACCAGCTAAGTGTAGTATATAGAAAAGTTGGTAATAAGGTACACCCACATTGGTTTGGCAGAGCCAAAAGTGAAGGGAAGATAGATCAAATTTGTCATTGCACTAGTTGGATAAAATTAGTTGTTGATCTTGATTATAGGGATTGTCATACCCTTAGGGATCATCAAACCAGTGATTTTGAGCTCCAACAAGTGCATTACTAAATCTAAGGAGATTGGAAAATGAATCACTGAGGGAATTGTTTATGAGGTTTTTAATTGCAAACAAGGAGATCCCTAGTTGTTTTAGACCTGAGGAATCTACTTGCATTGATTAATTCCTAAAAGATTATGAACCTAGTTCAGTCTAGTGGACAAAAAAATTTAACCCAGAAAGAATTGGTCAAATTCTTGATTGGATTGTTGGACATAATGTGCCACTGAGAGGAGGGGTGAATCAGTGGTTTATAATCTCTACCCTTTCAACACTAAGAATGACTATTGATTAACACACTAGAGCTAAGTTAACCGGTTGGTAGGATAAAGAGAGATTACACAATGCAATCACACACAAGGACACATCACATAACACCGGCATGTACGAGGAAAACCCAAGATGGGAAAAACCTCAGTGTTATTGGAGTCTATTGCTCCAATCCAGCCTCACAATGTAACTCTGATTAAAATATTTAGGGCAACAACCCAAGGAGCACCAACCCCTAATTTAGGGCACCAACCCAAGGAGCTACAACCCCTACACCAAGCTTCAACTCAGTGGTCTACAATGAGTATATTCAATTACAAGAGTAATAGTCTTGTTACAAATAAATTTTGTAACTCTTCTGCAAATATCTCTACCAGTTCTCTTCTCTCCTATTCTCTATCGGTTCTCTGCTCACTTCTTAGCTGCAACACAATCTCCTAATGAAACTTACTCTCAGTTGCACCTTCACCAATTCAATATCTTCTTCTACTTTGCCAGTTCAACTCTTTGTCAGTTTTGCTCTCTATCGGTTCTCTCTTTTTTCTGCTACACTCTTGCTCTCCACTGGTACTACACTGTGTCAATTCTATGTTTGTCTTCTCTGTAGTCTTCTTCAACTCTTCTCTGTTGGTTCTATCACTACTGGTTTACTCCTTTGTCAAACTTAATGGGTTACTATCGGTTCTCTCTCTGTTGCCCATTGAACACTTCAACCCTTTTCTTTCTCACACTTAGTTACTTCTTCTTCTTCTTGGTCAGTACTTGAATAATTTCACTTGTTTAGAAGAAATAACCTCTCATCCAATGGCAACCTTCATTGATTTTGGCTTGCATATTTATAAACTGGTTTTCTCCCCAAAAGCCAATTCAAATTTCGGGCGGTTAGGGTTTCTTCAGTGACCCTGAGGCAAATCAAATTCATTTAGATCTCATCCGATCTGATCACCTTGATTCATGAACTATAACTCATCAATCAATCTCACCATTGTCGTGCCTTCCTGATCACACCTTCTATTTTTAGTAACCTGCATTTAACTTGTCAATGGATCTCTTGGTCAATCACCAACAATAGTTTTGCATTCTCATTCATCTACCTTGATCTTCTCAACCAGTCTGTTTTGGATCTTTGTTGTCCATTTTACCTCGATCTGCAAACCTCTGTTGCATGTCTAGTGAATCACACAGTCGACATAAATGTCAACTTGTCACCTTCTACTTGTCACCTGACACTTTATGAACTCAACAAGTTGACCTATGTATGCATGCCACTTCACCTCCACATGGCCCTTGTGTCGACATCCACCTTTGTTAGATCATCTATGCCGGTATGGATGGGATCACCGAGCAACTCCATTAGTGGGCTCTTATTATGGTTCTTTAAACATGTCGGTATCTCACCCTTTGTCGGTTAACCATCATGTCTGCACTTTGTTTCTCTGATAGTGGGACACCTTAACCAATCACCAGACATGCATATCCATAGCATGCTCATCTTCATCAGGTGTGATTACATCACTTAGCCTCTTTTCTCTCTTACCAGTTCTCATACTTATCGGTAGGCACCCTTGATGATATCATGTCATCAACCTTCACTTGTTTACTTCTGAGGCATCTGCATACTGGTTGCACTCTCTATATGTAGCTCTTGTTATGCCTTTCTCCATTATCAGTCCGGACATCATCTCAACCCGTTTGTCAAAGTGACCAACCCATCACTTCTTTGTACTCTTCTTTCTCAATCCTAGTACCTCATTGTACCTTCTCTGTTGGTCCAGTACATATCTTTGATTTCATGCACTTGAGGCATTCTTTTGTTTCATTGGTTGATCCAGTATGAGCCTTAAATCATCTTCCTTTAACTCTATTGTCTTACCTCCAAGAACTATGATGCATTTCATGCATAATAGGAGATGAGCTCCCCTTACCAGTGGGAATGGATCATTGTCATCTACATTCTACAATGCACCAATGTGGCTTCCTTGTTTGAGTAGCATATCTTCAAATAGGCACAAGTGATACCGGTTGGGCACATCCACTATCAGTCATCTCTTCATCTGGTGGGAGTCCTGTTATTCTTCATCCACATAAAATACTCATGGATTGTATATACTTCTCCTCCAGTGTTGATGTGATTCTTGCTAATATTTTGCCTCTTTATCACAATCAACATCCAAGCATCTTGCTCACCCTGCTTGTACACTAGTCATAAGCTTTCTGATTGGCAACCACTCACTTTTTTGATTTGTCTTCTCCATGTCAACACATGCTCACCGGTTAGCAACCATACACAACCAACACATCACTTACCAGTTGACATTCTCTCCTTACCGGCGATAGACTCTATCGGTAACCTGCTAGACTAGTTGACATCAATAACTGCACATCAATAATATTCCCATACCGGTTGTTCTTGTATATAGGTTGACATCAATGACAACACAATGCCAACGATCTCCCCCTTTGGCATTGATGTCAATACATGTAGTATCTGGCATACTACATATTCTTTCTCCCCCTTTGTGTGATACACGAATTCTCACACAAGTAGTATGTGGTATACTATAGAATGTTTCTCCCCCTTTGACAACAATGGCAAAGGACACCATCATGGATTTACTCCTCCTTGTGTCTATCGGACATGGACAAAGATTTTTTCTCCCCTTTCGCTCTACCAGATGCATCTTCCTCCTTCAAACATCCTTTGTCATATCTTTTGAAGTCACTTTACTTGAGATGGAGGGCACAACCACCAAGTGACACCAATTGCTCAGCAACCAAGTATATATGTAGACCAGAACCCTAATGCATATACAAGTCTGAAACCAATTTAAGGCCCATGTGTCAGTGAATACATCATACCTACCAGTCAAACTACATCATCTCCCTTCTAATACCCTTAATCATGAAATTCTCTTGGGTATTCCTGCAACAATTTTCATCATCTGCAATTGAGGCAGCCAGTACCCTCACAAGTTCAATCATGCTGATTCAACATCATGAGCACTTGAACTCCCCTTGAGCCATACATCTTAGGTCCTCATTGTCGGTCAGGTCCAAAACTAGAACTCCAATCTTCACCATATACCAGTTGAGCTATGCAAATGTGATCATTTGATGATCTTTCAGCTCCATTATATCCACCGCAGCCTATGACATGATCCTGAATGTACACAAAGCCATACAATATCATCATCATGCCATAAAACAAACCAGTTAGCCCTCAAAGGATGCATGCATACAAAATCAACAACTGGGCCATCATATGTCATTCAAGTCTTTTCCAATACCACCTGAGACATAAACTCCTCATTCCATGTTACCGGGGATAATGCGATGATCTCGAACCTCATTGTCTTACATATTCTACAAGAACCTGTTAGCATTCATATCGATAACATCTTACACATATATGTTTTTAGTACCGGTCCATCATCACTACCGAGGCACCTTCTTGTGACTCCTAACATCTTGTGTCAATTTGCATCTTATCCCAATTACAAATATCCATCCATTGACACATGCAGTAGTAATCCATCTTTCATATGTAGGTGTGTAGCCAAGGAAGCCACTACAAACACTTATCTTCTCATTTTCTTCTTTCATACCGGCAGCAGCTTGTTCTTCCATGTGTCCTTCTTCACTAAGGGGGTGAATGATAAGGTCAGTGTACTAATCCCCCTAAGGTTTTGCATCTCCTTTAAACCTTAGGAGATATTACCTATGTGTTGAAATCACAGTGTCGGTCCACGGTTGCATCTTCTTTCTTCTTCCTCCATTCCTGCTTGATCTCATTCTTCTTCCCATTTTGTCTTGGGAGCAAGTCTTACCTTCTTCTACTGATTGGTCCTTTCCCTACCTGATGCTGCATCATAACTGGAAGCAATGCTATAGTAGCACACAACTTCCATATCAATCTCCTGATTCGGGAACCTTCTAACATATCGGCTTTCTCTTTCTTTTCTGATCATGCCATTGTAATTAGTTGTCAGTCTCAATGGATTCCTTGCATGTGTAGGTACACTTCTCATCTTGTTTCATGTAGGTCTTTGTTTCTCATATCTTCTATAACTGCTATTATATTGAGCATGATTGTTCCACTGGATGCCATAGAACTGTGAGCTCTTCTTCCTGCATTCATAACTTCTATAGCCAGATCCATTGCAGATATAACAAATACTATTTGCATAATCAGGAGAGGAATTATGCATGTATCTACTCCTTGATGCATTTCACTCATATGCATGATATCTCTGAGATCCTAGATTGTTCCTTCTAGATCCCTTTCTGCATTCTTCTGCCCTATGTACATGACCATTATATGCAAAGCAATAACCGGAGAAGGAAGGTTTATCACTTAAAAACATGTTATCCCATGCATGGGGAGATCTTACTGATTTAGTATCTCCATTTCTACTTCTTCGAGGATGGATACTAGGTTATCCATTCCCTACAGCTCTTCCATCAGATCTCTTCTTTTCCCACACTTTCTTTGTCTTGTGGGTAGTATAATTTCCTTGTCTTCTTATGGTCTTGCTTCCGGTGAAGTTGTCTTCTCCCATCTTCTCTTTTCCTTTGTGATCTGCATTGTTCCTCCTTCTTGTAGCACCGGTATTCATCCTTGTTTGCATGTCTTCATAGGTTGTGGTTAGATCAACCATTTTTCGGGGAGAATCTCTAACTTTTAAGGTCTATTTCTTGTTATCTCCTTTTGAGGAGAAAAACAGAATGTCATTGTGGGGGACATTCTTGCTGGTGGAACATTCACTGACACCACTTCCTAATCCTCCAGTGTCCTCTGCATGCTTTTTCTTTTTCAACATTTTGTCCAAGGCATCATTCCTTCCATCAAACTGGATTCTCACCTCTGAGCTCATCTTGACATTTCTCAAGGTCCTTTCACAGAATCTTCATTTCTCCTACTATTTGTAGATATTCTTTATCTTTTACTTCTAGCTCAGATGCTAGATCATTACATCGGCACACCTTGGTGTCTTCTTATTGAGTCTTCAGTTCTGAGACACATTTCTTATATTCTTCAAGGCATCTGATGAATCGGTTCTACTCCACAATAGCAGCATTCTTGAATAGCTTGTATTCATTCCTCACTCTACCAAGCTCCTCAAGTGTTGTAACAAGTTCTTCTTCTAGATCTACTTCTGATTCATCTTCTTCTTCACCTTCACTATCACTACCAAACACATCTTGCTGGTAGGAGTGATCTGCATGATCATTATCATATGTGTGTCTCTCATCTTTTGATTCTTGAGCCATGAAGAGGTGAGTTTCTTCTTCATCATTATTGTGGCTGCTAACAGATATGCCTTCATCATCTGCAGATACATGAGATGCATTTCTCGTCCTATCATCACAAACTAGTTCTGTAGTAGTAGGCTCATTTATGTATAGCTTGTTCAAACTTTCCCATAAGCTTTTTGTCGATCTTCATATGTCCACATGTGAGGAGATATCATCTGATAACCCACAAAGTATAGCCTTCATTGCTATTGCATTACACTAGTTTCTTCTTTCAGCATCTCAATCGGTGGGAGGGCTGACTTTACTTGGGCAACCATTTACAATAGACATCCAGACATCATACCCTAGAGAGGATAAGTGAACTTCCATTCTACAACTCCATATGGAATAGTTTGACCCATTCAATACCAAAGAGGGGATTGACACTAAATAGACCATTATGTCCTTAAGCCAGAATCTACCCAAGCTAGAGAAATCTTATCAACTAGGAACCTAGGGCTCTGATACCAATTGTTAGACACAATTTACCACTAAGAGGGGGGGTGAATCTATGGTTTACAATGTCTACCCTTTTAACACTAAGAATGACTACCAGTTAACACACTAGAGCTAAGTTAACCTGCTAGTAGGATAAAGAGAGATTACACAATGCAATCACATAAAAGGGCACATCACATAACATCACTGCTCCAATCTAGCCTCACAATGGAACTCTGATTACAATGTTTAGTGCACCAACCCAAGGATCACTGGCCCCTGAATTAGGGCACCAACCCAAGGAGTACCAGCCCTTGACTTAGGGCACCAACCCAAGGAGCTACAACCCATGTACCGAGCTTCAACTCAGTAGTCTACAATGAGTATATTCAATTACAAGAGTAATTTTCTTGTTACAAATGATTTTTTAAACTCTTCTACAAATCTCTCTATCGGTTCTCTTCTCTCCAATTCTTTGTTGGTTCTTTGCTCACCTCTCAGCTGCAACACAATCTCCTAATGCAACTTTCTCTCAGTTGCACCTTCACCAGTTCAGTATCTTCTTCTACTTTTCCAGTTCATCTCTCTACCAGTTCTGATCTATGTCGGTTCTCTATTATTTTCTACACTTCTTCTCTCCATAGGTACTACACACTCTTAGTTCTATGCCTGCCTTTTCTCCAGTCTTCTGCAACTCTTCTATGTCAGTTCTGTTACTATTGATTTACTCCTCTATCAGACTCAATGGTTGCCTACCAGTTCTCTCTCTATTTTTGATTGAATACTATAACCCTATTCTTCCTCACACTCAGTCTCTTCTTCTTCTTGGTGAGTACTTGAATAATTTCACTTGTTCAGCAGCAATACCCTCTCATCTAGCCGCAGCATTCATTGATTTTAGCTTGCATATTTATAAATTGGTCTTCCTGCCAAAAGCTAATTTAAATTTCAGGCGGTTAGGGTTTCTTCAATGACCCCGAGGCAAATCAAATTCAATTGGATCTCATCCAAACTGATCACCTTGATTGATGAATTGTAACTCATCAATCAATCCCGCTATTGTCTTGTCTTCCTAACCACACCTTCTATTGTTAGTAACATGAATTTAACCTGTCGGTCGATCTCTTCGTCGATCACCAAGAATGGTTTTGTATTCTCCTTCATCTACCTCGATCTTCTCAACCAATCTTTTCTAGATTTTTATTGTTTGTTTGACCTTGACCTGCAAACCTCTACTGCACGTCCCATGAATCAAGTAATCGACATAAATGTCGACCTGTCACCTTCTACTCCTCGTTTGACACTTTACCAACTAAACAAGTTAACCTATGCATTCATGCAAATTCACCTCCATGTGGCCCCTATGTCGGCATTCACTTTTGACAGATCATCTATGTCAATATGGATGGGATCAATGATCAACTCCATTACCGATTTCTTTTGACGGTTCTTTAACCCTGATGGTATCTCACACTTTGTCAGTTAACCATCATGTCTATACTTTGTTGTCCTGTCAATGGGACAACTTAACCGGTCACTAGACATGCCTATCCATAGCATGATCATCTTCATTAGGTGGGAGCACATCACTTATCCTCTTTGCTCTCTTACCGGTTCTCATACTTACATGTAGGCACCCTTGATTATATCATGTCATCAACCTTCAGCTGTTTACTTCAAACGCATATGCATAATGGTTGCACTATCTAGCTACAATTGTTGTTATGCCTTTCTCCATTATCGGTTGAGATATCATCTCAACCACTTTGTCAAAGTGACAAACCCATCACTTCTTTACTCTTCTTTCTCAGTCCCGATACCTCATTGTACCTTCTCTGTCAGTCCAGTGCATATCTTTGATTTCATGCACTTGAGGCATTCTTTTGTTTCACTGGTTGATATGGTGTGAGCCTTCAATCATCTGCCTTTAACTCTATTGTCTTATCCCTAAGAACTATGATGCATTTCATGCATCATAGGAGATAAGCTCCACTTACTGGTGGGAGTGGATCCTTGTCATCAACATTTCACAATGCACCAATGTGGCTTCCTTGTTTGAGTGGCATATCTTCAAATAGGCATAAGTAATTTGGTTGGAGCACATCCACTGTCAGTCATCTCTTCATCTAGTGGGAGTCTTGTTGTTCTCTATCCACACAACATATCGATGGCCTGTATATACTTCTCCTCTAGTGTTGATGTGATTCTTGATAACATTTTGCCTCTTCATCATAATCAGCATCCAAGCATCTTGCTCACCTTGCATGTACACTGGTCATAAGCTTTCTGGTTGGCAACCGCTCACTTTATTGATTTATCTTCTCCATGTCAACACATACTCACCGATTAGCAACCATACACTGTCAACACATCACTTACCAGTTGACATTCTCTTCTTACCGGTCATACACTCTACCAGTAACCTGCTAGACTAGTTGACATCAATAACTGCACATCAATAATATTCTCATATCGGTTATTCTTTTATACCGGTTGATATCAATGACAACACAATGCCAACAATCTCCCCCTTTGGCATTGATGTCAACACATGTAGTATCCGGCATACTACATATTATTTATCCCCTTTTGTATGATCCATGAATTCTCACACATGTAGTATGCAGTATACTAAAAAAACTTTCTCGCCCTTTGACAACAATGGCAAAGGCCACTGTCATGGATTTACTCCTCCTTATGTCTAGCGGGAGATGACAGATATTTTTTCTCCCCTTTCCCTCTATCAGATGTGTCATCCTCCTTCAACCATCCTTTGTTACATCTTCTTAAGTCACTGTACTTGAGATGGAGAGCACAACCATCAACTGACACCAATTTCTGAGCAACCAAGTGTATACACCTAAAAATGGTCTGAAGATAATTAATTAAATAAGTAATTAATCTCTCCTCCCCAATTTAATTAAATTCACTAAGCAATTTGATTAAATTTCCCCTTTTCATCTACTTATTAATAAATTTAAGGATTTATTTAATAGGTTCATTTCATGCCTTTAATTAATTAATTCCCTCCATCCAAAATCATTTCTTCTAAATCCCCTAATTAATTAAAACAAATCATTCATGAGTTGTTGAAATTAATTATCCTTTTCATATTATTTGAATTTTTAAATTGAAATTCTCCTAACTTCTACCACTCCTAAACCTAACCCATTCTACCTACCACCATGTCCCCTTTCATCCAACATCTTCTAGAACCTTTGTGATACTTGTCACTAAGTATTCCCTTTCATCTAATTCCTTCTAGAAGCCTCTTGACACTTGTCACCATAGAGATGATAGATGTTCCCTTTAATCCAACCCCCTTTGCCATCCTCCTCCAATTTAACCATTGATATCTTCAGATCAATCTTGACCGTTGATTCTTACCACATCACCCCTAGCCTTGGAAAATCCTATAAATAGACCTCATTTTGGAGTTCAAAGGGTCCCAATTTCATATCATTTTTGCATCCCATCTCATTCTCATCTTATGCATTGTTATTATAGGCATCTAGCTTATAGTTTATCAGTTTTAGCAATGTTATCATGCTCAATTTTAGCTTAAATCTTAGCTTAATCATGCTAGATCAATCATTAATATAGCTTAATCATGCTATTCTTGCTAGATCATGCATTTTCTTCATTCAAATCCTCCATCTAAGTGTAGTCAAGTCACTGGAATTTGCGTAATAAGATCTGAGAGCATTTTTCATACTCGCATTTACTAGGAAGCAATAAGTCGATTAGCTATGGTTTTACATTTCATTGATTGAAATATTCTAACCATGATTGTAATGATTTATTGAGTGCATTGTGTTTGCAGGTACAGGTACACTTCATAGAGCATGACATTTTGGCACCCACCGTGGGGCAGAAATTATCATTTTCGGCCTCTCAAGCTTCAACAAACATTCATCTCTGCCGAATCAGAATCAGAATATCGTACGAGTTAATTTTCCAACTCGTATGAACTACCTTTTAATCTTGGATGACACTTCATCCTGACTCATACGAGTCCATTTTTCTTGTCGTATCAGGTATAAATTCATGTCGTGCGAGTTAATTTGCTAATAAATCCTGTGTCGTACGAACAAAATTTCATTGTCGTAGGAGAGCCACATTCATCTCGTATGAGTTTCTACTCTGGAATTTCTTACTCGTTCTAGCTCATTTCTATTTTGTACGAGTTCATTTTGGTCTCTATGCAAAATCTAAAGTTTTGTCGTATTAAGTGGAAAATCATGTCGTACAAGTTTCTACATCTCTGTATTTTTCCATAAACTGCAAATTAGAATTTTCAAGTTTGTCTATACGTTGGTAATTTGCATTTTTGAAAGCCTTCTAGTCATTTTTAGCCCTTGAAAGTGCCGATTGATCCTAGCTAGGCATACTCATTCAAAATCTCATCTACAACTCTTGAAGACCTTTCCAACGAGTTAAACGGTTCGTCATTTCGAGTCCCGAGCAGAAAGTTATGTCTATTTGAAGTTAGGCTAAAATTTCATATAGTTTTTTTTGAAAATTTCATAGTTCGGATCACTAATGCTAATCTTGTTATGTTAATAAGATGTTTGTAGCCTAACTCTTTTTTGTAGGACGCTTGTCAAAGATACGCTTGTCAAAGAAAATTCAAAACACAATCATGACTACTAATGGATCTATTTTGCAGGTTGCCTATGAATTCAACTAAACTTGGTGTATTCATTTAAATTTTTAGGCACATTTCAATTTGGGCTTAAAGAAATGAACTATCATGTCTTATGTGTCTTTGATGATAGGCGAGTATGCTCTCACCTTTCTTAGGTGATCAGAAAGATAGACTCATCTTTTGCTTTCATTAGTGCATCTCTTTAGTAGGCTTGCCCTCCCGAGGAGTTATTAACTCTTAGCCCTTAAGGACGGTGAGAGGGGAATGACCTAAGTGGGAATGGCTAACGCCAAGTAATCCAACCCACTTTAAAATAAATGTGTTTTTGATGAAAATCAAAGCAACGGCAGTGCTCGGGAATAGCTCTCCTTCGTACCTTCGAGTATATCAAACCTTGGTTTTCAAGGCTGGGAGACCTCTTAATTGAGTTTATACCCTGACGCACCGCACGGATCCCTTACTAGTGCTAGTTAAAATAGAAGCTACCCGATTCACCTCCGAAAGGGTGATAATTTTTGTGCAAGAGAGATAGTAACTCTCCCAAGACACTTACCATATCGTGCCCCCATTAGTGTTTGGAGTCGGATAATACTGCGTTGAGAATCCATTGCGTGAGACTCAACGGCCATATTTTGATTAGCTATTGGGTGTGTGCCTAGGTCAGCAAGCAAAGGTTTTCATTCTCAGCCAACTTCCTTAGGGTTTATCTTGATTGGAGTCATTTATCACATCATGTGTTTTCTGTGTATTCATCCCTAAATGAGAAAATCAGACACCTAAAAACTGGAAAACATCAGCAAAACAAACACTTTTTATCACTCTCTGCAACCTGTCGTACAAGCTTTAATTCTCTGTAGCACAAGGCATAATCTCTGTCAGACACGTTAACTTGCATAAAATCATTTGTCATACTATCTGATATCCTGTGTCGTACGAGTCAGCTATTTTGTCGTATGGTTCATAAAAGTGTGTCGTACGAGCCTCTACTTTTTACATGAAAATTTATGTTCGGTCATATAGCTCTGTATCTTGTGTCATCCTAACCTGAATCTTATGTCGTATGAAACTCTACATCTGTCAGTCCAGAGCTGTGTATTACATGCCTGTTTCAGATTTATCATTTCTGCCTGATCAATTTGAAGTAAGCATAAACACATGTTATCTGTCAATCTATGCTTAGATTGTCTACTTGGTTTGCTTGGTCAAGTTATCATCTGTCAAAATCAGACTCTAGAAGATAAACACCCCAAGATTTTCAAAGTGTTCACCCTTAACAAGTTCAAAATCTAAACATCTCAAAGTGCATTATCACCCTCTTTGGTAAACTAATCACTCAAACATAGTTTCTCATCAGGATCAATCATTCTTTATCATGAAACTGAAACATTTGGTCAGGATAATCTTGTCCCACATCGTAGGATATATCTTTCCTACTTGACTTGGTTCTTATCAAATCATCACCATTGCACTCCTAAACCAAAGATCGAAAAACTTGCAAACCTTTAAACACTTGAATCCTCTTTTAGTGTCATATCACTCTATTGCCTTGACATTGACCATTGATCACTTACCAAAACAACTCTTGGACAATCAAACCCCTATAACAAAAATAGAAACATTGGGAATATCTGAAAAATCATATCAATATGACATACCAAAGCAAAACACAAGAAGAAAACATGACAAACCAACATATCAGAGAAATCAAACAAGTTCAAAATCAAAATCCAACTATGTTAAAACCTCACAAGGATTTAAATACATCTCAAAAGAAATGTGGCTCTTTTATGCACCTCTTAAAGAGATCCCTAGAGGATTTGGCTAAAGAAGATCAAAATCGTGCACCCATGTCTAACAATGATCCATCCATCCATAAGCAAATTGATTATCCAAAGGCATCTATTCCTACACCTCTTGAAAGCTTTCAAGAACCTTCCATAGCATCCTTGCCAAACAATACATCCAAAGCTAAAGTTCCCCAAGAGATATCCATAATTGCCATCAAACCTATTTTAGAGGATCCTATTCAAAGCTCATCTCCTTCATATCCAAGCATTGATTCATCGCAACATCCCCATAACGCTCTCTCGCAAATTGAAGTCCTCATTCATAGAATGCTTGTTAAACATGTCCTAATAGATGGGGGAGTTGGCTTGAACATTTGCTCTATGAATATTGTCTGTGCTCTAGGCTATTCAAAAGATGCAGTTGATCCCCGGAAAAAGATAAAAATCAAAGCACATAATGAAGAAGAGCATTCCTCTAAAGAAATTGTGGTATTACCCATCACATTGGGACCTTTGCAGAAGGACATAGAATGCCAAGTTCTAGACGTGGACCTACCATATAATATACTCTTGGGGAGATCATGGATTTAGGACATGCAGGCTATTACATCAACATATCATCAATGTGTCAAATTTCCCTACGAGGGACAGGAAATCACAATATCAAATGAATCAAATCCATTGCAGTGTTATAGTAATCTGAGATCAGCTCAAGAGGTCATTGTTTCACATAACAAAGAGGTAGCATCTTCAAGCAAGGAACAATCATTTGCATCAATTTTGTCAAACATGGAAGAACAAATGCAGCTGAAAGATCAAGGAAATGGAGAATATTTTCTATCATGGAAAAACAAACAAGAGCAACTTCAAATTGAGAGGGATGAAGAAGTAGATATAGTAGTCGATGTAGTTCACACGTATGCAGAACAAACATTAGGAACTAGCCCACTTGAATCAGAATCACATTCGACTGACATGGACATAACCGAGGACGATCGGGATTTTCTTATACGAGGTCATTCTGACAAGAGTACCATTCTAGACATTGAAATACATACTGAAAGCTCTGACATCTCTATCATGATTCCTAATCTCTTTGAAACTATTCAACCTAAAGATCCTTTATCCTTAAGCTATCCTTAACCTATGGACTGGGAAAATAAAGGACATACTGCTATTGATACCTTTCTAAATGACCATGCCATATCCTTATATCTTGATGAAATCAAACCTGCAACAACTTTCACCAGGGATTTCGCTAACATATCTTTGAGTCAAGTGGGTGTTAAATTTCCTAGTCGCAAAATTGAAAATCAAGAAAACAATATCAGGTCTAATATTGAAAACCAGTTATTGGCAACATTAGATTAGGTAAAAGCAAAAATAAAGTACGCATCTAATGGTGAAAACCTCCTCGAGGCACTAGAAGATGGGAGATTTGATACCTTACCTGAATTTTATCAAGAAAACTCATCTATCCTAATAGAACCAGCAGAGGCAGTTATCATTGGCACAACTGATCTACATCCAGCAACTTCTCTATCAAAACCAGCAAGGAAAAAATACTTGACACCATTCAAAAGATGGCAAGCCAATTTTACCTATTCATATACAGATGTTCCAGGATTTGATCCATATCTTACAATACATCACCCAAATATCAGTCCAGGAGCAAGAATCAATAATGAAACACATCATGGATCAGGAGCAGAATATGAAGCTTTGGTAACAGGTATCAAAATGGTTGTAGAATAGAACATTAAACAACGTCAGGTCTTTGGAGACTCTCAGCTTGTCATTAATCAAATCAATGATGACTATCAAACAAAAGATGACAAACTAATGCCTTATAAAAAGACAGTGGATAATATCAAGAAATACTTTGTAGAAATAAATTTTGAATAGATTCCAAGAAATGACAACAAAGTAGCAAACACCATGGCTACACTTGCTTCTCTATTGCAGACACAGGAAAATCAACAGCGTTATGAATTCCTGGTTGAAGAGTTGTTTCATCCCACCTATAATTGTCCTGATTCCCAAACCATCTATCAAATTATTGGACATGGTTCATCCCGCTATGGCCAAACTTACACATACCTGAAAGATAATATCCTACCTCCTGACTTATCAAAAAATCAAAAGAGAAACTTTATTCGCCAATCCTCCCATTTTACTCTCATCATGGATACCCTATTTAAACGAGGTCTAGACGGTACTCTCTTACAATGTCTCGAACAAAAAGAATATGAGAAGGCCTTACATGAATTCCATAACAGAATTTGTGGCACTCATTCAAGTGGTCTTACCGTTTTGAAAAAACTCATACGCTTGGGCTACTATTGGACGACTATGGAATGAGATTCTTTTAAGATAGCAAGAACATGAAAACAATGTTGAATCCATGGGAATTTGATCCATGCACCAGCACAAGAACTACATGCTTTAGCAACATCTTGGCCTTTTTGTCAATGGGGACTTGATCTAGTAGGAAAGATAAATCCTTCCTCATCTAATGGACACAAATTCATTCTTGTAGCTACAGAATATTTTACAAAATGGATTGAGGCGGTACCTCTCATAAACATCATAGGAAAACAAATTGCTGCATTTATCTTGAACTATATCATCTGTCGCTATGGAATACCAATGACCATTATCACTGATAATGGGTGACCATTCAAGAATCAAGATGTACAAGAGCTATGTGAGAAGTTCAAAATCCAACACAGATTCTCCACACCATATTACCCATAGGGAAATGGGCAGGCAGAAGCATCTAACAAAACTATTCTGAAAATCCTTAAAAAGACAGTGAACGATGTCGGGAAAGATTTGCATATCCAACTGAACCCTGCTCTATGGGCCTACCGCACCAATATCCGCACACCGATAGGTGCCACACCTTTCTCTCTTGTATATGGATTAGAAGCCATATTGCCAATCAAAGTAGAGATACCTTCTCTACATGTATCACTAAAAGGTCTCATCCCAGATGAAGAACAAAGAGTATCTAGACTACAAGAGTTAGAACTGATCCACGAAGGAGACACAATGCCTTTGATCATCTAAATGTATATCAGCAAAGGATGTGTCAGAGCTATAATCATAAAGTCAAACCACAAATCTTTCAAGTGGGAGAACTAGTGCTAAAGGAAAATCCACGCAACTAGGAAGATCGAGAAAAGAAAGGAAAATTTGAACCAAACTGGTTAGGGCCGTTTATGATCATAGTAGTATTTGGATTAGGAGCATATCAGCTATCAACACAGGATGAAGATCAGCTTGAGGAACCTATCAATAGCATGCACCTGAAAAAAGTTCTATGTCTGAAAAATCAGAAAAAATCAAAAACAGTGAAAAATCAAAAAAATCAAAAACAGTGAAAAATCAAAAAAAAGTGAAAAAGCAGAAAATCCAAAAAAAATCAAATATCGGAAAAAGTGCAATAAAAATAGATGGTGAAAACCTGGCAAACGGGCACTATCTGTCAGCTAGCTCTTCCATCTATTAGTTCATGCATTCATTTTCCATCAGCGCTATCCATATGCATCATAAGCATTTGTACATACGTAGACATCCTGGGTGGCTTCTTACCATGGTTTGGATCATTGGATATATCATAACAACTTTGTTTCTAAGCTTGGGGAAAAATCCTACACTTAGCTGGGGGAAAAACTCTTGATCATTTTGAGCTTAATCAAACAAGTAGAACAAACAGTTAGACAACTCTTATCAAGCGAAAACTGAGACACATCCAACATAGAACACAAGATCAAACTATCAACTATCAATCAATCTAAGCACATCACACACTTTTCAGTGGAATAACATCTTTTGGATAATGATTGTAACATAATTGTTCAACTTTTCTATAATTGTTTTTCGCTATCATGATTTCTGAGTGACTCCAGCAATTTGATTAAATTTCCCCTTTTCATCTACTTATTAATAAATTTAAGGATTTATTTAATAGGTTCATTTCACCCCTTTAATTAATTAATTCCCTCCATCCAAAATCATTTCTTCTAAATCCCCTAATTAATTAAAACAAATCATTCATGAGTTGTTGAAATTAATTATCCTTTTCATATTATTTGAATTTTTAAATTCAAATTCTCCTAATTTCTACCACTCCTAAACTTAACCATTCCTAAACCTAACCCATTATACCTACCACCATGTCCCCTTTCATCCAAATCTTCTAGAACCTTTGTGACACTTGTCACTAAGTGTTCCCTTTCATATAATTCCTTCTTGAAGTTTCTTGACACTTGTCACCATAGAGATGACAGATGTTCCCTTTAATCCAAACCCCTTTTCCATCCTCCTCCAATTTAACCATTGATATCTTCAGATAAATAGACCTCATTTTGGAGCTCAAAGGGTCCCAATTTCATATTATTTTTGCATCCCATCTCATTCTCATCTTATGCATCGTTATCATAGGCATCTAGCTTATAGTTTATCAATTTTAGCAATGTTATCATGCTCGATTTTAGCTTAAATCTTATCTTAATTATGTTAGATAAATCATTCATATAGCTTAATCATGCTATTCTTGCTAGATCATGCATTTTCTTCATTCAAATCCTCCATCTAAGTGTAGTCAAGTCACTGGAATTTGCATAATAATATTTGAGAGCATTTTTCATACTCGCATATACTAGGAGGCAATAAGTCGATTAGCTATGGTTTTACATTTCATTGATTTAAATCTTCTAACCATGCTTGTAATGATTTATTGAGTGCATTGTGTTTGCAGGTATGGGTACACTTCACAGAGCATGACACCAAGTGTATATGCAGACCAGAACCCTAATGCATATACACGTCTTAAACCAATTTAAGGACCATGTGTTATTGAATACATCATACCTGTCAGTCAGACTGCATCATCTCCCTTCTGATACCCTTAATCATGAAATTATCTCGGGTATTCCTGCAAAAAAATTCATCATCTGCAATTGAGGCAACCAGTACCCTCACAATTTCAAGCATGTCGATTCAGCATCATGAGCACTTGAACTCCCCCTGAGCAATACATCTCAAGTCCTCATTGTCAGTCAGGTCTAAAACTGAACCTGCAATCTTCACCATATACCAGTTGATTTGTGCAAATGTGATCATCCGATGATCTTTTAGCTCCATTATATCCACCACAGCCTATGATGTGATCTTGAATGTACACAAATCTATACAATATCGTCATCATGCCATAAATCAAACCAATTAGCCCTCAAAGGATACATGCATATAAAATCAACAACCAGGCCATCATATGTCATTCGAGTCTTTTCCAATACCACCTAAGACATAAAATCCTCATTTTATGTTATCGAGGCTAATGCAATGATATCGAACCTCATTGTCTTACATATCCTGCAAGTACCTATTAGCATTCATACCGGTAACATCCTGCACATACAGGTTTCTAGTACAAGTCCATCATCACTACCGAGGCACCTTCTTGTAACTCTTGACATCTTGTGTCAATTTGAATCTGATCCCAATTGCAAATATCCATCCATTGACACATGGAGTAGTGATCCATTTTTCATCTGTAGGTGTGTATCCAAGGCAGCCAGTACACACACTTATCTTCTCATTTTCTTCTTTCATACTGGCAGCAACTTGTTCTTCCATGTGTCCTTCTTCACTGAGGGGGTGAATGATAAGGTCGGTGTACTACTCCCCATAAGGTCCTGCATATCCTTTAAACCTTAGGACATATCACCTATGTATTGAAAGTTCATTGTCGATCCATGGTTATATCTTCTTGCTTCTTCCTCCATTCCTGCTTGATCTCATTCTTCTTCCCATTTTCAGTCTTGAGAGTAGGTCTTACCTTCTTCTATTTATTGGTCCTTTCCCTATCGGATGTTTCCTCATAATCGGAAGTAGTGCTATAGTAGCACACAAAATCCATGCCAATCTCATGATTGGGGAACCTTCTAACATACCGGTTTGCTCTTCCTTTTTGATCTTGTCATTGTAGTCAGTTGTCGGTCTCCATGGATTCCTTGCATGTGTAGGTACACTTCTCATCTTGTTCCATGTAGGTCTTTGCTTCTCATATCGTCTATAACTACTATTATACTAAGCATGATTTTTCCATCAGTTTTCATATAATTGTGACTTCTTCTTCCTACATTCATAACTTTTATGGCCAGATCCATTGTAGTTATAACAAATACTATTTGCATAACCGGGAGAGGAATTATGCATGTATCTAATCCTTGATGCATTTTTCTCATATGCATTATATCTGTGAGATCCTAGATTATTCCTTCTAGATCCCTTTCTACATTCTTTTTCCCTATGGCCATGACCATTACATGCAAAGCAATAACCAGATAAGGAAGGTTTATAACTTACAAACATTTTCTGCCATGCATGGGGAGATCTTACCGGTTTAGTATCTCCATTTTTGCTTCTTCGTGGATGGATCCTAGGTTGTCCATTCTCTGTAGCTCTTCCTTCTGATCTTTTCTTTTCCCACACTTGCTTTGTCTTATGGGCAGTAGCATTTCCTTGTCTTCTTATATTCTTGCTTCTGGTGAAGTTGTCTTCTCCCATCTTCCCTTTTCATTTGTGATCTACATTGTTCTTCCTTCTTGCAGCACCAGTCTTCATCCTTGTCTACCTGTATTCACTGGTGTTGATTAGATCAACCTTTTTCTGGGGAGCATCTCTAACTTTGAAGGTTTGTCCCTTTTTATCTTCTTTTGAGGAGACAAATAGAATGTTATTGTTGGGGACATTCTTGCTAGTGTAGCATTCATCAGTACCACTTCCTAATCCTCCGTTGTCCTTGGCATGCTTTTTATTTTTCAACATTTTGTCCAAGGCATCACTGCTGCCATCAAACTGGATTCTCACCTTGAGCTCATCCTAACATTTCTCAAGGTCCTTTCAAAGAATCTCCATTTCTCCTACTAGCTCAAGATATTCTTTATATTTTACTTCTATCTCAGATGCTAGATCATTACACTGGCACACCTTGGTGTCTTCTTGTTGAGTCTTTAGTTCTGAGACACATTTCTCATATTCTTCAAAGCATCTAATCAACCAGTTTTGCACCACAATAGAAGCATTCTTGAATAGACTATATTCATTCCTCACTCTACCAAGCTCTGCAAGTGTTGTAACAAGTTCTCCTTCTAGATCTACTTCTGCTTCATCTTCTTCTTCACCTTCACTATCACTGCCAAACACATCTTGCTGGTAGGAGTGATCTGCATGATCATTCTTAGATGTGTGTCTCTCATCTTATGATTCTTGAGCCATGAAGAGGTGGGTTTCTTCTTCATCATTGTTTTGGCTGCAAATAGATCTGCCTTTGCAAATACATGAGATGCATTTATCATCCTATCTTCACACACCAATTTTGTAGTAGTAGGCTCATTTCTGTATAGCTTCTTCAATCTATCCCATAAGATTTTTGTTGATCTACATTTGTCCACCTGTGAGGAGATACCATCCGATAACCCACAGAGTATAGCCTTCATTTCTACATCATTACACTAGTTTATTCTTTCAGTATCTAAATTGATGGAAGGACTCACTTTACTAGGGCAACCATTTACAATAGATATCCATATATCATACCCTAGAGAGGATAAGTGAACTTCCATTCTACAACTCCAAATGAAATAATTTGACCCATTAAATATCGTAGCTGAGTTTGACACTAAACATAACATTGTGTCCTTAATCTAGAATCTTCCCAAGCTAGAGAAAGCTTATCAACCGGGAACCTAGGGCTCTGATACCAATTGTTAGACACACTATGCCACTAACAGGGGGGGTGAATTTGTGGTTTATAATTTCTACCCTTTTAACACTAAGAATGACTATTGGTTAACACACTAGAGCTAAGTTAACTCACTTGCTGGTAGGATAAAGAGAGATTACACAATGCAATCACACAAAAGGACACATCACATAACACCAGCATGTACAAGGAAAACCAAAGATGGGAAAAACCTTGGTGAGAAATGTTGTTTGAGTCTACTACTCCAATCCAGCCTCACAATGGAAATCTGATTACAATGTTTAGGGAACAAACCCAAGGAGCACCAACCCCTAATTTAGGGTACCAACCCAAGGAGCTACAACCCCTGTACCAAGCTTAAACTCAGTGGTCTACAATGAGTATATTCAATTACAAGAGTAATAGTCTTGTGACAAATGAATTTTTGAACTCTCTTTTAAATCTCTCTACCAGTTCTATTCTCTCCAATTCTCTGTCAGTTCTCTGCTCACCTCTCAGCTGCAACACAAATTCCTGATGCAACTTTCTCTCAGTTGCGCCTTCACCGGTTCAATATCTTCTACTACTTTGTCGATTCAGCTATCTATCGGTTTTACTCTCTGTCAATTATCTCTTCTTTCTTCTACACCATTTCTCTCCATCGGTACTACACTCTGTTGGTTCTATGCTTGCCTTCTCTGCAGTCTTCTGCAACTCTTCTCTGTTGGTTTTGTCACTATTGGTTTACTCCTCTGTTAGACTCAATGGTTGACTGTCAGTTCTCTCTTTGTTGCCAATTGAACACTTCAACCCTATTCTTCCTCACACTCAGTCTCTTCTTCTTCTTCTTGGTGAGTACTTGACTGATTTCACTTCTTTAGCAGCAATACCCTCTCATCGAGTGACAACCTTCATTGATTTTGGCTTGCATATTTATAAACTAGTCTTCCTACCAAAATCTAACTCAAATTTCAAGTGGATAGGGTTTCTTTAGTGATCCCGAGGCAAATCAAATTCAATCAAATCTCATATGATATGATGACCTTGATTGATGAACTATAACTCATCAATCAATCCTTCCATGGTACTTCCTTCTTGATCACGCCTTCTATTTTTAGTAACATGCATTTAACCTATTGGTTGATCTCTTGGTTGATCACCAAGAATGGTTTTGCATTCTCCTTCATCTACCTTGATCTTCTCAACCAATCTATTATGGATCTCTATTATTCATTTGACCTCAAGCCACAAACCTATGTTGCACATGTCGTGAATCACACAGTCGACATAAATGTCAAGCTGTCACCTTATACTCATCGTCTGATACTTTACCAACTCAACAAGTCAACCTGTGCATGCATGCCACTTCACCTCCACATGGCCCTTATGTTGGCATCCACCTTTTCTGGATCATCTGTATCAGTATGGATGGGATCATCGACCAACTCCGTTACTGGGTTCTTCTAACGGTTCTTTAACCCTATCGATATCTCACACTTTGTCGGTTAACCATCATGTTTGCACTTTGTTGTTCTATCGGTGGGACACCTTAACCGGTCACCAGACATGCCTATCCATAGAATGTTCATCTTCATCAGGTGGGAGCACATCACTTAGCCTCTTTGCTCTCTTACTGATTCTCATACTTACCGATAGGCACCCTTGATGATATCATGTCATCAACCTTTAGCTATTTACTTCTGAGGCATTTGCATACTAGTTGCACTCTCTATCTGCAGTTGTTGTTATGCCTTTCTCCATTATCAGTCCAGACATCATCTCAACCAGTTTTTCAAAGTGACAAAACCATCACTTCTTTACTCTTCTTTCTCAGTCCTAGTACCTCATTGTACCTTCTCCATCATTCCAATGCATATCTTTGATTTCATTCACTTGAGGCATTCTTTTTTTTCACCGGTTGATCTAGTGTGCATCTTCAATCATCTACCTTTAACTCTGTTGTCTTATCTCCAAGAAATATGATGCATTTCATGCATAATAGGAGATAAGATCCACTTACCTATGGGAGTGGATCCTTGTCATCTGCATTTTGCAATGCACCAATGTGGCTTCCTTATTTGAGCAACATATCTTCAAACAGGCACAAGTGATCCAATTGGGGCACATCCACTGTCAGTCATCTCTTCATCTGGTGGGAGTCCTGTTGTTCTTCATCCACACAGCATACCAATGTTGATGTGATTCTTGATAACATTTTACCTCTTCATCATAATCAACATCCAAGCATCTTGCTCACCCTGCTTGTACACTGGTCATAAGCTTGTCGGTTGGTAGCCACTCACTTTGTTGATTTGTCTTCTCCATGTCAACACATGCTCACTGGTTAGCAACCATACATTGTCAACAAATCACTTACTAGTTGACATTCTCTTCTTACTGGTGATAGACTCTACCGGTAACCTACTAGACTAGTTGACATCAATAACTGCACATCAACAATATTCCCATATCGACTAACATCAATGACAACACAATGCCAACATGGATATATATTGTTGAGAAGGTTAAATTTGAAAATGAATCATATGTTTATTTTCATAGAGTTGGTGATGGGGATGTAATATCTGAAAATGATAGAAATGAATCAGAATGTGCCAATGTTTCTCAAATCAGTAAGTGTGGGATGTGTGATCAGTCCTTAGAAGATGAATGTGCAAGTAAAAATGGTTCTCATGAGAATCAGATTTACAACAAAGATGAATGCTTAGAAAGTGTGAAAGCTACATCAAGCTATGACTACATTCTGGACAAGCTTGTTAAAGACTCACCTCTGAGGGGTGAGAGTAATGTGTGTTACGATGGATTCATTAAAACTTTAGATTTCAATGATGAAGATAACAACCTTGGGGATTTTAATTTTTAACTAAATGATGCTGGCAGCTCTAATAGAGACCAAGAGAAAGAGGTAGTGGAAAATATGGGAGAAGAAGAAGGTTCATTCAGCAGTGAATAGATTTCAGATTTGTTGACCATGGAATATCAAAGGTATGAACATTTGTGCCCAACTCATATGAAGAGTGATAGTGATTGTATTCTTGTAAGTGTCAAGTATGACACATATGTTTTTTTTCCATCCACATTTAGGCCAGATAGTTTGTAGAGTTACAACATATATGAAGATGCACATGTTCACATGAATTCAGATTTTAAATAGGTATGGACAACAAATTATTGTAAGATTCATCACAACAATGTTTTAGATCAAGAGGCTTTGGTTACAGATTTGCATGATTATGAGTTCTCAAATGTAGATGAGAATTATTCTGAACATGTTTACATGAACATGGACGATGACTTAAGTAATAAAGAAAAATATGCTTTAGAAATAGGGACAAAAGTTTTTAATGTGCTATCAAGTGATGATGATACAATTTTGTTCTATTTGCATGAAGTGGATGCCAAGGATGAGGATGTGAATAAATACTATGAAAGTAAAGGTTTATATCACCATCTTGAATTGCAATTACCAGAGCTGGATGATACATCCATAAAGTGTGATAGTGAGTTGAATCATGAAAAGTGTTATGTCGAGTATGAAAGTTCATTGTTTGATGAGGATAACATGTTCTTGTCACATAATAATAATAATTTTCAGTTTGTGCATGAGTTTCCAATGCCCAATGATAGTAAGTGCACTAATAGTTTTGAATGTAGTGGTTGGATGAGAAAGGTTAGTATGCTGAATCAATTGGATTCCGGTCAGAGCTTTAGATTGTCCTCAACAGAATCACATAAAAATCAAATTTATGACAGGGTTAATTTAAGCCCTTCATTGTTTGATGGCCTTGTGCCATAAACCATAGTTTGATTTTTCAAACCAGAATTGTAAGGGGTAGAGGAAAGGGAATTGACTTTGTTGCCAGATGGATAATATACCTGGTCTACTTCCCAAAGATCATGATTCTTTCCAAGCTCGCAAGGGGAATGCATCCCCAACTAGAGCCACTATTAGCTGCAATTTGGATTTAATTTAAAGAACATCAAAGCTCCAATAAAATTTTAAATTAGACTTGGCAAGTATGTCATTTTTATTTCTTGACTTGGTATCCTAGTCATTGGAAGGATAAGTTATAATTCGAAGGGGCTAGTATCATTTAGAAATTAGCCCCAAACCCCTTGCCTACAAGGATCAACTAGTAATATGTCGAGGAGTCAACATCTTTTCAAAATGATTATGAGTTTTTGAAATATGGTGACATTGTGCTACCTTGAAGTGAAACTTGATGCTTGGTCAGGGTTTCTTTTCAAATTGGTCGAGTCCCAAGTTGTCCTATGTAAACCCAGAACTCAGTCCTAGGTGAGATTTTTCTTTTAATTCCAACGAGTGCCGAGAATGGGTAAATTGTCATAGTGTTGAGGTGGGACCACTTAGAACTCAACGAGAGTGTTTTTTAGACTTCAATGAGCCCCAAGTAAAAGAAGATGTGCCCTATGTAGCGACAACTTGGATGAGCGAGATGTCAGCTTGGAACTCAACAACATAAATGATGGAGTTTCAACGAGTCCCGAGTAGAGAGACATCTCCTCGCGGCTTGAATAGTTGTCATATGAAAGACAGACATAAAGGATAGTGTCCAATCAAATGCAAACTTGGTAATCAAAAGGGGAAGGTTAGCACAAGTGAGTCAAAAGGAGAGGACATTAAAGACATGAAAATCATGGTAAAATCACCTATTCAGGATCAATATTGAAATAAGTGACTGAAAAGTTTGTTTAACCTCAGGCATCGAGAATTCAAAGTAGTGGTGAATCAAGTTAAGTACAGATGGCTGAAATTTTCTAAATTGACGGTCGGGAAGTATGAAGGTAGTTTTAAAAGAATAAAGCCTAAAAGATAGTTTGCATGTGCAGATAATTCAGAATAGACAATTTTTAGACTTCTCAAGTGTTCCTATAAATTTAGTAGGTCTACTTTTCAACCAATAGAGATTTTGTAAATTTTTCTAGGATTGTTTGAAAATGGTTTCAGAGATGAGGAAGTCATCCATTTAGTAGCATTGTGAATTCATCACTTGTAAATTATGTGAAATGGGATGGAGAATATTTAGACTAACTATTTTATAGCCGAAGGGGCCTTGAAAATTCATTGGATAACCGAAGGGGTCTTGAAAGTCTTGTACAGTTGCAAGGGACCTTTCAAGGGTTATCCAATTTTTCCCCTTCACCATCTTATGGAAATGAAGTAGTGGAAGAGAGGAAAAAAGTGATAAGAGCACAACGTGGTTGGTTTAGGTGCAACATTTTATTGATTCTGAGATATTTTTGAAGTTGCAACCCCCCCTCTAATTGGAATATTGCTCTTTGAGTTCCTCTTTCTACTTGAATGGCTTCCAATCTAGAAGTATGAGCTCCTCATTTAGTTTTAGGGATGCCATGCTCCTTTTGTTGTGGGGTTCCCCTTCAAGGTTGTAGAGTTCCTTTGCTAGTTGGAACGATACAAAACTTTCCTCTACTGATTCATCTACAACATGATGGTGGCATGGCTCAAAAACCGGTTAGGTTACAACAACAGTGTTCTCCACTAGAATGATTTTGGATGCACATGATTTTCCTTTGTCTTGTTTAAACCGATAGAAATTTCTCTTTCTCATGGATGATTGAATGACATGTCAAAAGGGAAGATGGCCAAGTGTAAATAGCTTATAGCTTGTGCATTCCTTATTTTCTATAAAAGGAATACCAAGGTTGTATTAGGGGTCTTGAATTTTCTCATTTTTTGGGAGGTAGAATACGGTTGTGTATAGTCTAACACTTTCACAAAATTCCTTAAGGAATGACTTATCGGCTTGATGATGATGATTTTGTTGTAATAGGTTGATTAATTACTTGTATTGTGTTGTCATTGATGGAAACCATTTTTTGTCAGTAATCTAAGTCTTTTATTCCAACTAGTAAAGCCTAACCAGTATTGGAAGCAGTTAAGCAGCAAACTGGTAAACAGGAACAGTTTTATGTTCAAGCGACCGGTATGGAAGATCGATGATGAGTTAGATGTTGCGGTTTGGAATGTATGTTGATGACATTGGCAGGAGTCTATGACTGGAACCGCATCAGCAGATTCAATTGAATGAGTGAGTTATGATGTTCTGAGTAGTCAGTCATGAAGAACATAGAACCGATTGAGCAGAGTTACTTAGATCGGTAAACCGGTAGACATAATGTTTTAATTTTGAGTTATGAATTATGTGGCCGACATAAGGAAAGCATGATGGGAAAGAATAACTAGAAACATTAAACCTAGTAAATTGTTCCAAAGGTTCTTAGCCGACTTAACAGAGTTGTCTATCAAAAGATGAATATTGTGTGATGATGTATTAGATATGAGATCGATAGTGCAAATTTGATTGTGTGGTGAAAGAAGAAGATTTGTATTGATGTTTATTCGGTGTTAGAAGAATATTTGAAGTGGGTCTAATCAGGCATAGAGGTGCTAATAGAAAATCAGTCACTTGTTGTTCCCTAACAGTTACAGTAAGATAAAATCCTCTAACAAGGTCACTCCTAACAGGGTGCGGTAGGATCCTCACAGGTCCAAAGGTTTAAATCCTCTAACCAGGTCACACATTAACTTGTGTTATTTAAATCTCATAGTTCGGTAGCTCCTAACAGGGCTGGTCCTAACAAGCCTTATTGTAATAGCTCTTAACCGGGCTAAGACACTCTTCACCAGGTGTGCTCCTAAAAGAGCAGTTGTAAGACCTTAACTGGTCAGATCCCTATTTTGTAGATAGTTGATCTTGTGGGTACCAATTTGCACCATGGTTTTTCCCATTTGGGTTTCCACATGAAAAACATTGTGTTATGTGGTGCATATTTTATTGGGTGTTAGCTTATGTGGTTCTTTTCCGTGCATGTTTGTTAAGTTTTGAAAGTGATAAAAGTGGTGATCAAATTTGTGTTGTTGTTTTTGCTTGCACTAATTCACCCCCCTCCCAGTGCCTTATAATTTGATCAATCGGTATCAGAGCCTGATTCCCTTAAGGCTTAACCACTTGGGAAGGATCCTAAAGGCTATCATGGGGGATATGAGTTATAGAGAGCTTTCTAACTAATTGTAGAATCTGAAGAAGACCTAGGTGAGTTAAGGGTCAAGTATAAAGCTTCATTGGCTAAGAGGAGAGAGCTAGTTGATCAGTTGTATGAAATTGGTGAAAATAGTTCATCTGAAGAAGCTAACATTGATGCATTGGCTAATGAGGTGGAAAATCTTAATGATGATAAGTCAAATTTTAGGAGAGAGTTGGAAGCCCTAACTATCAGGATGAGTCAAGAGTTGGAAGCCAGGAGGGTTACTGAAGACAAAATCAAAGAGAAGGATCATGAGATATCTAAGCTGAACCAAGAGATTGGTACTCTGCAAGCACATCTTCATGAAGAAAAAGAAGGAAAAAAAGAAATACATTTTTATCTAGACATGGCTATGTCTCTTAGAGAGAGTCTTATGAAAAATAATGAAGATCTTACTAAGGAGTTGGTTGATGCTAATGAGATACTGGCTAAATACAACAAGAGCTCTACTATACTTGATGAGCATATCCAATCACAAAGGAAGAATGGAGATACACATGGCTTGGGATACACAACTTTTGAGCAAGAAGAGCCTTTTGGTATCAAAGACATCATGCATGAAGGTAAATCTATACCTAAGAACAAGAAAACCACTGGTAAGAAATCCTAGAAACCAGTATGCTTTAATTGTCATAAAGTAGCTCATATTGCTAATGTTTGTAGAAGTATATCTAGTGTTGTTAATGGTAATAGACCTAATACATATGGTGGATATATGCCTATCACTTTTAGTGGTTATTGCTACAATTTATGAATCAAAGGTCTGGTGGTGATTGGCAGAGATATTTTAATGATCGTAGAAACCCTAACTGGAAGAGACCTTATGTAAACCATTCTAGTCCTTATGAGATGGAGTATAGATAGAATGTGACTTGTTCAATTTGTCACAACTTTGGACATGTTGCTATGAACTATCAGAGAAGAACTGGTAGAGGAAATGTTGGACCCTAGAGATCATCTAGAATGGCATGTTTTCATTGTCATAAATCAGGATACCTTGCAAAGTTTTGCAAAGAAAGAGTGAACCAACTGGTTAATCAGTCTATTGACTGGAAAGGTAAGGAGAAGGTTGATGTGGAGGAAACCAGAGAAGATATGAACAAGATCTGGAGAAACAAGAGTGAGGAGAAGCCATCAAAAGATTATAATTCTTCACCCAGTGTGGAGAATCCCTCACCGGTTAACTAAGCTATGTATAAAGCTTAGGGGGAGCTTATTGTCAGATCCATTTTCGAACCCCCTATATTGTGTGCGGTAAGTTAAATCTACATACTTTGATGCGTTATGATGTTATAAAGTTTTTATGATCTAACTGATATATTGGATGTGTTATGAGAACCGGTAACAAGTTTTAGGGTTGAACAGTGATTAGGGTAAGTTCAACGGTATTGCATTTGATGCAGTTTGTAAAAGATAAATAAAAGGATGTTTTACAATTTCACTTGTTACCTTTGCATTCTCGAGAGCATTTGGAGAGTGACTGAAGTAGAGAAGAGTTGTTGATTATTGCTTTGGCAAAATTATTGGTGAATTGAAGAGAGTTGTGGAGAAGTGAATCAGTGAAGTACATTTAGACCAAAAAGTGCAAAAACCCTAGTAGCAAAGAAGTTGAAAAGGTATTTATGTGAGAATATAAGTCTATGTTTTATAGTTTTCAATGGATACACCACACTTTTTAGATGTTACTGAAAGGCCTCAACCGGAATTCAAGAGGTATCCACATAAGTCAATGGAAACCGATCCAGCTGGAGCCCTATCTAGCGTACTGTATGGTATGTTGCATGTTGAAGACGTTAGATCCTATATTAATTGAAAACTAGAAGATTTGGGAACCTTTTCTATCTTTGATCAGTATCGGACTTTGTGTGATAAGCAAGGAGTTATAAAGGATCAATTCCAAAGGGTTATCGATAAAGGTTTTCACCATGCATTGAACTTTCTTGTTGAATTCAAAGAAGACCATATTAGATATGTTTTGAGTAGAATACATGATCATTTTATGTGGCTTGATCGACCGCATAATATTCCAAAGGAAACTATTCATGCAATAACCAGATTGTGAGCAACCGGTGAAGTTCCTGTCCTGAGATCAATCCCGAAGGATGAAGTCGCCAGATTAACAAAGTCTAAATGGGATGGTCGAGCAATGACTATAAATGACACTGAAGACCCTAAGGTGAAATTTGCATCTATAGTAATTGGATATAGGGTTTATCATTCAAGCAGAACAAATAGTATTCACGGAGCTGCAATTCACACTGCCTACAGAATGATAAGAGAAATGCAGACTATGATCTTGCTAAAGCCGTGAGAACCCAGTTGATATTAAATCTGGAATTTATCGAGAAGCATAAAAGGCAGAAATTTAAATCTGGACAGTTGATCATAGGTTTATTTTTCTATTTTTAGAACTCCTTTCCTAATATCGGTGATATAAAATGGTCAGATGGTACACTGGCAATGTTACAAATCAATAACAACATCAAGATGATTGGTAATGAGTTTACAAAGGTAATTTGGGGATAGTTTAAAGATTTTCAGAAGAGGATGCATGAAAGAGAAAGGATACCGGAACAGGTTGTTAAAAGGTATGAAGATTCTATCTGTTTCATGGTTGATACTGACACTTGTCAGATGGAGGCAGTAGAACCTAGGACATCGTGGGTGATGCCCATGGCTTATGAGGTAGAAGTTGATCTTTTGATTGCTTATGCTGATTATCTTCTATCTACACTGATAGATCCAAATGCAACAAGGTTCGGAACATATAAGGAGAAATCTATTGAGGTACATTCTGAATTGGCAAAACTGGTCATTATAGAACGAAGAAGAAAAGAAGGAAGGAGAACCTAATCAGAAAGTGACCTCTCAATCACTTACATCTAACAAATTTGTTGATGATGATGAGGAAGATGAAACTATAAGCATAAAAGGACCAATCAATATGGACATGCTAAGTCCTAATGAGCTGATGGAGATTGCATCTGCTATGCAATCTAAGGTGCAGAAAAAGATTATGAAAGCACAAAGAAAACAAGCTCAATCTATTCAAAGTGCAATAGATATACTTTCCAGTATACTACTAGAGAGTGATATTGATAGTCTTCCTACACCTATTGACAAACTGGAACATTTGGTTACATCAGCAGCTGAGCAGATGAAGAGCTTGGAAGAAGCTATAATCAAGAATGTTGAGAAGGAATATGTGAAGAGAAGGATTGCAATTTTGATCAAGGAAATTGATAGAGATAGGGTAGGTCTTAGTGATAATATGGAATAGATAAAAGATGCACTAAAGACCAGAGGTAAAATACTATATACAATTTGTAATTTTTCATTATTTCTTGATGATATAGAGAAGATCAAGGTAGAACAGCAGGAAATAAAGGTTATGAGTGAATCATTTGATCCTCTAAATGATGTAGCTACAATTTTTGGTTGTTCTATTGTAAGTGTATAGCATAAGTTGAAGTCATATGATGTAGAAAAGGTTAAGAGGACTGCAACTCTATAGGGGTTATAGACACATATAGTTCCCAACTTACAAATTTTGCAGAGAGGCTACAAGGAAATAGAGGCAATCTTGCTGACACCAAAGATGAGTACTCTAGATGCCATGGAAGATCTTGCATACCAGATCCAGGAACACATTAAGATCACATCCACTCTTTTGGAAACATGGGATAATAACTTGTAGGATTTGAAGATTAATTTTGATGACATTTTTTCAGAAATGTAATATGTAACCTATTGACTCTTATACACTTTGCACCGGTAATAAAAATTTTGGTCTATTGTATTCATTTTGTTTCACATGTATTTGCTTACCTTTGTCATTGTTGTCAAAGGGGGGGTAGTATATTGGTCTTAAAATTTTGTAATAGCATGTAATTTCTAAGGGGGATTTTTGTATGTATTTGAGTCATTGAGTCATAATTTTTGTAATGTGACACTTAGTTGAAAAACTTTTTCCTAAGTGTTGCCATCAATGACAAAGGGGGATATTGTTGGCTTGATGATGATGATTTTGTTGTAATAGGTTGATTGATGACTTGTATTATGTTGTCATTGATGGAAACCATGTTTTGTCAATCATCTAAGTCATTTAGTCCAACCAGTAAAGTCTACCCGGTAGTGGAAGCAGTTAAACAGCAACCCGGTAAACAAGAATAGTGCTATGTTCAAGCAACCGATACGGAAGATTGATGATGAGTTAGATGTTGTGGTTTGGAATGTATGTTCATAACATTGGGAGGATTATATGACCAGAACCGCATCAACAGATTCATCTGAATGAGAGAGTTATGATGTTTTGAGCAGTCATTCATGAAGAACACGGAACCGGTTAAGCAAAGTTACTTAGATCGGTAAACCGGTAGACATAATGTTTTATTTTTGAGTTATAAATTATGTGGCTGATATAAGGAAAGCATGATGGGAAATATTGACTAGATACATTGAACCTAGTAAATTGTTCCAAAGGTTCTTAGCCGACTTAACAGAGTTGTCTATAAAAAGATGAATATTGTGTGATGATGTATTAGATATGAGATCGATAGTGCGAATTTGATTGTGCAGTGAAAGAAGAAGATCTGTATTGATGTTTAGTTAGTGTTAGAAGAATATCTGAAGTGGATCTAATCAGGCACAGAGGTACTAATAGTAGATCAGTCACTTGTTCCCTAACAGTTACAGCAAGATAAAATCCTCTAACAAGGTCACTCCTAACAGGGTGTAGTAGGATCCTCACAGGTCCGAAGGTTTAAATCCTCTAACCAGGTCACACATTAACTTGTGTTGTTTAAAACCCATACTTGGGTAGCTCCTAATAGAGTTGTTCCTAACATGCCTTATTGTAATAGCTCTTAACTGAGCTAAGACACTCTTAACCGGGTGTGCTCCTAACAGAGCAGTTGTAAGACCTTAACCGGTTAAATCCCTATTTTACAGATAGTTGATCTTGTGGGTACCAATTCTCACCATGGTTTTACCCATTTGGGTTTCCACGTGAAAAACATTGTGTTATGTGGTGAATATTTTATTGGGTGTTAGCTTATGTGGTTATTTTCCTTGCATGCTTGTTAAGTTTCAAATTGATAAAAGTGGTGATCAGATTTGTATTGTTGTTTTTGCTTGCACTGATTTACCCCCCCCCCCCCCACCCTCTCTTAGTGCCTTATATGTTTATTATGAATGTAAAGATTTCTCAATAATCTTAGTTAGTTCATGAACATACTGTAAAATTGTTGCAAGAACTATCTTCATTTTGTATCTCTAGATTTCATATAATTCAAAATATTTAGGATGTTTTGATTTGTCTTCACATTTTTTTGTTAATGTGTGATTGTGTGTATGGGTGTCCTTAAAGGAAGGAATTAAAGTCTATGTGTGAATTACAGTGAATCTAAGAAATATGTTATGGATTAACAAGAATGGTTTATGTAATAGCAAAAGGAGTTGTGTTAATGTAAAGCATCAGTGTTTTGAAAGCCCACTAATCTGAAGTAATTTATTGTTTGGTTTTGCATTTGTGATTTGGGAATTGACTCAATGCCCATGGATAGACTATTAGAATTATGGATGAATAGATTATGTGTTGCATTGATGTTTTTTCATTGATGTCAATACTAGTTGTTATGGTTGGTTACCGGCAGACAAGTTTTGGTTACTGGTAGAAGATCTAGTATTACCGGCAAAAGAGACTATCTATTGGACACTTTTGGCATGTTTGGATCAGTAAAGATGCTCTATGAGCATGTGTTGGTCAGTTGGTATTGGCTTGGTAATCGGATGTTATCATACACTCTGGTAAACCCTTACCGGCAGTAGTTTAAGGCTTTACTGACAAAGCTTTCATTAAGGAATTGTGACAGGGTGCATAATTGGTATTGGTGCAGCTTCTTCATGGATTTCAGGATGTTGAAGATGTTCTTTGATCATGCTTCAACTGCTTGAAGACATTGATTCGGTGTGGTGGACCCAGAATAGGTATGGTACCTATCTAGGTTATGGATCGGTATCATGCTAACATGTACTCTACACGTTACCAGGATGATTCGAGATGATTTATGGATTTTTTATTATCATTTTGGTCTTAAGTCAACATGGCATATCATTGTAAATGGAATTATGTAATGATCTTATTGTAATATAATTAGATGGCCGACCTAATCAGTTTAGGTCTTAGGGTTTGTATAAATAAGAGGTAGAAACTCTTTGTAAAGTATCATGGTTATTGGAAAGGTCATGGTCAAGGAATATAATGTGTAAATATTGTAATATCATTCAGGTAGAGGAGTTGATCGATCATTGGTGATCAAATTGGATTCAGAAGAAGATTTAGCCCTCTGGCACTGAGCTTAACCAGGACTGTAATCAGGCATGGTAGATGATATTTCCAAAAGTTCACTCTATTGGATTGTTGTCCATTTATCTTGATATGGTTGTAGCCTCTCTGTAGTCAATGAGACTCTTTTGTAATGCGAAGTATGAACTAGGCAGTGTGCCTTCCTGCAAGTGCAACCCCCCCATTGTAACACATACTTTCTGTAGAGGTATCATCTGACTGTGGGTAGGCTTCCCACCATGATTTTTCCCTTTCTGGGTTTTCCACGTACAAATCATGGTGTTATGTGGTATGGTTGCTTTGCATTGATTATCTGGTTAATTGTTAAGTTGTATTGTTTATCAGTATTTGTTCCTACCAGTATCTGTATGTGCTTTACTAGTACTTGATTTGTTTGAGGTTGTATTGTGGATTAAAAGTTATAATATGTTAACAATTGACTCACACCCGCCCCTCTCAGTTGTTCACCGATTATCCTAACAATTGGTATCAGATCTTTGGTCCTCTTTTGTAGAAGCTTAACCACTTGAGGTAGATCCTATGGCAACTAACACTTCTAATCCACTGGCAACTATTTCCAGAAGAGAAATCCCTAAGCTTGCTGGAACAAATTATGGGATATGGAAAATTTGAATGGAGACTCATCTTAGATGTCTTGGTAAGGATATTTGGGAGATCACTGAGAAAGGATACAAACCTTATGATCTAGCATCTGGCAATCCTGCTCCTGCAGACCTAGATAAGAATATTGAGAAATGATTGCAGAGCCCTCTTGTGTGCACTTACTAATCAGTAGATAATGGGATTAGACTGACAAATCATCGGCTAAGGTTATGTGGGACAAATTGCAAAATTTGAATGAAGATGATCCTACTGTCAAAATTCCTAAACTTGATGGTTACCGGGTAAGGTATGAAAACTTGAAAATGGAAGATAATGAAAGAATTGTTGTGTTTATGGAAAGAGTAAATGAGATTGTTATGGGAATTCAATGTTGTGAAGGATTTCTAAGTGAAGCTGAAATAGTTTCCAAAGTATTGAGAGCCCTTCCACTAGCTTATAAGATGAAGGCAGCTGCAATTAATGAGTTAAGAACAATGGCAAACAGCTTAGTTAACAGAGACATTCTGATTGGGAAATTATCTGCTTTTGAGCTTGAAGAATTTGGATCTTCTGGAGCTGTAAAGTTTGAACCTGCTTTTCATGCATCATCATCAACATCTACCAGCAAAAGTGACTGGAAAGCCCTATATGCAAAAGAATTGGAAGACATGAGGAAAGAAGATGAAGAAATTGAGAAACTTGAAGCCTTATTTGCTAGAAGAGTACCTAAAGGACCAACTGGAAGTAAGTATGAAGGAAAAGCATATTTTAAATGTTTTGCATGTAATAAGATTGGTCATTTTGTATCTAGATGTCCTGAAAGGAATGCAAGGTTTGAGGAAACAGTTAAGAAATATTTTTAGCCTAACCCAAACAAATATAAATTCAAGAAAAGTAAATAATGCTACATAGCAAATGAGGAAGGAGTAACTGATGACTCTAGAGATGAACTGGCAGAAGACTCTGCTATTGGATCTGGAAATGGAAAGGAATGGGTGTTCTATGCTTTCAAGGAAGATGAACCAGAACTGGCTATCAAGAATAAAGAAAAGGCCCTGGCAGCAAAAGTTGAAGATAAGGATGAATGGGTAATTGATAGTGGATGCTCACATCATATGACTAGAGATAAAGGAAAAATTTTGTCCCTACAAGAATACAATGGCGGTCAAGTCAGATTTGGAGATGACAAGGCATGTATGATCAAAGGTAGAGGTATTATTTCTTTGGATGGCATGCATAACACTGATAATGCCTATTATGTAGAAGGTTTAAGGAATAACCTTTTGAGTGTTGGTAAATTGGTTGATGAGGGTTTTCAACTTCAATTTAAAGATAGAAAATGTAAAATCATTAACAAGACTGGTTTGGAGATTGCAACCGGTATTCAAATAGGAAGTAATATCTTTCACTTGAACATTGGTAATAAAACATGTTTGATTGCTCATATTTATGAGAGTTGGCTATGCCATAAGAGGTTGTGTCATATTAATTTTGATAGTATTGTTAAGATCAGTTCAACTAAGGCAGTTAGAGATATACCTAAGATTATGAAGCCTCATAATCTGGTATGTAAGGAATGTCAATTGGGTAAGCAAGTCAGAAGTTGTTTTAAGAGCATACATGATAAATCTAATGATGTACTTGATTTGATTCACACTGACTTATGTGGTCCAGCAAGGACTAGAAGCTATCAAGGTGATAGGTATTTCATGTTGATTATTGATGACTATTCTAGAATGATGTGGGTAAATTTTCTAAGGGAGAAGTATAAAGCTTTTGAGAAATTCAAGATCTTTAAGCGAAGGTTGAAACAGAAACTGGATTGAAAATCAAGTGTCTAAGATCTTATCATGGCGGTGAATTCACTTCTCATGAATTTAACAGTTATTGTGAGACAAATGGAATCAGGAGACAGCTATCTGCACCTAGGACTCCTCAGCAAAATGGAGTAGTTGAAAGAAAGAATAGAACCATTTTGGATGCAACTAGATCGATGATGATGGAAGACAAATTTCCTCATATCTACTGGAGAGAAGCAGTGGGTACAGCAATCTACACATTCAATAGAGTTCACATCAAAGGTGAAATCGGTAAGACCCCTTATGAACTATGGTTTGGACATACACCTACTGTTAAGTATTTTAGAATATTTGGAATTAAATGCTATATCAAAAGAGATGATTCAATTGGAAAGTTTGATCCTAGATGTGATGAAGGGATATTTCTTGGTTATTCAATTCAGAGCAAAGTATATAGATGTTATAACAAAAGATTGCAGAAAATTGTGGAAAGTGCTAATGTGAGGGTGGATGAATAGTACAGAAATCATTCTATATCATATGACAGGGAGCCAATAGTGGAAATGATCATAACTAAATTGACAATACCTCAACCAGTATAGGAAGTTGAGACAGTTATGCTGACACAATCAGAAAATTCAACTGTGACTAATGATTAGAGTAGTGAACCTGAAGTTCAAAAGACACCAAGGTATGTAAGATTAAATCATTTTGAAGATCAAATTATTGGAGATAGAAACAAGGGAGTTATGACGAGAAGAAAACTGGAAAATGAAGAGGTATGTCTTATTTCTCAAGTTGAACCGGAAATTGTTATTGAAGCTTGTAAGGATAAACATTGGTAAAAGGCTATGGAAGATGAATTAGATCAAATTGAGAAGAAAGAAACTTGGTCTTTAGTTTCTCATCCTAAAAATAAGAATGTTATTGGAACTAAATGGGTTTTTAGAAATAAACCGAATGAGGATGGTCAATTTATAAGGAACAAGGCTAGATTGGTTTGTAAAGGATATTCTCAAATGGATCGAAATGATTATGGTGAGACATTTGCACCTATAGCTAGAATTGAAGTTGTTAGACTATTTATTGCCTATGCAGCTTATAAGAACTATAATATTTATCAAATGGATGTCAAATGTGCATTTTTGAATGGTGAGCTTGAGGAAGAAGTTTACATTGAGCAACCTGATGGATTTTCACTAACAGATAACAAAGATATGGTTTGCAGATTGAAGAAAGCTTTATATGGATTGAAACGAGCTCCTAGAGCTTGGTATGAAAGGTTGGATAAATATCTTTTGAAGCTTGGTTTTACTAAAGGCAGTGATGATAGTGATCTATATTATAAGATCACTAATAATGATATTCTGATTATTGTAGTTTTTGTTGATGATATCATTTTTGGAGGAGAAGATAAAATGTGCATGGAATTTGCTAACAACATGAAGAATGAATTTGAAATGTCCATGATTGGTGAGATGAAATTTTTCTTAGGTTTGCAGATTACTCAAACTAACAAAGGTATCTTTATCTATCAAACTAAGTATCTGAGGAAATTGTTGAAAGAGTTTGGTATGGAGAATTCCAAACCGGTAAGTACTCTGATGGCTACAAGTGAGAAATTATCTATCAAGGATACTTCTACACTGGTAAATCCAACAAGGTATAAGTCTATGGTTGGTGATTTTTTATATCTAACTCAGACTAGACCTGATAGTATGAATGCAGTAAGTATTGTTTCAAGATATCAAAGTAATCCTAAATAAAATCATGAATGTGCAGTAAAGAGGATATTTTGGTATTTGCAAGGAACAATAGAATATGGTTTATGGTATTCAGAAATGATGATTTCACTTTATGTGCATATACTGACTCAGATTGGGCAGGCGATATTGATGACAGGAAAAGCACTTTTGGTGGAGCTTTCTTTCTTGGAAACTGGTTTCATGGATCAGCAAAAAATAGTCATGCATTTCTTTATCTACTGCAGAAGCTGAGTATGTTGCAGCAGCAACTAATAGCACTCAAGTCTTGTGGATGAAGCAAATGTTGAAGGATATCAGGGTAAATTGTAGTGAACGAGTAGTTATCTACTATGATAACTCTGTAGCTATTGACAAGTCTAAGAATCCGGTATCACTCTAAGACTAAGCATATTTCAATAAAGTATAACTTTCTGAAGGACAAGGTTGACGCAAAGGAAGTCAAATTGGTTTATGTGAACACTAAAGAACAGATTGCAGACATATTCACTAAATCGTTGTCTAAGGAATCATTTGATTATTTGAGAGACAGGTTACAGGTTTCAGCCCCTCCGATAGAGACTTGATTGATGAAATTTGTCATCAGTCTAGCATGTATTATCAGGGATACTATTCATTCTGGCACTGATGAGTGGTGCTAATACTCAGGGGGAGTCGTCAGCTTTGAGATTTAGAGGTTTATATCATTGCTTTGATATTTTTGTTATATTTATGGCATTGATGTCAAAGGGAGAGTGATAGTGATGTGGAAAATCATTCAGAACCTTACAGAGATATCATTCATAGGGGGAGACTTGTTTGGCATTTCTTGGTAATTAGATGTTTTTCACATCTAGTGTTGACATCAATGCCAAGGGTGAGACTATTGGCATTATGGATGAATTGATTATGTGTTGTATTGATGTTTTGTCTTTGATGTCAACACTAGCTGTTATGGTTGGTTACCGGTAGACAAGTTTTGGTTACCGGTAGAAGATCTAGTGTTACCGGCATAAGAGACTATCTGTTGGACACTTCTTGCATTTTGGATCAGTAAAGATGCTTTATGAGCATGTTTTGGTCAGTTGGTATTGTCTCGGTAATCGGATGCTATCATACACTCTGGTAAACCCTTATCGGAACTAGTTTAAGGCTTTATCGGTAGAGCTTTCATTAAGGAATTGTGACAGGATGCATAATTGGTATTGGTGTAGCTTCTTCATGGATTTCAGGATGTTGAAGATGTTCTTTGATCGTGCTTCAACTACTTGAAGACATTTCTTTGGCGTGGTGGAGCCAGAATAGGTCTGGTACCTATCTAGGTTATGGATCAGTATCATGCTAACATGTACTCTACATGTTACTGGAATGATTCGAGATGATTTATGGATTTTTTATTATTATTTTGGTCTTAAGCCAACATGGCATATCATTACGAATGGAATTATGTAATGATCTTATTGTAATATATTTAGGTGGCTGACCTAATTGGTTTAGGCCTTAGGGTTTGTATAAATAAGAGGTAGAAAATCTTTGTAAAGTATCATGGTTATTGGAAAGGTCATGGTCAAGGAATGTAATGTGCGAATATTGTAATATCATTCAAGCAGAGGAGTTGATCGATCATTGGTGATAGAATTGGATTCAGAAGAGGATTTAGTCTTCTGGCACTGAGCTTAACCGGGACTATAATCAGGCATGGTAGATGTTATTTCCAGCAGTTCACTCTATTGGATTGTTGTCCATTTATCTTGAGATGGTTGTAGCCTCTTTGTAGTCAGTGAGACTCTTTTGTAATGAGCGATGCACTCTAGGCAGTGTGCCTTCCTGCAAGTGCAGCCCCCCATTGTAACACATACTTTCTGCAGAAGTATCATCTGATTGTGGGTAGGCTTCCCACCATGGTTTTTCCCTTTTTGGGTTTTCCACGTACAAATAATGGTGTTACATGGTATGGTTCCTTTGCATTGATTATCTGGTTAATTGTTAAGTTATATTGTTTACCGATATCTATTCCTACTGGCATTTGTATGTTCTTTACCAGTACTTGATTTGTTTAAGGTTGTATTGTGGATTAAAAGTTATAATTTGTTAACAACTAGTTCACCCCCCCTCTCAATTGTTCACCGGTTATCCTAACATAGACAATGGTCTAATGCCTTGCAGAACATGCTTCAGAAACATTTTAAATCAAATTCATCATTATTTTGCCTTTCCCTTTCTTGTTTTATAATTTATTCATCAGTTATTTGTTCTCAGTTATTTACAAAGCAGATGGGATACTATATCTGAGAACAATCCATTTTCATTAGGCATGTAGGTAGTTTTTGTTAGGAGGTTATTGTCAAATGCAGGCACAACAATAGGAATACCCTCCTAAGCATGATGGAGCTCGAAGTGAAGAAGGCTTTGAGATCCTTGTTATGTTGTAATTTCTTGTCCTTAGTCTATTGATGGTGTAAATCAAATTCTCTAGGTCTTTAATCCCATAACCTGGAAGTTTATTTATCTGTAGGATTGGGTTGCAATAAATATCACCAACACACCTTTCTCAAATCCAAGACCACTTGTGTCATTAGCATTCTTCTGGCTCTCAAGCATCTCATCAAGTCTAGTTGAACTGATTCTAAACTTCTCCTTGTACTCATTTGCAGCTTCAAGAACATATTTAATAAGAATGATTTTCTTTCCAATCTCTTCCTCGTATTCTTTGAATTCTTGTAGGTCAAGCTTCAATTGGTCATTCTCACAATCAAGTCTACAACATTCTTTAGATTTATCTTTCAGGGACTGAATAATATTCTCCTTATTCTTCTTCCTCTCCTAAATCTCCTTTGTCAATTTCATCATAATAGGTTCCATCTCATTCTTCTGAACTGCATTATCTCTAGAAAGTTTCTCACACTCTTATGTATTTTCCTTCAGGACTTCATCATCCATACTTTGGCTTTCTTTCTACTTAAGATAATCAACAAGCTCCTTTCTCTTTTCCTTGGATCTATTCAGTTTCTCCTTCAATGACTGAATGAAATGTTTAGCATTCTTAAGATTTGTTTTCAATTCTTGTATCTTGGCTTTGGACTTATCAAGATCATCAAGTGCAATAAGTAGCTTTTGTCTAAGACTATCATAATCCATTAAAACACCTCCTTGGATCTTCCTCAAGTTGTTAGGCTTCTTCTGAGGAACTTAGCTCTGATACCAATTGTTCGAATCAAGGAACAATGAGAGGGGGGGTGAATCAGTGTTCTGCAATCTTTAACATTAATAATCTGATTCTTCAACCATCTAACACAAGTCAAAAAAAGAAAGATGTAAACACACAACACCATAACACTAGATTTATACATGGAAAATCCGCCTAAGGGAAAAACCATGGTGGGATTGAGACCCACAATATTAATATAGCATGTTAGAAGTATAGAAATATTACATAAGGGGAATGCACATGCATTCAGGCACACTACCTAGAGCTCACTACTCAAATTACAACAAGGGCTACAACCCCAGAAGGCTCGCTACCTTACAAAATATTTACAAAGATAATTGAAATGTCTGAACTGAAAAAATAGCATCTACAAATGCCAGGGTATAGTTTTGGTTAAGCATAAAACACATAATCTTGCCCTGCTCTGCTACAGTGCTTTGTTCTGTTGTTCTTCAATATTTGGGAGCAGAAATATTTCACTTGCACATGTGAAACTTTTCACAACCGATCACAACCACTATCCACACCACCATCGATATTAAAAATGACAATATCAATCACTCTTATATATTCGCAGCATCAAACTAGATCTTCTGCATATCGGCCCAAAAATGCATAACGTACAAATGAAATGTGTATACCAAGTCGGCTCAATCTGAACAAAAACATTCATGCAGACCAAAAATAATTGTCCACACACCTCCCATATGTCGACTGACCATCCTTGAACACAAAACAACCACTAAAACTGGTCCACATAATCCACACAATGATTTTCCACATGAGACTATTGAAGAACACTGTTCTATCCAAAAACCTATATACGGCATCTTCTAACTCACTCCATAATATAAACCTGAGGCCACAAACCTAGAATATGGTAGATAACATATTTATAATACTTCCTTGAGATCCACAACACAAGATATTTGATAAAAATGAAACACCAACCAAATTACTACATATTGTCAGATGTCATGTTCTATCTCACTGAACCTAACCAAAAATCAATCACTTTCGGTATGAACAAATCATGAACTGCAAATGGAGCTATTGACATGAGTTTCCATCAATGACAACATTTGAATACCTATGCAGTTTCTCTTGCCAACAATAATATGCATCCACCTTGGTCATTCAAAAAATAGACCATAGTCTTGATCAAGGTCTAGAAATAACACAAAATACATCCCAAAATCATCAAAAGGAGCATGTTAGCTACTCGAGTTTAGTCAAATTTTAGATAGTATGTAATTTACATATTCGTAACCCTAATCATAGACTATTATCAGGCTAAAGAAACACTAAAACAAACATTGCAATTAAAGATTTGGCTCTGAGCCATCCTGGAACCTGGACAATTCAAGCACCCCATTCATTATTCTCTTCCTTGGTCTCAGCTCATGGCCCACCTCCACCCTGGTCACCTCATTCACCACCCTTTACATAGCTTCCACTCTCATCAATTCAACAAAATTCTTCAAAGCCTCCCAACCCTATTTTGCAAGAGCCCTGATTCTCGCCTTCATTTCATCCTCTTGCAATCTAACAAAGGGTATGTAATTCACAGAAACCTCTACTCCTTCAAAGACATCAATAACCACTCTATAAATTGCCCATTATAATATAGAGTCCATGTTCAATAGATACTCTTTTGAAATGAGAGCTCTCAAAATATTTTTCACCTTTTCCACTGAATCCTCGAACTCTAGACCCCATGTTGCAATTAGGGAATGTATCTCCATGTTCATCATGTATATGTGGCCTATATGTGAAATCGCCTCCCCCATGATTATCTTCACCACCTCCACCAATCTTTCATCCTTGAATAGAAAAAGTCCCTGCAACTGTCTGTCTGTGATCCTACCCACAAAGGGTACTAACTTCTTTGTCTTCAATGTAAAGCTTGCCTCCATTGCTTCAAACACTATAGTAACACCACCTTCACATCCTTACCATGTCCGCTCTTCAATCCAACCTCTAGAGAAGATAAAACAAAATTGAACAAAGACTTTACTCACTAACTGTTAATAGCCTATAATTTAATCATTAAATCTGCACCACCCTACCCGACTCCAACGTCCTTCACCACCGGCAATTTCTATTTTCATCAATGCATTATCATAACTATACAAACATTCATTTTTGAACAATGCGATAATAAATCCACCACCATACCAAGCCAATTAACTTGGCTAACTTCCACTTCTTCGTACATGCTCGAATCTAGGGGTTACCATAAAATCATAATCTACCACCACGTCATTTGGTTATAAATTATGGAAATTTTCAAGGTGATATTCCTATATCACACTGAATGATGTGACGCATTTAGATTTCATATCAGCCACCTCATTCCTAGACCTTCGCACATGAGAGACTTTGATTTCTCTAAAAAAATTAAAATCATTTTTTATTTTTCTAACATCATTATTTAAGAACCATGTCTGCATCTCCTTTTATAATTGCATTTATGATTATCAACGAATCTCCTTCCAAATGAAAATTTTTAAATCCCAATTTCAAACCCCATTCAACCGCCAAAAGAGCTACATGAACCTCTACTTTATTGTTCATGCCCTTCTCCATTCTTTGAGCTCCCAATGCTAAAATGTTTCCATGCCAATCCCTAAACACCACCCCTGCACCTGAATCACCTGAATTACCTCTTGATGCACCATCAAAAATTTTCTTAATCCACCATTCCTCCGATGGTTCTCATTGATCTTTAGTTTGTACACTTGTTGACAGCATAGATGGATCATCCTGCCTAGGCCCATAAATGAGCCTGAACTTAATCTGAGGCCAACAACCTTGAATGTGTGAATCTTCTTTTGATAAAATTGCATCCTTTACTGAAAATCTTGATGTCGCTGCCCCCACCACCTCTTCAATGGACGTATCAGTTCTAGCAAAAACCCTTTTTAATGACTATGCTTTATCTTGAAAAATTCTCCTATTTCACTCCTTCCAAATTTCCCACATAACCATTTCTGGACTAATCTTCCATACGCAAGAGAAAACTAATTTTTAGGGGCTCCTTGGCCAGCTCAAAAAAACTTCCTTTAGTGATCCCAGAAGAGGACCCTGCCATGCCAACTTTCCCTGCACCATCTTCCAACACTCCAATGCAAACTCACACTTGAGAAGTATGTGATCAACATTTTATTCATCCTTGTCACACATAATTAATTTTGCCATACCTTTCATCCCTAACCGCTTTCTTGTTTCACCTGTCAAAATCCTACCTCTTATAGGTAACCATGCAAAAGAACCTGCCTTAGGGAGGCATTCTTTTCCCCAACACATATCTATTGGCCATTCAACCATATCTTCACTCCTAACAATCATTTGATAACCAACCTTTATCGAGTAATTCCCATTCTTCACTCCACACCATTTGACTTCATCCTTACAACTTGTTACTAAACCTCTTCTTTCCTTGAAAATTCTTTCCATTTCTCTATTATGATTCAGATTTTATAGCACCCCTCTCACTGATTTCCACCCTTCCATCCATATTTTTTGGGCTCTAAATAGTCTCTAACCTTATCTCCCCATAGCCCTCTCAGAATTTTGCTTACCTCCACCATATCCACATCATTTCCAATGACCTTTTTACCCTCCCAAGAATCCATCCAAAAATTTGCACTCCTACTTGTATACACCTAAAAATGGTCTGAAGATAATTAATTAAATAAGCAATTATTTAATCAATCCCCCTTCCCAATTTAATTGAATTCATTAGCAATTTAATTAAATTCCCCCATTCATCTACTTATAAATAAATCTAAGGATTTATTCATTAAGTTCATTTCAATAGTCCCCTTTGATTAATTAATCTAAATTGATTAATCCTCCCCCCCAGTAAATTCATTTCTTCTAATCCCCTAATATAATAAAACAAATCAATTTATGAGTTGGTGAAAGTTAATTAGCCTTTTCCTATTATTTAAATTTTTAAATTCAAATCCCCACATGCCTCCTAACTTCTAACCACCTAACCTAACCACCCCCTAACCTAACCCATTCCACCTAATCCTGGGTTTAACTAACCCTGTCGTATCTTATACATCCTAACCTCCTTATCCTAACCTCCTATGGGTTGGATATTCTCCCCTTGAGACACATGGCACTTTTTCCACATGTCTCTTCCCTTGGACACTTTCCCTCTTGTGAGCAAGATTCCTTGACACTTGTCACCACATAGATGACAAGTGTCCCTCCCTCCAACCTCTTCTCCAACCTCCTCCAATTTGACCCTTGACATCTTCAGACTCAATCTTGACCATTGATTCCTGCCACCTCACCCCTAACCTTGGAAATCCTATAAATATCCCTCATTTTGGAGCACAAAGGATCCCATGTCAAGAATTGTTATTATAGGCATATCATTTTTTGCATTCTAGTTTAGCATTGTTATCATTTATTGAATCTTAGATCTAGCTTAATTTGATCATCTTCTAGCATAATTACTTAATCATATAGCATAATCACTCTCTCATCTAGCTTAATTGCATCTATCATTTAGCATAATCATGCATATCATTAGCATAATTAGCTTCTTGGATAAATATAGCTGAATCATGCATTCATCTAGTTGGCACATCATATCATTTTAAATCCTTCATCTTGGTATAGTCAAGTCATTGGGATTGCTCATCTAGATCTTAGATAAAAATCCACACTCGCATCTCTTAGGAGGCGATAGGTCGCTTTGCCGTGGTTTATCTTTCATTCGATTTTAATTTTCTAAACATGCTTGTAATGATATATTGAGTGTTTGTGTTGCAATTGCAGGTAACCTAATTCACACTCATGAAACTACCATCTCCAATCTACCACGTAATATGATCTATAACAATCTTTCTGCATGAAACAATAAAATTTCAGATCGCTGACCTCGCAGGGGGTAAGCAGTCATGAAAATTCTCCAATCATCTGGTTGATCTGGATATTTCGCCCTCAGTATTTAAACCCACAATTGATCGGGATTTTTGTGAATGGCCCAAACCAACTTTTCTCCCATTACCTCATTCATTTTCTACCAGTTTCTTAGCCTCACCCCACCATGTTGTTTGGGCTTGCATATTTTTTCCCAGGCCAGTAGTGGTACTTTATCCTCAACCCAAGAGGAAATCCAAAAGAACTTTCTCATTTTTTTTCAATCACTTTTAACACCTTTTGAGTTAATTTCAAACACATCATTGAAAAAAGAGGGATAGCAAAAAACAACCGATTTCAACATCATAATGCAACTAGCCGATGTCAACCACTTACTTTTTCATCCATCCATTCTCTGAATGCACTAATCCACTAGTTTTTTCCAAATTGAATATTTGCTTGCCCCACCAAAGAGTGGGATACCTAAATATTTCCTTGGGAGACTACCCATTTGCATTCCTAGAATTCGAGAGATCTCCCTCTTCTTTCCCAATAAAGTATTAAAGAAAAAAATTCAGAATTCCTCCAGTTAATCTTTTGACCTCACCAATTTGTATAGGTATCTAGCACGTTCCTCAACACCCAAGCTTCTCTCAAATATGCCTCCCCAAATAACAATCTATCATCAAAAAATTAAGTGGGTCACAACCCTCACACCTTGGGCAACTTTAATCCCTTTCCAAACTCCATCATCCCTTTTCTTTGTGATCAATCAATCTAAGGCTTCTGCCATAATAATAAAAAGGAAGGGGAAGAGTGGTTCATCTTGTCTTAGCCTCTAAGAAGATTCAAATAATCCCTGAGGACTACCATTGACCAGAACATAGAAGCAAGGAGAGCATACACAACTCTTAATCTAGGCAATCCACTCATCACATAACCCAAACTTCTGGAAGACAATAAACAAAAAATTTCATCTCACCTTATCATAAGCCTTTCGTATATCAAGTTTAACTATCATTCTATCTGTTTTTGCAATACAAACCAATTGAATGGCTTCATGAGAAATAATTATACCTTCCACTATAGACCTATTTGGGGCAAAACAACTTTGCTCCTCAGAAATAATAAACTTCAGAACTTTTTTTAATCTGTTTGCTATAACTTTAGAGATGGTTTTATATATAGTATTACATAAAGAGATGGGACAAAATCATCAAAAGAGGACATGAAATTATTTTTAGGAAAAAGAGAAATGAAAGTGTTGTTGAATTCTATCAATACAAAGCCTCCTTCTCTGGATTCCTCCACAATATGCCATAAATCATTAGCAAACAAATCCTAGAACTTTTGAAAGAAGGTTGTCGGGAAACCATCTGGACCCGGAGCCTTTTCAACACCTAAATTAAAAAGAGCGCATTTCACATCTTCCAAAGAGATCCTTCCATCAAGCTACGATTTTGAACTTCAGATATGTTGGAATCAATGAACACTGAGAGGGGGGGTGAATCAGTGTTCTGCAATTTAAAACTTTATTTAATAGATTCTTAAACCATTGAATGCAAATGAATAAAAGTAAAGTGAAAAAACTCAACACACACAAGCACAAAACCATAACAGCAGAATTTTTATGTGGAAACCCAGAAATGAAAAAACCACGGAGGGATTGAGACCCACAATATTAAAATATTGTGATCAGGAGTATAATAATATTACAAGGGGAATTCACATGTATTCAGGTGCATTGCCTAGAGCTCACAGCTCAATTACAAAATAGAGGGCTACAACCCCCAAAGGACTCACTATCTTACAAATGATTATAAATGACAATTGATTGTCTGAATTGATGAATAGCATCTACAAATTCCAAAATGCAGCTTTGATTAAGCACAGAAAGTCTTCTTCCACTATTTTAGTATGCTGATCTATTTTTCTCTGCTCTATCATATATTGAAGCACAAATCCAAGGATAGCGCATGTGAAACTACACACAAATGCTCATACAATCTTCACACACTCCTATCAAATCCCAAAATGCTCATATAGATTGGTCTTATATATCTACATCATTTGATTAGGTCACTAACATGTCAGCTCCAAAAAGATGAAACATGTAACAAGAAGTCGGCTCAATCCAATTACAAACGCACATGCAAACTAAAACAAATTGATAATATGCTTCACATAAGTCAGCACAACAACCTCGAACACAGCACCAATCAACAAAATTATCCTCAAGATTCTGCATAACATGCTACACCACAATAACCTTGTTCTTCCTGAAATACCAAATACTAGATCATCAAATTTGCATAAGAATCAACGCCGAAAGCTAGGATTGCAGACTAAGCAATTCCAACCAACAAAATGACTACCTCTTCTACCAAAAACAAAAATGTGCACCCAAAGTTGTTTTATGCTCGATGTACTCATACTATCTAGAGATCAATTACAAAATAGAGGACTACAACCCCCGGAGGACTCACTATCTTACAAATGATTACAAATGACAACTGATTGTCTGAATTGATGAATAGAATCTACAAATGCCAAAATGCAGCTTCGATTAAGAACAAAAAGTCTTCTTCCATTGTTTTAGTACGTTGTTCTATTTTTCTCTTCTCTATCATATACCGAAGCACAAATCCAAGGATAGCGCATGTGAAACTGCACACAAATGCTCATACAATCTTCACACACTCCTATCAAATCCCAAAATGATCATATAGATTGGTCTTATATATCCACATCATTTGATTAGGTCACTAACATGTCAGCTCCAAAAAGATGAAACATGTAACAAGAAGTCGGCTCAATCCGATTACAAACGCACATGCAAACTAAAACAAATTGATAATACGCTTCACATAAGTTGTCACAACAACCTCGAACATAGCACCAATAAACAAAAACATCTTGAAGATTTTGTATAACACGCTACACCACAATAACCTTATTCTACTTGAAATACCAAATACCGGATCATCAAATTTGCACAACAATCAACACCGAAAGCTAGGATTGCAGACTAAGAAATTCCAACCAAAAAAAATGAGCACCTGTTCTACCAAAAACAAAAATGTGCACCCAAAGTTGATTTCTTCTCGATGTACTCATACTTTGCTAAACATTGTGTTCCACCTTCTAGACTTACGAAAAACTTCTGGTAGAATGAATTTGCATATACCAAATGACGCTTCTAATCTGAGTTTCCATCAATGACAACCCCTAAACAATCCTCAAGAACTTATCTCTTCCAAAATAGTGTCTCTTTCCAACAATCTCCCCCTTTGGCATTGATTCCAACACTTAGTGAAAAATGACTAAGTGTCAAACCAAAAATATCGAACATTGCAAAATTTCAAAACTTTGATTCTAACAGGCTCCCCTTGAGAATATACATCATTTTTTACTCTTCTCTCCCCCTTTGAAATAAATGGAAAAGGTAGGTATCCACTCAAAATTCTATGTACAAGGGTATACCCAACCTACAAAAATTTGAATATGTCTAAAAGAATAGCCTTCAATGACTACAAGTGATCATCCCAACCGTTCTTCAAGTTCTCCAAACTATTGCTCAGAGCACTAAATAGGTATGCATGCATTTTTGCTCCTCTATGTTCAGAAGGAACAGGCTTATTCAGCACATTCATAGCATCATGTTGACTACTCAATAGAGTATCCAACCTGGGAGTGATCAGGTTCCTTAGTTCTCCCACTCTACCAATTATTCTATCTTTTTCTTGATTCGAGCTATTGATTTTATCAAGTAAAGACATCACCTGAGATTCATAATTACTTGCAAAAATAGCTTGAGGTGAATAGGAATGAGATATACCAGCCAGTTGACCTTCACATTCTTTGATCTTCTTATCAAGCTCTATAGTGAACTTCAACAATAGAAGACATGACTTGTAGATTTTTCCACCTTGATTCAATGCCTCCGGAATGCCCTTCATACCGGTTCTCAGACTAACCGTATCACCTTCAACCATTCTCAAAAGTGTCCTTAACCTCATAGCATTGAAATGATTCAAAACTTTTATATTGCAGCTTTCTTAAGAGATTCAAAATGAGAGTCTACTGCCTTAAGCATATTTCATAGTTTACTCGAGGGCGAGTCAAGTGTGTCTTGCTTGAATAATAGAAAAAATTTCTCAAGAACACTTGTAGCCAAAGATATAATCCCTATCTCCTTAGAGTGGGACTTCAACAAGTCTTCACTAACTTTTGCTTGAGCTAAGGCTGTAAAATTGAGTGCTTGCACTAGAGACAATGAATTTAGATTGATATGCCCTTGAATGAGATTTGTGTCACTTATAATATGCATGCCCTTGTCAGATTCCCTAGTGTCTCTTGCCACTGAAATATATTCAAACTTGCTTTCATCCTTCTCCTTCTCTACCACCTCAGCATCGTTAGCCTTCTCATCACCAACCTCCTTAGTATATTTCTCTTAATCAACATTCATCACCAGAGGATCCTGATCTGCTTCACCAGAGTCTACTATGTGCTGACTATTATCAATATTGTGTCGACTTGAATTTCATCTTCAGAATACTACCTGCAGCATATTAGTTTCACAAAATACAAATTAAATGCTACAAGAAATCCAAACTCAACCAATGAAACTACATGAAATGAATATAAAATAAAAACATTATTACTTTCATGATTTAAGTCTCATTGTGTCCTAACTATACTATTCTTGGTTGCAGATGATTTGCTCTCAGAAAAGCATTGGTAGATTCCAAGATGGCATATGAAGAATGGACGGATAGTTAATTGATACTATGATATGCAAATGATATTAAGCTAAAATGCTATGAAAATGATTTATGGTCAAAACTCTAAAATGTTATTTGCTTCAAACTCAAACTCACGGATGCAAGATGAAGACTCCTAGATGACTATATGATTAGCTATTAGTCTATTTTTTTATTAGTCTATTAGTTTCAAAATGGCTGAGGAGACCTCTTTTTATAGATTTTTGAGTGCATGAGCTTAGGTGGCAGAGATCAACGGTCATGATCAAATCTTGCACATTGGATGGTTATGAGCAAGAAGCTGAAGGTTGAGAGAAAGGGGGAAGGAGAAGACAAGTGTCACTCATCTCACCTTGACTGAGGGGAAGATTTGAGAGAATATAGGATAGTTGAAGAAGATTTAGGAATGAGAGTACAAGTGGACTCAAGTCCTCCTAAGATGTTAGAGATAATATAGAAGAAGGTTAGGAAATATGTGTACGTACACAATATTTCATTTATTTTGGAAGTTGGAGATAAGTGGCTAATAAATGTTTTATTTATTTTATTTTTTTGAATTAATTTATCCATGTGATGGATGAGTTAGCAAAGGAAAGATGAAGTGGAGATGGAAGATGAGTTGGAAAAGGGATTTAAATAATTAAGAAATTATTCAATATTTGAGACTATAGGATAGAAGAATAACCATTAAATATTAGATATTTAATTGATTGATTAGAGGAATAATTAAATATTAGATATTTAATTAATTGATTAGAGGAATAAGATAAATGAATTAATTAATAAAATATTTTAATTAAATTAATTAATAGAAGGACATGAAATGAATTAAATAAATTAATCTTTTCAAATTAACTATTTAATAGAAGAATAATTATTAGATAAATATAAAATATTTATTTAATTGCTCATAGCCATTTTTATGTGTATACATTTTGCCCCTCTTTGAAATTATGTTGAGACAACATTGTTTCAAAGATTAAATCAAGTCTCGATAATGCGCATGATGAAGATAAAAATCCTGATTGTGTGCCCCCTCGAGAGATTGATCATGAAATTGTTGAAAATGTTGGATAAGCGATTAATCTCACGATAATTGAAAAGGTGCTTCAATTAAATTTATTTGTGAAAAATAAATAAAATTTCCCCAATTAAAATCATTAATTACCCTTTCAAATGGTAATTATAAAATTAACCTAGGTTAATTTTATCCTCATTTGCATCCTTGTCGGCTTGTGGAGTAAAAAGAATTGTCTTGTTGAGCTAGAGAAATGGTGATTCCATTTGAGAACCCTCGGTTTGAGTTTGTACGACGTTATCAGCGACCTACTGAGTATGGTTATTTGGTATGTACCTTATCCCAAGATTATTTGCAACTTTAAATACCAATTTCCTTGTTTTTCAGCACGTTTTATGGTTATTTTGAATTTTTCGATTTTCGACTTTGCGTGTTAGTGCTTTTGCTCCGTAGGTTTGCTCATATGCTTTTTAGGTTTTTGCTTTTGTTAATTTAGCGCTTTTGAATTTTTTGTTACCGCTTATGTTTTGAATGTTAGCGCTTTTAAATATTTTTCGCTTTTGATCCATGTGTTCACACATATGTGAAAAAGGTTAGTGCTTTTAAATGATTTAACACTTTTGGCTTGTGTGTTAGTGCATATGTTTAAAAGATTAGCACTTTTGTATGATTTAGTGTTTGTGGTCAATAGAATAGCACTCTTGTCTTGAAGAATAATGCATTTTCTTTAGATGAATTTGTTTGATTTTGTCCATGTTAAAATTCAGTGAGATGATTTGATTTAGGCATTTTGATGCACAAATGTGATTGATAGGTAGTCAATTGATGTCTTGATTGATAGAATTTTTTGATAATTTTGATTGATAGGATAAACAATTGATTTATTTGATTGGTAGATTGATATATTAGCTCTAAGAGACCGATTTAGTTTATGATGAAGAGCATAACAGAGTTTGATTGAACTCATTGATTAATAGAAAACCATGATTGATAGTTTTAGGTTGATTTTTATAGCCTGAATTACTTGGTTGAAAAGATTTACCAATTGTTGATGTGATCGATCATTTGTTTGGTAGATTGATAGATTAGAGATCTCTTTGATTTGATAGATAGATGACTGATAGAGATCAAATTATCTTATTAAATGGGAGAAACTCGATGTTCTCCAGTGTCGAGAGAAATTCCCATCCATGCGCCATTTAGTGCCAGAGATTACATAGGCTGAGATTAGGCATATAGATGCTTGCGGATTATGCCATTGTTATACATGCCTGATATTACCCATAATAGGGGATTGTTGATTGCCTTAACAGAGAGATGGCATAGTGGGCATAACACTTTCCACCTACCCACTAGTGAGATTAGTGTGACACTCGAGGATGTCTATATGATTCTTCACATCCCCGTGACTGGTGAGATAGTCCAGTATGATTTTCAAGATTTTGGGGGGATAGAGGCTTGCAAAGTCATATTTGGTGATGAGAGCATTTCCAGAGGAGAGATCCAATGGGAGGTGGTGCAGGAGCACCTAACCCAAAGGTACACCAGGAGGTTAAAGATCATGCCATGAGTCATTTCACTCATATTTGAGTTTATATGGTCATTTTAATGTATTTTGAGTCATTATGAGGTCATATGTAAGCCTAAAAAAAATCCAATTGTAATGAGTTGTCCAAGTTGTCCTAATAAGATCTTGATTGGGTTTATGAGGTCAAATTTGTATAAGTGAGTCATGAAAGGATAAAAAGGTTGTAAAAGGTCATTTGAAGTCCATTTTGATGTATTTGGAAGGTTCATGTGAAGTCTTAAAAGTTTGGAGTTCATATTCATCAAATTTGTCATTTAGGGCATCAAATATCTCAAAAAATACTCAACCAATCACATTGAAACTGAATTAATTTGAAAGAGAATTAAAAAATATATCAAATACCAAATTTAAAACTATTTCCAATGGTTAAATCAAAATATATTAGTGAAACTCTCCACAAACCCCAATTTGGATGCTTTTATGACAGTTTTATGAAAACTCATCCATTCTCCCTTCATGGTTCACGGCTAGGGCTCAAATCTGGTTCAAAACAAAGTAGATTCATTGTGCTACATATTCCAATCGATTTTGGGTGCAGGAGCACCTAACCCAAATGTACACCAGGAATTTAAAGATCATGTCATGAGTCATTTCACTCATATTTGAGTTTATATGGTCATTTTAATGTATTTTGAGTCATTATAAGGTCATATGTAAGGCTAAAAAAAAGCCAATTGTAATGAGTTGTCCAAGTTGTCCTAATAAGGTCTTGATTGGGTTTATGAGGTCAAATTTGTATAAGTGAGTCATGAAAGGGTAAAAAGGTTGTAAAAGTTCATTTGAAGTCCATTTTGATGTATTTGGAAGGTTCATGTGAAGTCTTAAAAGTTTGGAGTTCATATTCATCAAAGTTGTCATTTGTGGCATTAAATGTTGTCAAGCAAAAAAATCATGTTTTGCAAAGTTTTAAAAGGGTGGTTGATTGATATAAAGGTTATTGAGTCATTTGTAACTACCAAATATCTTATAAAAGGCTGAAATGGTCGAATTTGAGGTGGTGGCAAAGTTGGAGGAGGTGTTGCAAAGTTAAATCCTCACAAAAACCTCTAACTGTCACATTATTTTGCAGGATAGATGACAGTTCAGAGTTGTAGGTCCATTGTTTGGATCCAAATCTCCATGTAAGGATAATAGAAGGAGTGGAAATGGAAGTATGTGACCTGTACTTCATTTTCAATGTATTTGTCTTGGAGTTTCAATGAAGGAAGATAAGGTTTTTGTTCAAATGTCTTTGATTCTCTCTTTAGCAGCACGTTGTTTCCTTATTTCAGTGCATGTTTCTATAGATAAATGGATTAAATGAACACCAAAATCTATTGGAATATGTAGCACAATGAATCTACTTTGTTTTGAACCAGATTTGAGCCCTAGCCGTGAACCATGAAGGGAGAATGGATGAGTTTTCATAAAACTGTCATAAAAGCCTCCAAATTGGGGTTTGTGGAGAGTTTCACTAATATCTTTTGATTGAACCATTGGAAATAGTTGTAAATTTGGTATTTGATATATTTTTTAATTCTCTTTCAAATTAATTCAGTTTCAATGTGATTGGTTGAGTATTTTGAGTTTCATTATGAGGATTTAACTTTGCAACACCTCCTCCAACTTTGTCACCACCTCAACTTCGACCATTTCAGCCTTTTATAAGATATTTGGTAGTTACAAATGACTCAATCACCTTTATATCAATCAAGGCACCCTTTTACAACTTTGCAAAACATGAGTTTTTTGCTTGACAACATTTAATGCCACAAATGACAACTTTGATGAATATGAACTCCAAACTTTTAAGACTTCACATGAACCTTCCAAATACATCAAAATGGACTTCAAATGACCTTTTACAACCTTTTTACCCTTTCATGACTCGCTTATACAAATTTGACCTCATAAACCCAATCAAGACCTTATTAGGACAACTTGGACAACCCATTACAATTGGCTTTTTTTTAGCCTTACATATGACCTTATAATGACTCAAAATACATTAAAATGACCATATAAACTCAAATATGAGTGAAATGACTCATGGCATGATCTTTAACCTCTTGGTGTACCTTTGGGTTAGGTGCTCCTGCACCAGGAGGATATGATCATGTACTATGAGACTCTCCCAGTGATTCTTGTAGGTTTGATTGGTAGATTTATCTATCCAGACAGGAGATCATGAGGTTTCGTTGTTGGTTGGAGTGAGATTCTACAAAGCATGATGTAGCATCAAACTCGATATGTGTGGGGTGTTTGCATGCTTTCTCATTTGTATCATGATCTTCATCAGGTTGTCTTTGATGACAGTGCTAGTATGTCTACAAGATGCACACTTTTATAGATCTAGTGTTGGGTGCACATTGTTATTACTCGACCTATCCATCATAGAGTTCATGGTGAGAGGAAGCCATATGTCTATTTATAAGTAGGTATCCATACTCAGCATAAGCTGAGTAAGATGGAGTATTGGCGTTGGGTTCTAGATTCACTGGATAGTGTCATTTGGATACCCTATATCGATTGTGAGCCATGGATGGATGATGCAGGGACATTACCATATATTTTGCAGAGTAGATATTTGATTGGTCGTACTCCATACATTGTTGAGCGATGGTTGATGAGTCATATTTTGAGACAGTTTGGTATCATTCAACATATGCCTACTTGTGTCACTATATATGTATGGTGGTACAAGGATAGGCGAGATTAGGGATCTTCTTTGTCTTTTGAGATAGCACGCACAGAGTTTTTGGCTACTCCTAGGATAGCTTATGATTTGAGATTACACATTCTATATCCTGGGGTGACTGTGGATTATGCTCAGTACATGCTTGCACACCCTTTTCCTCATATTACTGATTTAGCAGACCCTCCTCCCAGCTCAGGAGATGAGGAGGATGATTTAGATGATCCCATCATTAGGAGACGAAGATGGAGACGAGATCTTAGAGTTTCTCAAGAGACCAGAGGTGAGGGAAATGAGGGAGGAGATGGAGGCGGAGGTGGTAGGAGACCCGGATGGAGAGGAGGTCGATTGAGAGTCCGTGGAGGACCTTTTGGACCGGTTGGCAGGGTTGGGAGACCACTTCCCATGGGAGGGAGAGATGTAGGATAGATTGGGAGGGAGAAAGGTAGGCCAGGTATGAGATCAGTGAGAGGATTACCCTCTACAGGAGGAGGTAGGAGCACTGGACTGGATAGGGTTTACGAGAGAGGCATTAATTTTTGTCAGATTCTGCCAAATCCTAGGGTTATTGCAGGCCATGGTGGAGAGGAGGAGGATTGAGAGGATCATTTTCCTCTCATTATACGATGGGTTTTGAGGGATACTTGGGTTGAGATTCCCGTAGGTGGAGAGGGAGGTGGAGATGAGGGGATTCAGGATCATATTCCTCAGCAGGATGTGCCAGAGCAAGAGACCTTGGATAGTCTCGGAGCATAGATAGATCAACTTGGGGCACAGGTGCAGACACTCATGATAGAGAGAGATAGGGTTGTTAGGAGACAACAAGATACTTAGGGTCTTCTTGATCACATTCAACAAGTTGGAGATGGCACTCTCTCAGCTAATACCGTCATAGCACTATTTCGGGTTGGGAAGGAGACAACACACTAGCAATGATTATATGAGGATTTAGTCGCAGAGAGTTAGAGGGTAGGTAGCTATGACATTATTGTGAGGATGGATACTAGCAGTGATGGAGTCATGGAACCTCCTCAAAGGAGTGGTAATCGGGGGGGACAGCCATCTGGAGGATCTTCTCACCCATAACCACAGAGACGAATAGAGTCAGGTGGTAGTGGCACAGGACAACCTTGACTTGAGTTATATTGATGAGGCACTTGTATTTTATTATTGATCTGATATCATTATATACTTGGACTTTTTATTGTTTTATGATGATCTATATGCAGATATGGACTCTATATGATTATCTTTGGTTTATTATGCATGTTACTCTATATGATGATGATCTATATGCATTGATTACATGGATGATGTTATGATGATATTTTCTTTCCTTGATTTTTATGATGATGATGCTATGTATGATGCAATGATGATGAAATACAAAATGCAATTGATTTTTTTTATTTTGATGATCATAGATGCAAATGAAAATGATCACTAACTTAAATGATATGCTTTACTTAAATGATGCAAATTCAATGATCTATATGGGAATGCTTCTAATGATTACGCATGCAAATGAATGTTGATTATTTTATTTTTAATGTGTATGCATATAATGATTTTGAAATGCAAATGATCTACATGAAATGTCTTTGATGCTTATATGTAATACTTATAATGATTATGATGAATGAATCTAAATGCAAAGATGCAACTAAATGACTTAAATGGAATGCACTCAATGAAATATAAACTAATGCAATGATTGAATACAACTAAATGAAGTGAATGCGGGACTAATTTGAAGACATAGGAGTGGGAATGGGTTCAGAGCGAAAAGGAGCGGGAATCCCAAATTTCAAAACTGGGAATGGCGGACTTCCTGGGGAAGGCGAGTTTCCTAGGGAAGGCAATTTTTCTGGGGTCGGATCTGGCAATCAGGCAAGAGGACAGGCATCTCAAGGGTTAGAAGAGGGCAAGGAAATAGTCAAACTGGGAGAGGACAAAGATTCTACAATTGGGGACCCACATGATAGAGGTAAAGGTAAAAAATGGTCTTTGCTCTTTGGAGTGAAGCCGCTAGCTAAATCAAGGCTCCCGGAAGTTACAAATATCTCAGATCCAGTTTTAGGGCTGGTTGCTATTTCTGTTCCAGATAAACTGGTAGATTTGACTATTGCAGGTTTAACCATGACCTTAGTGGGATGATTTTCTGGCTTTAGGCCTAACATTGATGTTGTTAGGAATTTCATAAGGAGGAAATGGATTTTAAAAGGTCAAGTGGATGTAGTAGCGCTACCTAGGGGGGTTTTTTCCTTTGCTTTTAACTCTAAAGAAGATATGAATAAGGCTCTATGTGAAGGCCCATGGATGTTTGGCAAGTCAACTTTGGCTCTTCAAAAATGGGTCTCGAACCTCGCCCTTGATGATTCCTTATTTGTTTCTGCGCCAGTCTAGACATGCCTCCCGGGTCTCCCGCTGGAATTCTAGAATGAGGAAGTCTTTAAGGGTATTGCAAACTCTTTTGGAGAGCTTCTTTTGATTGATCTGATGATGGCGGCTAAATCAAGGTTGGTCTTTGCTCGCATCTGTATAAATATTAATCAAATGACTGATATGCCCCAATCTATAGATATCATTTCTAAACTAGGAAAATGGACCCAAGCTATTGAATATGAATCACTTCCATTTGCCTATTTCCATTGCAAGAAATCAGGGCATTGGGCAAAATCATGTCTTCTTATGAAGAGTAAGGAAAGCAAGACTGACAGCAATGTCAAGTATAAAAAGATCTGGCAAACGATTGATAAAAAAGGAGACTCATCAGCTGAGTGTGATCAAAATAAGGATGTAACGGAACTAGTAAATGAAGTCAAGAAGGCTGAGAACAGTAATAATGAAAAACAAGATTGTGTCTGCTCTAATAACCAAACAAAGAGTTATAAAGAAGGGGAGAAAGGTATAGAGTTGAACAACAAAAATAACCCAGAGGACCAGGAGGTTGGATCCGTCAGTCAGGAGAAGGAAGAGGCAAGTCCCAATGAAGTTGTACCTGTTTCTTCTTTCTCAAAATCAGTTGAGGAAAACTTTAATGAAGCTCAAGAGTTTAACCCTTTTGATATTGAGCCCTTATTGCTTTTAACTAATGGAAGCCCAAAGCCTCCTCTATGTAAAACCCCATCACATAGTATGGTTATGGATATCCTGGAAGGGAATCTCCAGATTCTCGGTTCGAAAGAAGGAAAAATGAATAAGGAGGAACTCAATGGAGGGATCTCAACTAGAAGCGGGAATAAGAAAAAGGCAGATGTTGGAATCCAGAACAAAAAGAAGGGAAGGCCATCTCTAAAACATCAAAGGGAACAAGAAAGTTGGAAGAACCGTGCTGATGGAACATAGTGTTCCATCGAGTCAGCCCTATCTCCGGTTAAAGTATGAAGATAATATCCTGGAATATCAGAGGGTTGAATGCCCCTCATAAGCAACATGTGTTACAAAACATCATAAGAGATCATAAACTGGATGTGGTCCTCCTTTTGGAAACCAAGATGTCTAAGGAAAAAGTGGAAAAGATTAGAATTTTTAAGAATAATGGTATCATAGGATCTAGCTCGGAGGGAGCTTCTGGAAGAACTGCAATTTTTTGGAACCAAAAAAGCATCAAATGTAAGGAAATTATCTCTGCTTTTAATAGGAACTCGGTGCAGCTTGAGCATATTAAGGATAAATTTGTTTGGGAGTTAACTAATGTCTACATGCCTAACACCAAAACTGGGAGAGTTAAATATTGGAGAAGCCTTGCCAATGACAGACTTAAGTTTGTTGATCAAAGCTAGATTATAATGGGAGATTTCAATACTCCACTAAAAGAGGAAGAGAAGATGGGAGGTCTCCCATTGCATCTTGATGGGAAACAAGACCTTATGGAGTTCATCAATGATCAAGCTCTTATGGATGTGGATCTTCAGGGCATTAACTACACCTGGACTAATAGAAGAACCGGAGCTGACCTGATCCAAGTAAAGTTAGATAGAACTTTAATTTCTCCTGAGTGGTTAACCAAGTATAGCTGCTCCCTTGCTTCTGTTATCAAAATTGGGTCAGACCATTATCCCATCTCTTTTATGCAAACTCTTTTTTGGCTAAGAGAAACTTCCCTTTCAGATTTGAAAAAGTGTGGTTATCCCAACCCTCTTTGGAAGCTTATGTCGCTGATTGGTGGAATTCTGAGGTTGAGGGTATAGCTCTCTTTAGAATAGCTAAAAAGCTCAATATTTTAAAGGCTAAAATCAAAATCTGGAACAAAGAGATTTTTGGGGACATTTTCAAGAGTAAAATTCAAATTAAAACTGAAATTAAAGATGTTCAAGATAGAATCCAAGAGTTTGGGTTGTCTGAAGAACTTAGGGTGGTGGAAAATGTCCTTTTGTCTAAATACCACACCATTATTTCTAATGAAGAGACGTTCTGGAGACAAAGATCAAGAGCCTTGTTCTTGAAGGAAGGTGATAAAAATACCCGATTTTTTCACTTACCTACTCTTAAGCATAGGGCAGCTAACAGGATATCCAGATTATCCTATAATAAAGGGATCTTAACGGAGGATAATGATATTAGAAAGGAAGCCATGGAGTATTTCGGCACCCTGTTGGGAGAAGTGGATAACCTAGATGTCAGTAATCAAAACATCCTCTTGCAAGCTATTCCTTCTACCCTCACTGTTGATGATAATAAATTTTTGTCCCATATTCCCTCTAATCAAGAAATCAAAAAGGCAGTGTTTTCTTTTCAGGGAGATAAATCCCCTAGACCGGACGGTTTTCCAATGTTTTTCTTCCAAATTTTTTGGCACATCATGGAGGCTAACAACTGCAATGGTGTTAAAGAATTCTTTGGCTCTAGAAGGCTCCTAAATGAACTTAATGCTACCTTCATTGTCCTTATTCCGAAGATCCCAGGTGCTGACTCTCTCAATAAGTTTAGACCCATTAGTTTGTGCAACTCTGTGTACAAGATTTTATCCAAGGTTCTGACTTCCAAGTTGCTGGAAATTCTTCCATGAATTATCTCCATCCAATAGAATGGCTTTGTCCCCGGTAGATAGATTTTATATTCCATCACATATGTTCATGAAAATATCCACTCCCTGAAAGTGGTGAATAGTCAGGGTTTCTTCCTGAAGTTAGACATGGCTAAATCTTTTGATAGAGTGAACTGGCAGTTTCTCCTAAGGATCATGAAAGCGTTTGGTTTTTGTGAAAAAGTAATTCATCTTTGCTCTCAACTTATGGAAACTTTCTCTTCTGCTATTATTGTCAATGGTTCCCTGTCTAGTTTCTTCAAAAGCTCTCGAGGCCTTAGACAGAGGGACCCCATATCCCCTATCTTGTTTACTATTTTAGCTGAATGCCTGGGTAGATTTATTCTTAAAAATGTGGAAGATGGCAATCTTAGGGGTCTGAAACCATCTTCATCCAATGTCACTTATTCTCATGAACAGTTTGTTGATGATTCTTTTTCTATGGGGGAAGCTTCCATCTTGGAAGCTAAAAACATGAAGAAGGTGTTGAATACTTATGAATCTGCATCTGGTCAAAAAATTAATTGGGATAAAAGTTCTTTGTTCTTCATCAACACCCTTGTTCAAAGGCAACTAAGGATTGAAAAAATTCTTGGTTGCAAAATTTTTGAGCTTCCCTCTTCTTATTTGGGGCTTCTTCTGTATATTAAGCCTAAGGATTCTTTCTGGAATAAGCTGGTGGATAGATTTAACTCAAAACTTGATGGTTGGAAAGGGGTTGTCCTCAGTCAAGCGGGAAAAGTTACTCTGCTTAAAGCCACTCTCCAAAACCTACCTGTTTATGCTCTCAGTTTGTTCAAAATCCCCAAAAAATTTGCGGAAGCTATTGAAAGAATCCAAAAAAAGTTTCTTTGGTCAAGGGTGGAAGTAAAAAACAGAATTCCCCTTATTGCTTGGAATAAAATCTGTTCTCCTAAGGCCTGAGGTGGGTTGGGATTAAGGAATATTAGTTCCATCAATAAGGCTTTATTAGCCAAACAAATTTGGAGAATGAAAGGGGAGGAAAGAGAATGGAACTCTATCTGGAAAAACAAATATCTTTATATGCAACCTTCTGAGGAAGAATTCTTAGATGATTCTTTTATTGTTGAAGGTTCGGCTACATGGAATGTTGTTCAATCAACTAAAAGTTGGGCTGCTGCTGGACGAATTTGGAACCTTGGGGATGGTAGGAGAATAAGATTTTGGGAAGATAGGTGGATATAGGACAAACCTCTGGAGGAAGTTCCAATCCTTAATGAATGGAAAGACTGATTCAAAAGCAGGTTTGGGGAGTTGGTCAGAGACTACTGGAGAAATGGGAATTGGATTGATTTTAGCCAGTAGTGTCCGAGGCTTAAGTTCCTTCAGATTGCTCTCTCTGCTAAAGTTCCTAGAGACAACAAAGATGATAGATTGATATGGAGGGAAACCCCGGATGGGAAATGCTATGTTCCTCAGCTGTGGCTATCCATAATGAATCTGTGGAATAAATTCCTATTTGGGCTAAAGTCTGGAACAAGAAGTCAGTTTCTAAGGTTAGTATCTTCTTTTGGATTTTAATCTAAAACAAGGTTTTAACCTTGGACAACCTTCAAAAGAGAGGTTTTTTTTTTCCTAACAGGTGTTCTCTTTGTTGCAGGGAAGAAGAGATTGCCTGCCATATTCTTAATCAGTGTACTTTTAGTCAGGAAATCTGGAAAATCATCTTAAGCAGGTGGAACTTGAGCTGGGTTTTTCCAAACTCCCTAGGGGAATCCTGGCAGCAATGGCACTGCCCCAATTCTAATCCTAAGATTGTGGAGACTTGGAGACTTACTCTTCCAAATGTTATCTGGAATATTTAGAAAGAGTGCAACAATAGGATTTTTAGGGATAAAAGTGTTATTCCTGAAGTCTTGGCGGATAAAATTTACAAGGGTATATGTGAATGTATCTATGAAACTGATTATGGACCAGCTGCTAAAGAAGACTTCAAAGACAAGTGGAACTTCTCTACTACTACTACTAGCAAGGAAAAGGGAGGAGAAGGTCTCATTTGGTGTTTTCCTCCTCAGGGGTGGATTAAGGCTAACTTTGATGGGGCCTCTAAGGGGAATCCGAGTAAAGCTAGATATGGGGGCATTGTCAGGAATTTTGTTGGAAGTTGCTTAGTGGAGGTGGCTAGTCCTTTGGGGAGTCAAACAAGTCATTTTGTCGAAACCTCGGCTTCCCTGAACACCTTAATTATAGCCAAGAATATTAATCATGATAAATTATGGCTCGAGGGAGACTCACTTAATATTATTAAGTGTTTGAAGGGGGAGTCGGAGCCATCATGGTCAATTGAAAATAGTATCATGAAAGCTAGGGAAATTATTGCTAGTTTTAAAGATATTATAATTCAACATGCCTTTAGAGAAAAAAATATGGTGGCGGACTGTCTGGCAAACCTAGGGGTTAATTCTGATTCCCAAATGATTTGGCATGGGGAAGATGTCAATATAAACATTAAAGAGCTCCTTAGAAAGGACAAATATATGGGGAGGGAAGGACCGCATAATCATGACAGAGAATATGAATAATTTATGCCTTGATGGAAAGGTAATTATTATCTGGAAAAGTGGCAGATCCCCAACCATTTCTTATAATACGTCGCATGCTTTGTGGGTCACCCAGTTCAAAATCTCGAGTAACTACAGGAAAGAAGTGCTGAATTTGCAAAGGAATAGAGCTGATAATCCGAATTCGAAGATGGGAGGAGATTTAAGGAGGGAGGAACCAGATAATATGTCAACATGGAAAGCGATGCCAAAAGTGTGGGCGAAGCTGGAAAAAGGGTCCCTCACAAGCTTTATGGAGAAGCTAGTGGATTATGACAAAGGTAGGGTAAATCTCGCCATTTCCAAAATTTCTGAAAATTGGTGTAATGGATACTTTAAAATCTATGGGGTTAAGTTCAAGTTGGACGCGGGCCTCATAGCTACTGTGACTAGCAGATCCCATACTGGGCTTAATTTTTTTAGAGACCTTAAAGTCTCCAACAACATGGTTAATCTATTCCCATGGAAGGAAAAAGAGGGGGATAGAATTGGCAAAGCCACAGGGGGTTACTATGAAGTTGCTAATATCAAGAAAATTTGGGGCTGGGTTTTGAATGTTATAATGGAATATATCACAGTTAAGGGCCGATTCTCCAGGGCCCACACCTACCACTTTGTTCTTTTAAACCATTTCAGACACGACAAAAAGGTATCCCTGCCCTACTACCTTTTCAGGTCCCTTTCTAGGTCCCTCAATAAACATAGTAAGAATCCCTCAAGTCCGGATCTCCATTGTGGGCTTTTGCTGCTCATTTATGAGCACTGTAAAACCCTCGCCCTACTGGAAAACAAGAGGTTATCCACCTCTCTGGGGAAGAGAAAGATGGAGGGAGGCGATTCTGGCAAGGAGAAGGCGTCTTCTAGCAAAGAAAGAAAGAGTGCCCCTGAGATGGAAACTTAGGAAATTGAAAAAGAAGGTAGTGAAATGGAGATGGATGATTCCGATGGTGAAGAGAACTGGAAAGATGAGGAGGTGGGTATTGAGGAAGAAAGTGGTGATAATAAGTCTGACAATGAAATCCCTATCCACGGTGACTGCCCTGGCAAGGACAATAGCCATCCTATGGAGGATGTGGATTACAAGGATAATGAGGAAATAGATGTGAATTCTAAGAGGTAAAGGAACAAGGAACCTGAGAAGGATATGACTAAGAATAGTTTAAGCGAGGACAAGGAAAGTGCGGATAAAGGGTTATTCCTGGATAACCTTAAAAAACTCACTCAGGCGAGACTGGATTATGACAGATGGACCTATGAACTCTTGAAGAACCTGGAAAAAAAGCAGAAAAATATGGATGAGAAGAGGGAGAATGATGACAGGGAGCAAATAAAATGGAAGTAGGATATGGAGGAGAAGGTTAAATCATTGGAAGAAGGGAGAGAGGCCATGAAAAATTTGCTGGGCATTATCCCGAATATCTTGTCAGTTGTCACTAAAAACTTGGAGGATATTGCTAAGGTCTTTGATCATGCCAGCTCTCCTAAACTGGTGGTGGAACTTGACATGGATGATGAGACTATCCAGATTGGCAGTGGTGAAGCTACTCTGGTTGGTGGTGCTGCTAAGAAGACCAGGGTGAGTGTCAAGAAAGTTGTGGCTGCTTCTGCTAAGGATCTCCCAAATCTTAGGGATAACATCAAAGATTTGCATGGGATTAGAAACACCCTGGCTAATGCCCTGAAAAAAATCAATTAGTTTCTCTTCTTGGGTCTGGCTAGTTTTGCTGGCTTTGTGGGGCTTTAGTCGGTTTTCTATGGTTTTCTGTTGGCTTTTCGTTGGCCTATTCCTTTTTGTCTCTTGTTGCTTTTTCTGTTAAGCTCTGTTTGTAAAGGGTTTTGGGGCCCCTTCAAAACCTATTTTTACCTTAATCAAAAACTAAATGAAGTGAATGATAATAATTTAAATGACTCTAAGGATGAATGAACCTACAATGATCAAATGCAAATTTTTTGTTTGTCCAAGTATACTCAATCTTTATTTATGATCGTTGATCTTTGAATGGAATGAAATGCTTATAATGCAACTAAAAATGAATGCTTATAATGCAAATGAATAATGAGCTAATCTAAAATGATCTAACTAAAATGATACGTCCATTCTTCATATGTTGTCTTATAACAATGCTTGATTTCATCATTGAGCTTTAAAAATGTTGTAAGAAAATACAAGCAACTTGACATAATGATTCAAGCTGACCTGGGTATTTCTTGCAGAACAAACAAGGATTATCCCCCTTCAAGCTGACATGGATTTTGTTATAGAAAGTTTATACAAGCAACTTGGTATGATGAATCAAGTCGACCTGAGTATTTCTTGCAGAACAAACAAGGATTATCCCCTTTCATGCATGACTCGGAACGTCCTCCTTGATCTTTTGCCGATCATATCCTTAGACAATTACATACCTTAATAAGAGATAAACTGCAGATAGCAAACAAAGAAAATAATCATGCCCCATCATAGCTTCTCTAGTCATGGACATCCTTGAGTCGCATAGAGTACATGATTAGCAATAAAATCAAGATATAAACACTGAATCCTATATGGTATTCACATGTTCTCATGGTCATTAACTGATATAATCATCTTGATGAATGATCTTTGATAATATTTTATTACTTGCTGGTTGATTCCTCATTTTCTGAGTTTCATGATTTAGTTGTTACAAAATGCCTTGATCTTTGTTGCTTTGTTGCTCATTATTTGTTTCAAAACCCTAGGTGTTTTTGGTTTTTCTAACTTTTCCAAATGTTTTTGGATTTTTCAAAGATTCAAAAGATCACCTTAGCAAAAGGGAATTAGGAGTTTGCCCCCAGTGGAAACAAAACTTTATTATGGATGTACAAATTGATCAAGATCCAAACCATGGTGGGATATAATGTAGATATGAATGAATTTGATAAAATCCAAGATAGTGACTACGATAAGTATGTCAAAGATTGATAATTGCTAGTAAGATACATATTTTTTTGCTAATGGTTCAAAGCAATGGATGCGAAAGATGAAATGGATGAGCTAGTATAGATGGAAGCAATAGATGCGATAGGATGGATAGATGTGCAAAGCAATCTCATAGATGGAAGAACCCACTTTTAGATATCACCTATTTACCAGGTTTTCACTATCTAAATTTATTGCATTTTTTCCATATTTTGATTTTTTTCTTTTGTTTTCACTGTTTTATATTTTTTTAGGGATTTTCTGCTTTTCTGATTTTTACTGATTTCTTCAAGACTTTGTATGCTTTTTACTGATTTCTACAGGACTTTATATGTTTTTTATTGATTTCTTTAGGACTTTATATGCTTTTTATTGATTTCTTCGGGACTTTATATCTCAAGCATAGAATTTCTTGAGATGGATGGAATTGATAGGTTCATCAAACCAATCACCTTCAGGGGTAGATAACTTGTATGCTCATGTGCCATATGTTGCTACTATGACAAAAGGACCTAACTAATTTGGTTCAAATTTTCCCTTCTTTTCTTGGTCTTGTTGATTTCTCGAATTCTCCCTTAGAACTATATCTCCAATCTGAAAAATGTGTGGCTTGACTCTATGATTATAACTTCTTGTCATTCTCTATTGATATGCCTTCAAATGATCTATTGCATTTTGGTGACGTTCCTGAATCAGCTCAAGTTATTGAAGTCTAGAGACTCGTTGTTCTTCTTCTGGTATAAGACCTTTCAATAAAACTCGTAGAGAAGGTATCTCTACTTCTACTAGTGATATGGCTTCTAATCCATTGACTAAGCAATATGGCGTTGCTCTAGTTGGCATGCGAATGTTGGTTCGGTATGCCCAAAGAGCGGGATTTAGCTAAATGTGCCAGCCTTTACTAGCTTCATTGACTATTTTCTTTAGGATTTTCAAGATTGTTTTGTTTGATGCCTTTGCTTGTCCATTTCTCTATGGATAATATGGTGTAGAAAACCTATGTTGGATATGGAATATCTCACATAGTTCCTTCACATATTTATTCTTAAATGGTCGTCCATTATCAGTGATAATGGTCATGGGGACTCCATAGTGACAGATTATATAATTCAAGATGAATGATGATATTTGTTTTCCTGTCACTTTTGTCAAAGGTAATGCTTCAATTGATTTAGTGAAATACTCAGTAGCAATCAGAATGAAATTATGTCCATTAGAGGATGAAGGATTTATCTTACCTACCAAATCAAAGCCCCATTGGGACAATGGCCATGATCCTGCCATAGGATGTAATTCTTGTGCTGGTGTGTGGATGATATTCCCATGAATTTGGAATTGTTTTCATTTCTTGGCATATGTGAATGAATCTATCTCCATAGTAGGCCAATAGTAACCCATACGAATAAGTTTCTTAGCCAGTGTTAATCCACTTGAGTGTGTGCCACAAATACCTATGTGGACTTTGTTAAGAACTTTATCAGATTCTTCTTGTTCGGAACATCTCAATAAAGTGCTATCTAGACCTCGCCTATATAAGATATCAGCAATAATAGTATAGTAGGATGACTGATGGATACAATTTCTTCTCTAATTGCAGGTTAGGTCAGGAGGAAGGATATTCTCTTTTAAGTGTTGATAAGTTTGGTTGTATAAAGATTGATCGGTTCTAGATATATGGAAAATCATGTGGGTATGTTGGGATTCAATGGTAGGTTTCAAGATATCATCCACCAAAAATTCATAACGTTGTTGATTCTCCTGATTCTATAAGAGAGATGCTATTTTAGCCATTGCATCTGCTACTTTATTATCATTTCTTGGGATCTGAGTGAATGATACTTCTTCAAAGTGTTCTTTAAACTCTTCTGCCAACTATTTGTAAGGCATGAGTTTGTCATCCTTAGTTTGATAATCATCATTTATTTGGTTGATTATAAGATGTGAATCACCATAAACATGTAATTCCTTAATGTTCCATTCAATAGCCATTTTGAGCCCAATAGTCAATGCTTCATATTCTGCAGTATTATTTGTGCATGGAAACCACAGTCTATGATTTTGGAATTGTGTGTCCCTGAGGTGTGATGAACAAAATTCCAACGCCTGATCCATATTGTGTATAGGAACCATCAAAGTAAAACTCCCAAAATTTTGTACTTATTGTTTGAATTTCTGCATCAGGAAATTCAATGTGCAATGGTATGTCATCTTGTAAGGGTGCTTCAGCTAATTGATCAACAATGACCTGTCTTTTGATAGCTTTTCGATCAACATATTTTATATCAAACTCACTTAGTACCATAACCCATTTTGCCAGTCTGCCTGTCAAAATTGACTTGTTTAGCAAATACTTTAGTGGATCTATTTTTGCTATCAATTTCACAAAATGAGTCAGCATATAATGTTGCAGTTTCTGAGTTACAAATACAACTACTAGGCATGTCTTCTCTATTGATGTATAGTTCAATTCATAACCTACAAGTGTTCTACTGATGTAATACATTGCTCTTTATGTGCCTTCTTCATCATGTTGTGCTAAAAGAGCTCTTAATGATACATTTGTCGTTGAGATGTAAAACAACAATGGTTTCCTTTTGATTGGTGATACAAGTACTAGAGGATTCATCAGATATTCTTTAATTTGCATAAAAGCTTCTTCGCACTTATGATCCCATTTGAATGGAACATTCTTATGTAAAAGATGAGTGAATGGATGACATCTATCTGCTAATTGAGAGACAAATCTTCTGATTGATTGCAATCTTCCTTGTAGAGAACGCAATTGACTTATGTTTCTAGGCGGCTCAATTTCCATGATAGCTTTGACCTTTTCTGGATCTACTTCAATTCCATGAGTTGATATAATCTACCCAAGAATTTTTCCATAAGTTAATCCAAATGCATATTTCTTTGGATTCAATCTTAACTGATATTGTTCGATCCTATCAAAGATCTTGCCCAAGGTGTTCAAATGTTCTTTCCTAGTATGATATTTTGCAAGTATATCATCTACATAATCTTCCATAAATGTATGCATCATATCATGGAAAATTGTTGTTGTGGCTCTTTGATAAGTTGGTCCTGCATTCTTAAGCCCAAATGGCATAGCATTCTAGCAATAAGTACCCCATGCATGGGTGAATGTTGTATTTTCTTGATCTTCAGGGGCAATTATTATTTGATTGTATCCCGAGAATCCATCCATTAATGAAAACATCTCATGTCATGTTGATAAGTCCACAATTATATCAATATTGGGTAGTGGGAATTCATCTTTGGGACATGCCTTGTTCAAATCTCTAAAATTGATGTAGACTCTTATGCTTTTATCTGGCTTTGACACTGGTACAATGCTTGAAACCCATTCTGGATAGGCAATAGGTCTTATGAAACCCACATCCAATAGTTTCTTTAGCTCATTTTTTACAAGGAGAGTGATGTGTGGATGCATCTTCCTTAGCTTTTGTTTAACTAGTTTTTCTTTTAGATCCACATTGAGATGATGCATTATAAGATTTGGATCAAGTCTCGGCATGTTTGTATAGGACCAAGCAAATTTTATCTTTTTTTTTTAATAATTCTATGTATTCTTTCCTTTCTTCATCTGATAATGATGCAGCAGGATGAAGTATCTTGGGATCCTTTGTTGTGCCAATTTTTATTGCTTATGTTGGCTCTATTAGAATAGCAGATCTCTCCTAAAAAATATGTAGGGAGGATGTCAAATTTTCCATCTTCTGGCACTTAAAAGAGGTTTTCACCATCAAATACGTCCTTTATTTTTCCTCTTGATTGATCTAGTGTTGCCATGAAATGGTTTTCAACACTAGGTCTTTTTCCTTGTTTTATTTCAATTTTGCGACTGGAAAGTTTGGCATTCTCCTCACTACAAGAAACATTACTCGATTCTGTGATGGAAGATATATTAGGTGTTATGGGTTTGACAGCATTAAGATAGATAGCTAAGTCATGGTCATTGGAAAAGACATCCAATTGAGGTTTTTCTAGGTAATCCCAATCAATTAGTCATCGTCATTGTTAGGTGCTTCAAGGTTCATGACATAATAGTCATAATTTAGTGTAGAGTAGGTAATATCATAGATAGAACACTCTTAAGGATAGTCTCTCCCAAGCACTCTCTAATCAGTTCTAACAAAATCAGTATTGGTATGTGATTCACAATCAAGTGACTCTTCATCTGACATTTGTCCCTCAAACAAATGGATTATATCAACACATACATATTTAATACTACAAGTTCCTTCTTGATTAATTTTAATAGATTCATTTGTATTTTGAAGTTGACATACTTGTGTACCATGACATAGAGGATTCTTTTTCTATCTTTTGTCTTCTCTCGAACTCAGCTTCTTCTGGACTAATAGTTAATCCTGCTTGACTATCTATTAGTTCTTCTATGGTTCTTCCATACCTTGGTACGTCTTGCTCATCATTTGATAAAAATCTGATATTTCTTGATTTTTTATCAATAATTGTTTGTGTTTCTTGTGGTGTTACTTTTTGTTCTTTTTTGTCCTCTTTCTTTTTTTGTTTTGTATATGCCTCTTTCCTCTGAATTATGAGTTCTTCTTGTCTTCTTTCCAAATCTATTATTTTTTTTGTGAAAGATGAGTCCTCATTTGTAATAGTTGTTTGTTCTTCATCCTTTTCTTCACTTGATACACTAGATGATAAATCTAGTCCCCATTCATATTCATTTGAATCTGTCTTTGAACCATTGTCTAGGATTACACCACTATACCATACAGGAATATTGTATGGTGTGAATAGTTCTCTGATTTTGGCCATCTCTTCTTTCACTACTTCTGGAATATCTTGCTTAGATTCAACACTTGTTTGTATTCCTTGAACTTGTTTGCAAGCTTCTTCTTCTCATTTGATTGCAATTTCTTCCTATTGTTTCTCATGTTCTTCTTGCTTTTGTTTGTTGGCCACTATTTCTGTTGCTAGATGTAGCTTTTCTTTCCACAGTTCTTCTTTAGGGATTGCTTTCTTTCTTCACCTTGGTTGTTGATAATTGTGTTGTTTTTGCTTTGATTTTGGATATCCAAGTCATGATTTATCTTCTTTAGATTGTGAGTGAGGACAAATAGGTTTTGAAATACCTTCTTGTCGCTTACCAATTGGTCATTTCCCTTCATATCCCATTTTTTGCATGATCTTATAACCATTGCCATATTGCTCTATGGGAATATTAACTTTTGCAGTTGTTGCTATAGTTTCATTTTCATCTTTGTAGAACCAACTAAGAATGTCCTCTTCATTTTCTTCTGCAAGTGTTCCAGCTCTAACAAATGCTCCATCAAATATTTCTACTGATTTTTTCTAAGATCCGTGGTTGAACATTTGTAGGCTTTCCATATGATTTAGGTGAAAGTGGCAAGCTATGTAAAGAATATTTTCCCATTCCTTCATCATTTAATTTGAGCTTTTTCTCAAAGGTTTCCCATAAAAAAAAATTAATTTCTTTGGTGGGATAGACTGATTCTTTGTTATGTGGAACTCTTGTATCTTGTGTTGGCTTCAAATTATTACAATATTGGTTGGAGTTTGCAATTATAGTGACTTCTTGTCCCTCGTGAGGAAACTTTACACATTGGTGATATGTAGAAGGAACTGCTTGCATGTTGTTGGTCTTCCCAGAAGAATGTTATAAGATAGATTCAAATCTAAAACCTGGCATAATGTATTCCTTTCCATGGGTCCTATTTTGATTGGTAACACCACAGTTCCTTTAGAAGAACGCTATTCTTCATCATAAGCCTTAATGGTTACTTTTTTCTTTGCATCTACTACATTTTATGAATATCCCAAAGCCTTTATTAAACTTAATGCACAAATGTTTAAGCCAGCTCCACCATCTATGAGTATGTGTTTGACACGAGTTTTGTGAATGGTGACTTCAACATGTAAGGGAGTATTGTGAGGATGTTGCAAGGATGCATCATCATTTTCAAAAAATGATAAGCAATGAGGGGCTATAAGGTGTTCCACCATGTTTTGGAACTGACCTACATCTAGGTCTTTTGAAACTGTTGTTTCCATTAGAGCTTTTTCCAAAATTTCCTTATGCATAGGTGAAACTTTGAGGAGCTCTAAAATTGATATTTGAGCAGGTATTCTTTGCAATTATTCCACTAAGTTGTATTGTCATGAAGTGGATGATTCATTTGTTATACCCAGAAATGTAACCTTCGCTTTGCTTCTCGTAATGACGTTGATTGGTTCTATAGGTGTGTTATCTTTAATGATGATGACATTTACCACATCATCATATGTATAAGTGTAGTTCACTTTAGCTTTTCTTTATCATCTTTTGATTTAGCTTATTCACCTTTTTCATAGTTTGGATGCGGAGTTTTGAATGTTATATGTGATTCATTCATCTTATGACTATCCACTGTGATAGTTCTATTATAAATTAAATCTTGGATAAGGTGCTTCAATCTTTGACAATCATTAGTTTGGTGTCCTTTGTTTCGATGGTAATTACAAAAATTATTGTCGTTCCACCAATTAGGTTTGACTTGTGGTTCATAGTTTCTTGCTTCTGGTGAAGTAATCAGTTTATTTGCAAGAAGAGTTTTCAAAGCTGATTCCAAGGATTCTCCAATGTTTGTGAATTTCCTGCGAGGATTGGAGAAGAAAGACTTGGATTTACTGTTCTCTTGATTGTTATTGTTTGGGACTTGACTTGATAAATTAAAGATTGGTTGTTGTTTTGTAGCATTATTGTCATCATTGATAACATTCCTATTCTTTGACCAGAATTTAGGTTTGTCATTGTTATTGTTGTTGTTGTTGTTGTTGTGCTTGCTATTGTAGGAATTATTGTAAAGCTTTAGCTCTCCTTTCGTTACCATTGTGTCTTCTATCTTTAGACCATTCTCAATCATCTTAGCAAAATAATGAGGACATTGCATTTTTAAACGATAACTCATTTCACTGATAAGGTTGTCAAAGAATATGTCCATTTTCTCTTGATCAGGTACATCTCTTGGATACCTATTAAACATTCATTTCCATCATTGTAAGAAGATCATGAAAGATTCACCATTCTTCTGCTTAACATTGCATAAATACAGCATTGTTATCTCATTTCTTACATTGTAGGAGTATTGTGAGATAAATCTATTCACAAGTTCTTCAAAAGATTTGATTCCAGATGGTAGTCTTGAGAACCATTCCATTGATTGTCCATTTAAACTCCTAAGGAATAGACATACCAGGTAAGTTTCATCGTGTGCAAATTCCATACTCATAGTGCAAAATTCCCTAATGTGATCTTGAGGATTAGATTTCCCATCATATTTATCATATTTAGGGATTTCACAATGTTGTGGGAATGGTTTCATATTTAAACTTTTGTCAAAAGGATATTGACAGATATCCTCCAATGAATACTTCTTGGAATTAGTTCCATTTTGCATTTCTTGTATATTTTTTTGTAAGGTTTACATTTGTTGAGAGAGAGTTAACAAAGGATTATCCATACATATTCTCCTTATATCCTCATAAGTTCTTCTATCACTACACTCTCTTCTTGTATCATCATGGTCTTTGTTTTATCTACTCTTGTTTCCCCATGGCTTACTATATTTACATCCTTGTTAGTTGGATCATTTGTGTTTTGATTATTACTCGTCTCTTCATCTTGTTTCAAACTTTCTATGCTAAAGTCTTGTGGCAATTTAGCTCCTGATTATGCCAACATTAAAAGGTATTTTTCTTTTTGTTTCTCCAATAACTTTTTCATTAGTTGTCAAATTTGAAATCTTTCTCAAGGTGTCTAATGGTGTTTTTGACTGCTTCTTCATCAACATCTGTATACCCAAAAGTTTGGAACATTGAATTATCCTCTTCCATTTGTTTTTGTTATTTTCTGAATTACTTGTATTAAGCTCTAGTCCAAACTGGCATGTGATTGCTTTGAAAAATTTCTCAAGTTTTGACCTTCTAAAAACAACTCAATAGGTGATTATTGATTTAGGAAGGTAGGCTTTGTTTATTTTACCACTGATATTGGTTCGTTGTGATAAAGCATCTTTTTGTTGAAAAACGTCCTTGCAAAATTTCTCTATCAAATTTTGTCCCGTAGCCATGTAAATAGTGATGAAAACGGTTTACGAATGTCCTATGTTTTAACAAGATCTTGCGATTGATATACAAGAATCTTATCCTCTTCTGAGTAGCTTTATAACTAGGTTTTCTTTTCTTAAGGTGATATTTAAAATTCATATAAGCATATGATAGTTTACAAGTTTGCTTGATTCCAATGTGAGTGCAATTCTGATTTTGATATAGCCTAGGTTCAAAATAGGAACAATATATCCAAGATAATGAACAAAAGGTGGATTGATCAAATTTTGTGATAGAGGATTTGATATATCTTGATGAGAAACTAATAATGATGTTGATTTTTTGCACTTAAGATGGTTGAATCACTAGCTTGTTGAATTTTTTATGCTTATGGAAACCTTTTGGAAATAGCCTGTTGGATTGGCAACCCGATTATCGAACTAGTTTGAAGGTTTGTGATAGTTTAAAGACAACTCTACTCAAGAAGGGTTTTTGATACTGACTTTGAAATTTTGGTCTCATATGCTCTATCTTAGATGGGAGAAAGAATTTGTGCCTTTTTGGTCAAAAGCACTAACTTATGGGACAAATGCGCTACTCTATTATTTTAAAGCACTGCTCTGTGACACTAAAAGTGGAAAACTGTGTTATAAAAGCACGGTTTTAAGTTTAAAAGCACTAACCCACTGATTAAATACATGAACCTATGACATAGAAGTGTTGTATTGTTGTTCAAATGCATTGTTTTGCATAATAAATGTGCGGTTCTATGCCTCAAAAGTGATGTTCTGACTGTGTTACAAGGATTTTTCAATTTTTCCAGCAAGTTGTTAGATTTTTGCTCATTTTTAGATGGTGATTTTTTTTCAATTTTTGACCATTCTGAGCACATTATAGACATAGAAGACACAATGTTTGAAAAGCACGAATCCTATGGTAGGCTGAGACAATAATTGTTGAATCTCACATGGGGTTTCCCACGAGGCTACGCTATTCAAAGTGGATATTTAGATACTTGACCCCACTGTCTCCACCCTCGGCACTCACTTCTCCAAGGCAGCCAAGCACCAGTTTCCATGAAAACTCCCCATGGAAAACTTTATATCTCTACTAAGAACCATATGTGTGTGAGCCGCTTCAGAGGTCCGACCTCTTGCGCCAACAATTAGAAGGATTCTAGCAACTAGTACAAGTGGTTTTAGTAAAGGTTTCCAGTCATGTGGCCATACATTCAGCACTTTCAGCTCTATAAATACAGAAGGTTCCCAGCCTATAGAGGTTACGCTCCATAGGGTTTATGGGGAAACATAGTGTCGATATGAATTTATCAGCACATGTTGTTTATGACTTTCGTCACAAACATGATTTATTTAGAGTGGATCGAAAGGACTCGGTATTAGCCTATTTCCACTTAGGTAGTTCCCCTCTCACTAGCCCCCTCAAGGCAGCTTGGGAAGGCAGGCCCTCTAAAGATTACACATAAAAGAGAGTAGGTCTAGTTTTATGATCACCATATGAGGGTGAGAACATACTTGCCTACTACTTCATCAAACACAGAATACATAAGTTTATTTTTAGTCTTATACAATCTATGTGCAACTACTTTAAATAAGTCACTCAAAATGCAAGTTGAATGTTGTTGATTGTCCCCGTAGTTAAGCTAAATGAGCAAGATATGATGTATTACTCTCCAAAATAATTCTGCTAATTTATGTGATGAAATGCATGAAATTTTCTTTAAAATAACCCTACACACAGATATGTTAGTAGTTTGAAATTTTCAGTTCTTGGACATTCGGACCTACAGAAAATTTTATTAGTCGAGAATAAAAGCACTCTCTTAGCAAATGTGTTGTCTTCCACCTCAAAAGCACTGACCTAGATGACAAATGTGTGAACTTGCAAAAAAAAGTGCTAGTCCGCGGACTAAATGCATGAATTCACTGACAAAAGTGCTAACCTAAATGCCACATGTGTTAACCTGTGAGACGAAAGTGCTAATATGAGGATTAAATGTGTTGATTTGCAAACAAAAGCGCTAACCTAAATGTTAAATGTGTTATCCTGCAAGACAAAAGCGCTAATCTATTAAATAAATGTGATGTCAGAATTCACACAAGCATGAATCTGGATTACAAATGCATTAAACTTATGTGTATGAGAACTAGATAGGATATTAGAAAGATATATGTGAGGCTCCAGCCCCACGGTGGGTGCTAAAATGTGTCAACTTGAATTTCATCTTCAAAATACTACTTGTAGCATATTAGTTTCACAAAATACAAAGGAAATGCTACAGGAAATCCAAACTCAACCAATGAAACTACATGAAATGAATATAAAATAAAAACATTATTACCTTCATGATTTAAGTCTCATTGTGTCCTAACTCCATTGTTCTTGGTTGCAAATGATTTGCTCTCAAACAAGAACTGGTAGCTTCCAAGATGGCATATGAAGAATGGACTGATAGTTAACTGATACTATGATATGCAAATGATATTAAGCTAAAATGCTATGAAAATGATTTATGCTCAAAACCCTAAAATGCTATTTGCTTCAATCTCAAACTCACGGATGCAAGATGAAGACTCCTAGATGACTATATGATTAGCTATTAGTCTATTTTTCTATTAGTCCGTTAGTTTCAAAATGGCTTAGGAGACCTCTTTTTATAGATTTTTGAGTGCATGAGCTTAGGTGGTAGAGATCAACAGTCATGATCAAATCTTGCAGATTGGATGGCTATGAGCAAGAAGCTGAAGGTTGAGAGAAAGGCAGAAGGAGAAGACAAGTCTCACTCATCTCACCTTGACTGAGGGAAAGACTTGAGAGAATATAGGATAGTTGGAGAAGATGTAGGAATGAGAGGACAAGTGGACTCGAGTCCTCCTAAGATATAGGGATGTTAGAGAGAATATAGAAGAAGGTTAGGAAATATGTGTACCTTTCCACTCAAGTTTTCAAAGCAAGTGGACTCAAGTCCTCCTAAGATATAGGGATGTTAGAGAGAATATAGAAGAAGGTTAGGAAATATGTGTACGTACACAATATTTCATTTATTTTGGAAGTTGGAGATAACTAGCTAATAAATGTTTTGTTTATCTTATTTTGTTGAATTAATTTAACCACATGATGGATGAGTTGGCAAAGGAAAGATGAAGTGGAGATGGAAGATGAGTTGGAAAAGGGATTTAAATAATTAGGGAATTATTCAATATTTGAGACTATAGGATAGAAGAATAACCATTAAATATTAGATATTTAATTGATTGTTTAGAGGAATAATTAAATATTAGATATTTAATTACTTGATTAGAGGAATAAGATAAATAAATTAGTTAATAAAATATTTTAATTAAATTAATTAATAGAAGGACATGAAATGAATTAAATAAATTAATCTTTTCAAATTAACTATTTAATAGAAGAATAATTATTAAATAAATATAAAATATAATATTTATTTAATTGCTCATAGCCATTTTTATGTGTATACAAATATCATCTGCATCTATTGCAGCAACAGGTTTAGTTGTTTGTTCATTTGGTTTTGCAATTTTTGGTTCATCTCCTAAGGATGGCATCCCAAGGACTTCTGGAACAGACTTTTGAACACTTTCTAGAGCTCTCTGAGGAACTACATCATACTCATATTTCTTTATTATTTCCCTCAAAATTTCTTGTGTCTCCTTATGAACCTCCTCATTTTTCGAATCATGATTTTATTTACTCGAGTTTTGCTTCTAAACCTTTCTTTATTTTCCTTAAGAATCTTATCAACTTCTATCTTAGCAATCACCGGACAGAGTTGCACTAGCTCATACTCCCTAATTCTCTCTTCTTCTACTCTTGTTGTTTCTTTTCTCATATCCAAGATATCATACAAACTTTTAGGGACTTCCTATTCAATCTCCATAAGCACCTTGTTATACTTCAAATATATAATAGTAGCTTCTTCTAGAGATATTTTCCCCTTATCATCCAAACGGTCATAAAACTGGGAAAGAAATTTAAGATTACCTTGTTCTGTTATTTCTTCCTTGACTTGCTTGAGAGATATCGAACAAAACAACTACATCTCTTGGTTTCTTACTGGTTTGACCTTCTCTGGAGGGTTGCATCTTCACAACCCTAGCAGCAGTAGCACTCTTCTTTACTTCTCTCACTACTTCATTTGATTCAGTTTCCTCTTCTGTAGTGGCTACTACATAAGCTCTTCCTAATTTTTGTTTCTTCCTCTTCCTATCTCCACCGGATGGTTTGAATTGAGGCTTAGGTGGAGGGATAGGCTTTTGAGCACCGAAGGAAGGTGTTGGCTTCCTTGTTTACCTTAGCTTCGGGGAAGGAGATTCTAGTTTGGTCTTCTTTGGTTTCACCATATCTTCTTCCTTCAGGATATTCCTCTCCCAGACCCTTTGAAATTTCCTTTGCAAGCTGCTCCACTTCCTTCCTCGCTCTTCTTTGCATTCCAGGTTTGGTGAACTGAGAGTGCGAGCTCAAACTTTCCTCCTTGTAAGTTCTAAACCTTTCCTTTGTTATATCTTGTTGAGCATATGCATTAAGAACATCACCACTAACCTCATACCCCATGGGCATGATCCAAACTGTCCTGGGTTCAACAACCTCCATTAAACATTGATCAGTGACCACCATGAAGCATATGGAGTCTTCATATTTCTCCATAATTTCCTTAGGAATCCTTTCTCTCCTCTGCATCATGCCTTGGAAGGTTTTGAAGTATCCCCAAAGAGTAGCTCTTTGAGCTTGTGGATCACCTAATTCATCAAGAGTTTCCTTTATCTATACCACCACCAGCCTGTCATGGACCCATTAAACTTTACCTACACTAGGGACCTAATTCATGAAATAGAAGTATAGACAGATAATCAAAGTATTTTGAATACATGATTTTTTAACCTACTTTATCTTCTTTAGATTGTTCAATAGCTCACTCCAGAGCACCTCACACAGATCATACAATTTGTCTTCCTTGAGAATTTGAAAAGAACCATAAATGATCGTATCGGATACTGAGTTATCTCTGCTAGATTGATAAACTTTATAACTTGTTACCATAGATGCAAACCTAACATCATGTTCAATAATGTCAATGATTGTCATTGATCTCCCATCATGTTCGGAACCGATTGCCTCCATCATAGTCGTGTTCTTTACATTCCTTATGCTAGGTACATCACCAGTTGAATTCAAGCATGTTACCACTTTGATTTCTTGCTTTGTGATCTTGTGTGGCCTATCAAGCCATATGAATTTGCCATGAACTCTGCTTAGAATGTATCTAATCCATTTAGGTTCGTCAAAGACCAAAAAATTCATGAATTGGATGAAACCCTTGTCTTGGAGTGATTTGAATTCGAGTTTAAGGTTTCCCATGCCATCTACCATGTTCTTTGTGTAAAGCTTCAGCATTTCAGCATTTTTGAGCTCTTCAAAATTGCAATGGATATAAGCCCTATCTCTTCAACATGCAAAACACCATACAAAACAGACGAAAATGCCCCTTGCAGATCATCTTCCATCAATTTATATGGGTGTTTCTTAAACTTGGGTCTTTCCCTTTCAATTATGTCAACAATCAATGGACTCACCACACCAAATGATGTCATTGTCTAACTTTAGCTCATGATCAGAGAAGGTTAACGAACTCTAAAAAATACCTTTTAATCTTCAACCGGATGCAAGAAGTCTTCATCGAATCTCTTCAAAGCTCAGGGTTCACTTCACAATCTCTTCGCCAAGCTCTCCTACTCTTTTGCTTTGAATGCAATGTGAGAACTAAGAGTTAAATTTCCCTTTTATCTGTTGCATACCTATCTTTTAGGTATAATAAATGCTCAACCCTAATTATTTTCGATGCTCTATATCTCATGAATATTATTTCAAAGTCACAAATCGGCATGAAGTCTTTCGGAGATCCTTCAGAATCAACTGCACAATCATTCACAACCATCTGCAACCTGTCATAGCTAGTTATAGATCTTAGACAAGGGGGGTTTTAGGATCAGCATGAAAAGATTCCCCCTAAGGCCAAGTGCCTTATTTACCAGATGAGGTTCTAGCACCAAAATCAGGTGCGGACTCATTCACTACATCTGAATCACCCTTTTTAACCCATTTCATCTTGTACTGCTCTTTGATCTCTTCAACCTTCAATTTTCCCTTATCATCTAACTTGTTCTTGTCTATCGGAGCATTCTTGTTCATATTCTTGCTTTTGCAAAATTTAGCAATGTGTCTGAATTTGTTGCAAGTATAGCAAACAATGTTGTTTCTTTGATTAAGCCTAGAATTACCTTGATTTCCCTTTGATCTGCATTGATTAGAAATATGTCCAAATCTTCCACAAGCATAGCATCTTATATTTTTCCTATTTACCATAATTTTGCATTTAATTCACTTATGACCATATTTATTCCAATTGAAACATTGTCCAGAGAATGATGAATTATTTTGATTTTCCCTATGTTTGCATTGACTTGCCATATGACCAAATTTATTGCAAACAAAGCATTTACCATTAAATTTATAAGTATTAGGCTGCCTTACCAGAGATCTCTTGTTCTGTTGACATTTAGCATTACTTTGACCAAGTCCAAAAATTTCTCCTTTCTCAAATCCAAGTCCTCCCATATCATCTTTATTCTTTGACTTTGTAGCATCTCATCTAGCTTAGTTGAGATAGTATTGAACTTTTATTTGTACTCATTAGTAGTGGTAAGTTCATCTCTAAGAATTATGATCTATCTTTCAAGATTTTGCTCATTCTTCCTAGATAGTATCAATTCAAGCTTCAGCAGGTCATTTTCATGATTTAGTCTGCAATATTCATCAGATCTGTCATTTAATGACTGAGTCAATCTTTCCTCATTATTCTTCCTATCTTCAATCTCCTTTGTTAGCTTCATCACAATGGATTGCATTTTATTCTTCAAGATTGCATTATCTCTAGCAAGTTTTTCACATTCATCTATCGTGTCTTTTAAGGCTTGGTCATCAATTATTTGGTCTTCTTTCTCCTTGAGTTTGTCCATAAGCTCCTTTCTCTTTTCTCTAGATGTGTTCACTTTCTCCTTCAAAGACTCAATGAAGTCTTCGACATCGCTCAGATTTATTCTCAGACTATTTGCTTATTTTCTTGTTGTATCTAGATCTTCAAGTGCCACTGTAAGTTGTTTCTGTAAACTAGATTCCATTGCTTCACTATCTTGGATCTTCCTCAAGATGCTAGGCTTCCTCGAAGTAACTAGGCTCTGGTACTAATTGTTGAAATCAATGAACACTAAGAGAGGGAGTGGATCAGTTTTCTGCAATTTAAAACTTTCTTTAACTGATTCTTAAACCACCAAATGCAAATCAATAAAACTAAAGTGCAGAAACTCAACACACATAAGCACAAAACCATAACACTAGAATTTTTACGTGGAAACCCAGAAAGGGAAAAACTATGGTGGGATTGAGACCCACAATATTATAATATTGTGATCAGGAGTATAATAATATTACAAGGGGAATGTACATGCATTCAGGAACACTGTCTAGAGCTCATTGCTCAATTACAAAATAGAGGGATACAACCCCTGGAGGACTCACTATCCTACAAATGATTACAAATGACAACCGATTGTCTAAACTGGTGATTAGCATCTACAAATGCCAAAATGTATCTTTGGTTAAGCATAGAAAGTCTTCTTCCACTATTGTAGCACACTACTATGTTCTACTCTGCTTTGTCATATACCGAAGAACAAATCCAAGGATAGTGCATGCGAAACTACAAACAGACACTCATATAAACTTTTCACACTTCTATTGAATCCCAAAATACTCATATAGATTGGTCTTATATATCCGCATCACTACTTGTAACAAGAAATTGGTTCAATCTGATTACAAACGCACATGCGGACCAAAACAAATTGATAATACGCTTCACATAAGTCGGTACAACAATCTCAAACATGGAACCAATCAAAAAAATTATCCCAAAGATTCCACATAACACCCTACACCATAATAACCTTGTTCTTCCTAAAATATCGGATACTAGATCATCAAACTTGCACAAGAATCAACATTGAAAGCTAGGATTGTGGACTAAGGAATTCCAACCAACAAATCGACTACCTCTTCTACTGCAAACAAAAATATGCACCCAAAATTGAGTTTTGCTCGATGTACTCATACTTTGTCGGACATTGTGTTCCACATTCTAGAGGGAAAAAAAACTTCTAGTAGAATGAATTTGCATATACTGGATGATGCTTCTAATCTGAGTTGCCATCAATGACAACCCCTAAACAATCCTCAAGCACTTATCTCTTCTAGAAAAATGTCTCTTGCCAACAAGATATGCATTAAGGGATAATCTCCAAAAAAAATTAGCATCAACCATCCGTTGTAAGTCCTCCTCCATTAGCAACTGTTGGAAAAACCTCACTGTCGCATCCTGAATATCCTTCTAATTAGTAACCTCAATACCATCATTATTATACATTGAGAAGATTTTGTTGCATGACCTTCTAACCTTTACAGAACTATGAATGAACTTGGTATTTCTATCACCATCCTTGAGCCAGGTTTCCCATGATTTTTGTCTCCAAAAAATATCCTCCCTGGCTAATACCTCCATATATTCCTAATTAAGACTTTTCTCCTCCCTAAATTTAAACTCTATCATATCTTTCTCAATCACACTCTTATGAAGATCTTCCATCTCTTTTTCAATGGATAGTTTTTCAACAAATACATTCTTAAACTTTTCCCTATTCCATTTTTTCAAGGACTCTTTAAGATATAGTAACTTTTTGTAAAATACAAAAGCATGATTACCTTGCCAAACAGGCGCATTTCTCCACTAGTCCTCAACCAACTCTATAAAATCTTCCACCTTGAACCATATCATTTCAAATTTGAAAGGACACCTAACTAGCGCAATATCATCTTGAATTAGAAGACTTATTGGATAATGATCGGACCCATGAATCAGCAATATAGTTGCTTCAGTAACCCAAGCTTTCGACAACAAGTCACCAGCTAAAAAGAAATTATCCATCTTTTCTACAATGTTGGAGAAGACAACCTGCCTATTAGTCCATGTGAAATCTCCATCCTTGAACTACACTTCAACCAATCCAATTTCCAAGGTAAAATAACTAAAATCTTGTTGCACCTGGCTAAACCGTAAAGACCCTCATTTCTTCTCCGCGGGGGATAAAGTAGCATTGAATTCTCCCCCTAAAACACAAATACGGCCCTCTAAGCTTAAAATAATATTCATCAGTTGTTCCCATACCCTTTTTTTTCAAGAGTTATAGTTAGCCTATACACATTAAACAAGTCAAATATACTTTGCAAATCTTTCAAAAAAACTCTCACCCATTGCCAGTGCTTATCCATTCTTATTGGCATAATTCTATAGAATATACATTACACAAAATCCCCAGTCCTCCAGAAGCACCACTTTCTTCAAATAACGCACCTCCCCATTTTTTAAATTGAAGATGAAAAGCCCAAATATCTTCACCTTTTAACTTAGACTCTTGGATCATCACAATGTCTGACCGCACCTAATCAAGACATCTCTTGATCAGGCACCTCTTGTCAGAGCATTTCAGCCCCTGACATTCCACAAAAGGCACCTCATTGTCTCTTCGAAGAGTCATAAGCTCTTCCCAATCTAAGTTTGGTTTGACCTTTTGCACTACCAGCTATTTCAAGTTTGACCTTGTTGGATTTTGCACCTCTAGATTTTTTCTCCCCAATTTTTGGCTTGTCTATCTTGGCTTTAGTTTGGTTCAAATATCTCTTCGTTGTCAACCCCACTTCCCCCTGCATTCCTAAATCATCAAGATTATTAATCTCATCCTCTATTTTTTGTAAGTCTAAACCTTCCCTCTCAAGACAATCTATATCCCTATTTTCATCATTAATAAAATTTAGAGTTCTTATCAAAGACATTTGAATGTCCTTGTAGATTCCATCATCAGAGTCCTTCACACACCTATCCTCCTTACCAACTCTCTCTTCTAGACTTCCATTAATATAATGTGACTCTTTATCTTCAAAAGCGAGATCATTTGGAGTTGGTCCCCTATTCTGAAAACACACATCTGACGATTTATTTTGAAGATAATCCCCATCCTTTTCCTCTGGCCTTATTGCTTCAATATGAAGATGTTTCTCCCTAGCTATCTCTACTTGTCACTCTCTATTTACTACAAGCTCCTCCTCTATCACTCTTTGTGGATCCTTTGCAGATTCCAAACCCTTAAAAGTCTCTACAAACTTTGAAAAATTGACAATACTCAATCATCCCTCTATAAACTAATTATTGTTGACTACATCCATAGAGTCGTTTGTGTTATCTACCATATTCTATATTTCCATTTGATTTTCCATCTTCATATTTCTCATACCCGCCAAACTAGGATCAACCATATTTTCCTTTTCGCCATCCTTAGGGCTTGCTCCGTTAATTGGAAATTCTTATCCTCAATAGGTGGGTTGTTCCTTCCTTCCTTTGTTGTTGTAGTAGCCTCCATCAGACTTACTAGTAAGTCCTGCAACCTATTCTGATAAAGATTCTTCCCCTTATTGTTGCTTTGACATTCTGTCTCTATATGTCTTTTTTTCTTACACAAAGCACATACATCAATTAAATCTTCAACTTCAATGGATTATCTCTAAACTCCCTTGCCAGACTTCAGTTCCATATATTGTGGAAGTGGGTGAATAGCTTGCCATTGTATGCATATCCTAGCATACATACTATACTCATTGACCTGGAATGCCTCATCAGCCTTTATAAACACTCCCAATATCACCAATCATCTTTAGAGTTCCATTATCCCAATATTCATGTGAGAGATTATAAAGACGGATCCAAATAGGCACTAAATCAATCTCCTCCTTTTTAGGGTCAAAATTCGGCTTCCAGTCCTTAATAAAGAAACTTTTACCCCCAATAAGGAAGGGACCACTATTAAGGATCCATTTCTTGTCTTTCTCACTAGGGCTTATAACCAAGTAGAACCCATTTGGGAGGGTTTTCAAAACACACCTCTCCCCAGTTTGCATCCACCCATGAGCGAACTCTGGAGAAAGTCGACCATTCTCCATTCCACTTCATAAAAAAATCTCTACTCTTTAAAATTTGTACAAAGACTTTCCACTCATGATTATCAATGAGAAGAGAGACCACTTTCACAGTTTCAGGTCTTTTACATACCATTTTTGCAATGATTCTAGACTTGTTTTTTTTGGCCAGTGCCAAAACTTATTCTTAATCATTTACAAATTAACCATGGGGCCTATATGTATAGAAGCAAACCCCCATTTATTTATTTCTCACTCCCTCCCTTGGTGAATTAAATTGTTCCTCCCCTTCAAATCTTGCAAATGTCTCTTTTCCTATTCCTACCATGCCCTAAATAGAGGATGCCACTCCATGTTATGATAACCTTCGATCCTCCTTCCTTTATAGTTCCACACCTATCGTTGTCGACCTTCTTTGAAAAATCCTAACTCCACCATAAACAACCAGATGTTAAAGAAGTGTTGACATGCTTGAATGGTATGAGTTATTGTGATTTTTGCTTATAGATGCTAACTCGGAGACAAGAATTATAGTTATAGTCTTGCAAAATGTGGTTAAATAAAGTTCTCTTGAAGATAATTTAATGACTTAGAATGCTTATTGTAACTGCTAAGAGTTTTGTGACTTATTTTATCTCTTGTGTAATGCATTCACCTTGAATAATTGAAGCATAGGTATGAAACTTTTGTTGTCATTATCTTACTTTGAGCTAGGAAATGTTTGAACTGAGATGTTTTAATGATTGATAAATCCTTTAGCAAGAAGATTATGTATATTGTTTGTAAATGTGCTATAGGAAAGATATAATTTGGTTATGTTCAAAAGAAGTTTTAGATTAATGTGTGGGTATCTTCACCTTAATCTTATGACTTCTAGGAGTAAGTCGAGTATTAGGGGGGGGATGATGTAGTGCCCCTCCTTGACTCATCCTTTTGAGGGGGTGTGATAAACACTTTTAGGTTTGTGTGTGTTCTGATATCTTTGTCTCATTCTTATACTAATAGTCTCTTTTGGATTCGTTATGATTTATGTGGATAAAATTATGTTCTTGACTAATATGATGATCAGACTTATGTGTAGTGATCTAGATGCTCTCATTATTCATGTATCGATTATATTGCTTATGAAGATATGATGACATCTTATTGTTGCTAACCCCATTTTATGATTGTAATGGACGAGATGATCATTTGTTGATTGTGAAGGTCTTACTACTATCTTCATGATAGAGACGATGCTAAACCACTCATTACAAACATGATATGACGTTGTGATTCTCTCACTTGCCTAATCATATATAGATATTGATATAGATATAGATATAGATATATGCATATATGCATGTGTATGTGTATGTGTATGTGTATGTGTATGTGTATGTGTATGTGTATGTGTATGTGTGTAAATGTATATATATGTATATGCATATATATGTATACATATATATATATATATACATATATGTATATGTGTATACACACACACACACACACACATATACATATATGTATATATATGTGTATAAATATATATACATGTATATGTATGTATATATGTGTATATATGTATATATATATATATGTATATATGTACATATATATATATATATATGTACACACACACAGATATATATATATATATATATGTATGTATGTATGTATGTATGTATGTATAAAGATGTACATATATATACATGTACATGTGTACGTGTATATGTGTATACATGTACATGTACATGTGTACATGTATATGTGTACGTCTATATGTGTATACATGTACATGTAAATGTATATACATATATGTATGTGTATACACACACACACACACACACACATATATATATATGTATGTGTATACACATATATATATATGTATGTGTATACATACATATATATATATATACATATATATATATATACATATACATATATACATATATATATATATATATATGTATATATATATGTATGTATACACACACACACACACACATATATATATATATATATATGTGCCTCGTGCTTATTGGTGGTTACAAGATTTGCAAGTACTAGACATCGACTCCACTTAGCCTCACAGGTCTGAGCATGTCTTAATCCCAATGGCAAGTTGATTGGAGATGGCATGAGTTCCCTCTACACACTCTAGGCTTAAGTCGTTGGTCTGCGTCATGTGGTATGTTGTTCAACCCTATGTCGGGTTGTCTTGTGAGTTTGCAATTATTTATTAATTAATAATTAATCAGTTTATATAGTTTATTTAGTATTAAATTAAATTAATCGGTGGCATTAATATTTGATATTAATGTGTGAATTATTATTATTGGAGATTTCTTATTTATTGATGTTTATTTCATGAATTTTTATTTAATTGATGATTTTATATTATTATTAATTATTATTTTATGGTCTAATGTTTAATTGAATATTTATTATTTGAGCTTTTCATTTATTGGATTATTAATTATTTATTTATTGTCTTATTACTGGTTGAGTATTTATGCTTGTCCGTACATTTACTTATTTATTATCCATTTTGCTTATTTGTCTGTTGTTTAGTTATTTATTTATTTATCTTCATTATTGTTTACTTATTTATTTATTTATCTTCATTATTGTTTATTTATTTATTGTTTATCTAATTCTTTATTGTTTTGATTATTTATTTATTTATTTGCCTTGTTGTTCTATTTATTGGTTATTTATTTGTTATCATTTGTGTACCTACCCCCTTGGGAGACGTGATTGTGAGGATATTATTATTTAATTGTTTGTTTATTTATTTATATTATTTGTGGTTTTTTATTAGATTGGATCATTTATTATATTGCCTTTGATTTATTTTATTGGGATTTGATTAATTATTATTGGTTATTATATTATTATACTCCCTTGTTACTAATTGAGTAATTAAATATCTTGTTTATACCTCTACCTTATTATTTTATTATTTATGTACCTACCCCTTTGGAAGATGTGATTTTTGAAGGAGGTTGGTATAGAATATTGTTTATTGGAATATTTTGATTGGTTAGGATTCTTCTGTAGTTTTTGAATGAGATTTTATTTATTGGTTTTTTGAGCATTTATTGTGGGGAGCTTCTGGATTGATTCTTTTATGACTTTGGAGAATTTTGAATGCTGGTGGAGATTTTGGTTTCGATTTGGAGCTTGGTTGGATTGCTGAAGCTGGTTGGATTTTAGGGAATTGGATTGCTCATCGTCAGCTCTCTTTTGACATAACTTCTATTGTCCAAGTCGGTTGATTTTGTCTCTTTGCGCATTTGATTTTGTTTAAAAGATATGTCTTCTTCGTGCTTGAATGCTTTATGTGAGAATGGAAGAAACAATGTAGAAAATGGAATATTGTATAATTATGCTATATAGATTAAATTGTATATGTTTCATTTGTTTTTATTTATTTATTTATCTACCTAGTAATTTATCGTGAATGGCTTTGCGATTATTCTGTGAATGTTTTTGTTTGCTGTGAATTCTCATCTTGGCCTAGGAAGAGTGAATTTGTTTGCCATTCTTTCATGTGTGTTTGGAATGAATGTTTTCCCTATTCATATCCTTTATTTAGTCACCTAGGTGTTGATTCTCTAAGTTATGTCATGAGTTCTTGTCGCATTTGGGAATAAAGCTTATGTCCTTACTTTGGTTGATTGTTGAGTTTTGTTTTACTTGTACCTTGCAATATATTTGTTATTGTGTCTCTCCTGGATTGGTTTTGAATCATAATTTATGTCTTAGTGAATCTTCTGAATCAATTGTAAGTCTTTATTTCTATTTTTTTTATTTCTTAGTCCATGTTGTATATGCACTACAAAATTGGTTGTAGGCGCTAAAATATATATTGTATGTGTTGTTTAATCTAGTATATGCGCCACTCTAAAAGGAAAATGTATTGTTATGTTAGGCCAATGCACCACTATGATCAGTAGATAAACTGTTATATTTTGTGAATGTGCTACTATGTTCTATGGATGCGCTATTCTGATTGGTGGATGCACTAAACTGCTATGTATATGGGTCTTCGATCATTTTTTTCAGTCTGTGATCCATTTTGGGATTTTGGCTTATACCATAGGATTTTTGTGATTGTCTTGAGACGTTTATGGTTCAATATCATTCATTTTATTGTTGATTTGTGCTCTGGCAAGATGGTTTGTGCCTTGTCATTGAGGTTTGTGCATATATGTTGATTAGCTCCAGCAAGACGGAGAATGCCTTGTTGTTGAGGTTGATTGTATATGAGCTCCAATGGGATTGATGTCCCTCACTATTGAGGATTTTATTTTCATATTGTTGAGTAAGATGGTGTGTGCCTTACTCTTGTTTATTGTTATACTTTTGATGGTGGAGGCTCTTGTTTTGGCATGTTGGCATTATAGTTCATTGTTATGCTTCAGATGTGTATCTATGATGTTGTGACTGTGGATTTATTTCATTGGAGCCTTCATGATGTTAATTTGATGTCATTGTGTTTGTGTTCTAGCCTAAGGTCTTGGTTCATGGTTAAGGGGATTGGGCTCTTGCATGTGTGGGCTGAGGTCATGAGCAATAGACTGCTAAGAGGTTCCTTGTAAGGATGCTTAGAGTCTAGACCAGCCTAGGAACCACATGAAGAGTTTTCCTTTGTAATTGCAAGTGATAACCTTAATTATTGATTAGTGGGTTTGGGTATTTATAACTTTACTTAATCAAGAAATTGGTTTTTTTGATTCCCCACCTCATAGCTCTAGAGTGTTGACTCGGGATGAGCTTGGGAAGAACATTGGAGTGGTAAACCAAACTCCCTTGATTGGCTCCAAGGTTGAGACGGTTCCACATGTCAATCAAGGTGTGGCTTCGCCCCTTCTATGTTGAGGATAGTATGTGATGAAACTCTTTCCCTACATATGTCCATGATCCTCATGCCATGATTGTTTGGTACACCTCTAGGATTTTATTGCATATCGATTTAGCCTTGTGTTGTGTTTCGGTGTAATCTTAGGTGGTTGTTTTTCTATGGTTGTGAGCTCTTGTCCTTAGGATGTTAGGTGTCAGCATAGGTCTAGAGTATTAGTTGGAACCTTGTGTCATCTCCTAGCATGGGGTTGGTTCCTTATTTTTCCACATGGTTGGGTGGTTTCATGCCTTCTTCAATTGGGATGTTCTTCATTAGAAGCTACAGTGTGTGTATGTGGATTCTTATCTTCTCTTCACGTGGATGGATTCTTGGAGCTTATTCTATGTAATTGAGTTTATAATTATGTATCTTATATCATGAGGAAAGATGTAATTGTAAAGAGACTATGTATTATATTTATATATATTGTAATCATATGTGATAGGACTTGTAGTAGGCTATGATCATGGTGTAATGTAGTAGGTTATGATTGTTGTAATCTTTGTAACACTTACATTGTAATTGGATATTCATTATGTATATAATTTGGGATTGGAAAGAAATAATTGAACGAATTAGTAACATTATTAAATTATCTTATGTATATCTATGGATATAAAGAGAATGTTAAATGAACATATTAGAATTATGGTAGATGTTCTTAATGGAATGATGGTATTCCCTATTATTCGTTTCCTCTTGAGTGCAAATATGCATGAGTGGTTTATAGGAACCTATGGTTAACTTAAAGGAAAAGAATTAGGTTAAATTTATATGATGTTTGCATAGAAAAGATGATATCCTGTTAGATGGTTTTGAAAAGGGAATTAAGAACATTTGGTTTGGTGCTTTAAAATGAATTCAAGAGTTAATGGGAATATGTAGGATTTGCATTGATAGTTCATAATACTCATGTTAGGAAGAAAAAAATTGAATAGGAACTAAATGTAATGGATGTTTATGGTATCATCATTATGGATGTGCTTATGTGTTATTATTAGTTAAATAATGGCGTCGAGGTACCCTAGGGATAGATAGTTGTTGTATTGTTATTTCTGCTTGCGTATTATGTTGTTAAGAATATGATTATATTTAAGATGTTTATGCATTCATGTAATGTTGTGACTAATGCATACGAGTATGTGTAGCATTGTGTGTGGCGTTAGTGAATGTTTTAAAAAAATTATCTCTATTTATTAGTTAGATTAGTTATTTTATCTAGGGTATTTTGGCGGGCATTACAAGATTTTATTTATTTTTTCTTGGATCTCTAAAGTTACGAAGTAGCCCATGTTTCTCTTATCATTCTCTGTCGGTAGACTTTCATTTTCAATATGATATTTTGTTGCTAATGTGTTGTTGATAGTTATTGGCTATGTTAAGGGTCAATGCCCTAGCTAAAGTTGCTTTTATAATCAAAAAAATTATTCACACGTTAAATTTTACATTATCAATGTATTGATTGAATCACAAAATGAACAAACATCAAAATGCAATATGAGTCCTATGTGAGTTTGTGCATATACATTAGCTATCATCTTGCATATTATTTCCAAACAACTAAGACACTTCTACCTCAAACACATTCTCGTCTTTGACGTGTACTTACACTCACTCGCACTTAGATTCACATCAGCTTGTTTGTCCCATAATCATAGCCGAAGCATTAACTCATAATCATAACATAATACTTAACCTTTTTTTTAATTCATTTCTATGCATTTAGATTAACCATCTAATTCAGCAATTAGGCACATACAAATAACCATTTAATCAAACCACATAAGCTGATGTTCAATAGTCTCATCAAATATAATGAATAATAAATGCAAGCATAGTTCAAGATGTGGCAATGTGGCTATTACAATTTTAAGATGAGTATTTATGGTGATATGTATCGAATCAAGTTCTTAACATTTTTTGGAAAATTATAGATATAACAGGTTTTTACTTCAAATTTTGCCTTGAGGTGTGTTGGTTGTTGGGACTTCAAAAATTTTGTCAAATTTTGAAGGCCCAGGTTCAAAATTTTGCTAAGGACACTCAGAATCCCCTTTGTAGTATAACACGTTGTGTTATATTATAACTTCAGTAGGTAACTAATTTGCGAACAACGTTTTAGTCACTCATAAAAGTGAAGAGGGAAAGCATGGGACGTGCTACTAGGACAGGTGATTGGACGAGGGTGACATTGGCCATCGAGTTGAAATTGCATTTGTCTTGGCAACTTGTATGCCTTATCAACATGACTTGGTGTTTCAGTGAAAGATTTTTCACCCCTTATCGGCCTATCACATCCAAATGGAAAGGAAGAAGTTGTTTTTGTTTTCATGTCAAATTCTGACCAACCTCCAACCCCTAATAGTCGGGCTCATTGGTTTCGACGTGTTTGTTGTTGATTAAACCCTTCGAGTTGTGTTGTGATCATTTGGGATCCTCCTTCTTTGAGCTTGGATGTACCATGTGGCGGCCACCAGATGTATCTCTCAAACTGTGTGGGTCCCACTATAAAAGTGACTCATATCAAAGTATCGCTTCAAACTTTAAAAGTGCAAGTATTTTGCTTGTTGGATATTGTTGCTGCTAGGATATGTTGTTGTCATTGATGTCAACATATTCATATGTTTTGATGTTGTAGAGAGTTGTTTTGGTGATCTAGTGATTGCAGCGAGTTGATCTAGTTAGTTTATTTGTTTGCTATACTAAATCAACTAGAGATGCTTCATTCTTATTGATTTCATGTTGCTATGTGGTTACTTGTTCGAGTTACAGATTCCCATATGAAGATTGGTGTTTTCAGTGTTCAGTGTTGCAGTGTTCTGATGTTTGATCCATCGTGCTCTAGAATGATCGCATCGCTGGTTGTGGATTTGGGACAATGTTTGGGATATTCATGTGTATCTTCAAGTCATATGGTTTATGATTTGGTGCTCCACAAGTTATCTTTCTAGTCTGAGTTGTTGTTGTTGAGTGTTCTTGAATGTACTTAGCATGTTGATCGATGAATATTTGATTAAGTGGTGTTGGTGCAGCTAGTGCGGATGGTTTTAACGTGATTGTTGGTGTTTCCTAATCAAGTCCTATTTGTTTTGGTGGTCCACATTGATCTTTGTGTGTGTTATTGAAGATCTTATGGGTCCGGTGATATTCTTCATGTTATGTAGTAATTTTGGTGGTGTAGCGTGTTGTGGTTGATCTTGGCAAGATTGTTGGTGGTGTTGCATGTTCGAGGTTTTGATTTGGGGTCCATGCTATGTTTTCTATGGCATTGTATTGGTATGGCGGTTGATCTATGTATCGTATGATTTAATTTTGTAATTAGGTATTGAGGGTTGAGTCGACCTTGTAGTCAAGGTTTATGATTTGTATAAATAGGTGTTATATTCATGTAATTTGGGTATGGGTGGTGTGCCTGTATTATCAAAGAGTGGTGTATGTGTGAATAAGATAATTCATCTTTCGGTGTGGTGTATTGAGCAGAGAGTGTTGTAGGGTAGACAATTGTGCTTAACCAGAACTGTCATCAAGCATTAGGAGATGTTATTCTTTCAACTCATCTTAACCGGATTGTAGTCCAAATATTATTGTAAGGTAGTGAACCTTCCCTAAGGGTTGTAGCCTTCTAGGTCATTGTATTTTGAGCATTGAGGTCTAGGAAATGTTCCTAAATGCATCTGCATTCCCCATTGTAATATTTACACATACTATCACAAAGTATAATCTTATTATGGGTAGGTTCCCACCATGGTTTTTCCCTTAATTGATTTTTCCACGTTAAAATCTTGGTGTTATGTGTGTTGATGTTATTGTGTTTATCTTTATTCTTTCTATAGTTGATTAGATATGAGATTGTGCTTAAATTGCTTAATCCAATATAAATTGATTCATCCCCCCCCCCTCTCCCCCCCCCCCCCCCCCGCTCTTAGTTTTATTCATTATTGTCACCAACAATTGGTATCAAAGCTAAATCCTCTGGAAGAAGCTTGACTGCTTGAGGAGATCCAGGATGGCAACCTATGTTTTCAACAAAGAGATTCTGAGATTTGATGGAAACAATTACACTGTTTGAAAGGATCAGATGGAAGTTCATTTGAAGTATTTTGGAGATGGTTATTGGAAGATTACAAAGAATGTCTACAATGTTCCTCAGAATGGTTTGGTTAGTGTTGATGAGTTCAAGGATGTTGAACATAATATAAGAGCTAAGGAAGCATTGTTGAGTGGCTTGACCGATTCAGAGATGACTAATGTAATGGGTCTGCATACTGCACATGAGATCTGGAAAATGTTAGAGACCTTGTATGAAGGAGATGCACAAGTTAAAGTTGCTAAGTTGCAGAGCTTGAAAGGAAAATATGAGACATTGAAGATGGGAGAAGATGAGAACATAAAATCCTTTATGGCTAAAGTGAATGAACTTGTTATGAACATCAAATGTGTCAGTAGAACTCTTGAAGAAGATGAGATTGTTGCTAAGGTGCTAAGATCCTTGCCTCCTGCTTACAAGCCTAAAGTTGTTGCTATTGATCAGATCCAAAGTGTGACTACTGTAACAAGAGACATGTTGGTTGGCAATCTTGTTGCATTTCAGTTGATTGAATTTGGAGAATCACATGATAAATCTGAGACTACATTCAAAGCCTTTGTATCCTGGAAGCAGAAGTATGGTCCGGGAGAGAGTTCATCTAGGGTTTCTAGATATGAAAGAGAAATGAGGGAGATGGAAGAATAGGAAAGGGAGTTGGATGAGCTTGAAGCCTTATTGCTCGAAGATTGCCTAAGGGAGTCGGTAAGTATGATGGAAAGTTACCTTTGAAATGTTTCTCTTGTAATAAGATAGGACATTTTTCTTCTAGGTGTCATGAAAGAATGTCTAGGTATGATAAGAATGAAAGGCATGATAGATATGATAAGAATGATAGATATGAGAAGCATGATAAGTATGATAAGCCCTATAAGCCTAGCCGGAAGTATAGGTATCAAAAGAGATGTTACTATGTTGCTGATGAAGAGTCAGAGAATGGGAATTTAGAATATGAATTTGTATTTATTGCTTTTAAGGAAGATGATCTGGTACCAGTGAATTCTACAAGCTGCATTGTTGAGGAGAAAGCTTTGGCTGCTAAGATTGAAGAGAAAGATGAATGGGTAATTGACAGCGGTTGTTCACATCATATGATAGGTGATAGAAGCAAGTTTGTGAATATGGAGAGGTATGATAGTGGTATAGTGAGATTTGGAGATGATAAAGCTTGTGTGATTCATGGTAGAGATTCTATTTCCTTTGATGGTAAGCATAGTATTGATGATTTCTTATATGTTGAAGGTTTGAAGAATAATCTTTTGATTGTTGGATAGATGGTTGATAAGGGATATGATTTACAATTTAAGAATGGTAAATGTAAGATTCTAAATGCCTCCGGTATAGACATTGCATCGGGGACAAAGACTAAAGAAAATATTTTTCACTTGAATGCTAGTGATAAAAGTTGTTTAATTGCTCAGGTAGATGAAATTTGGTTGTGACATAGAAGGATGTGTCATGTTAATGTTGACTCCATGATAAGGATAAGTTCTGCTCAAGCTATTAGAGATTTGCCTAAGGTTGTGAAGCCTTCTAATCTGGTATGTAAAGAATGTTACCTGGGAAAGAAAACAAGAAATTCATTCAAAGTAAGTTGTATACATATAATGGATTGTTAGATCTTGTGCATACTGGCTTTTGTGGTCCTACAAGAGTGAGAAGCATGCAAGGTGATAGGCATTTCATGTTGTTGATTGATGACTACTCTAGAATGATGTGGGTCACCTTTCTAACAGAGAAATCAGAAGCACTAGAGAAATGAAAGATATCCAAAGCTAAGGTGGAGACTGAGACAGGGTTGAAGCTAAAGCATCTGAGATCTGACAAAGGAGGAGAATTCACATCTGGTGAGTTTGATACATTTTGTGAGAGTAATGGAATTAGAAGATAGTTATCTACTCTTAGAACCCCTCAGTAAAATGGAGTTGTTGAAAAGAAGAACATAACCATTTTGGATGCTGCGAGGACTATGTTGATTGAAGGAAATGTTGCACAAACCTTTTGGAGAGAATTTTTTAGCACTATTGTTTACACATTCAACCAAGTGCATATAAAAGGTGATTCCAGTAAGACTCTATATGAGCTATGGTTTGGTCATGTTCCTACAGTAAGATATTTCAAGGTTTTTGGAAGCAAATGCTATATCAAAAGAGATGAGGATATAGAGAAGTTTAATGCAAGATGTGATGAAGGAATCTTCTTGGGATATTCTATGAAGAGAAAGGCCTACCGGTGCTACAATAAGAGATTGAAGAAGGTAGTGGAAAGTGCAAATGTGAAGGTTGATGAATGCCATGGAAAGCAGATTAAAGCATGTGGATATGAGTTTTATGATCAAGATGTTTCAAAGCCTGTGCAAATTGAGATCTTAAAGCATAATGCTCTAGTAGAGACATTTAATCCGGATATTGTTGTTGCTGGTGAAGAAGCTCAAGAACTTGAAAAATCAGAACAATCAAAAGACTCAGAGGTATGTGAGATTAAATCATTCAGGAAATCATATTATTGGTGATAAAAACAAAGGTGTAATGAATAGGAGAAGGACTGTTGCTGAAGAGATATGTTTGATTTCCAAGACTAAACCTAAGAATTTTCTAAAGCATGTAAAGATGAGAATTGGATAAAAGCAATGGAAGAAGAGCTAAATAAGATTAAGAAGAATAAAACATGGGAGTTTGTTCTGAGAGCTAAAGACAAGAATGTGATTGGCACTAAATGGGTGTTCTAGAATAACTGAATGAGGTCGGTGAAGTGGTTAGAAACAAAGCAAGATTAGTATATAAGGGATGTTCTCAGATGGAAGGAATTGAATATGAGGAGACTTTTGCTCCGATAGCTCAAATTGAAGTTGTTAGATTGTTGCTTGTATATACTTCTTACAAGAATTTCAAGGTATATTAGATGGATGTAAAGTCAACCATTTTGAATGGTGATTTGGAAGAGGAAGTCTATATTGAGCAACCAAATGGATTTTCATTATCAGATGAAGGAGATACGGTATGCAAATTAAAGAAAGCATTGTATGGACTAAAGCAAGCCCCCAGAGCCTAGTATGCTAGATTGGACGAGTACTTGATGAAGTTGAGATTTTATAAAGGTAGTTTTGATAGTAATTTATACTTTAAGGTTGATAATGATAACGTTTTGATTGTTTAAGTCTTTGTTGATGACATTAGTTTTGGAGGAGATTATGATTTGAGTATAAAGTTTTCTGATGATATGCAAAAAGATTTTGAGATGTCTATGATAGGTGAGATGAAATTCTTCTTAGGATTGTAGATTACATAGACTAGTAAAGGTATTTTCATTTCTCAATCTAAGTATGTGAAGGAATTGTTGAATTTTTTTGGTTTATATGATTCTAAACCTATTGGAACTCCTATGGTGACTGGATGCAAGTTATCTAAGAATGATGAATCTCAGAAAGTCAATCAAACTTTGTATAGATCAATGGTTGGTGGATTATTGTACTTAACTTATGCTACACCAGACATTATGCGTGTTGTTTGTCTTTGTTCTAGATTTCAAGTTGATCCTAAAGAGAGTCATGTTACTGTTGTAAAGAGGATTTTTCATATACTTGAAGAGGACAGTTGACTATGGTTTATGGTATTTGAAGAATGATGATTTCATGTTGTGTGCCTATACTAATGCTAATTGGGCAAGTGATGTTGATGACCGGAAGAGCACTACCGGTGGAGCTTTCTTTTTGGGAAAGAAGTTGGTTTCATAGTCCAGTAAGAAAAAAGATGTTATAGCTCTATCTACTACAGAAGTTGAATACATTGTTGCTGCTAGAAATTGTACTCAAGTAGTGTGGATGAAGCAGATGTTGAATGATATTAGAGTTATTTATGATGAGCCTACTATTATATATTGTGATAATTCAAGTGTTATTAATATTTCCAAGAATCCAGTATTGCATTCTAAAACAAAGTATATATCAATTAAGTATCATTTCTTGAGGGAGAAAGTCAGTGATGAAGAAGTCAAATTGGAGTATGTATCTACAAAGGATCAGATAGTAGGTATCTTTACTAAACCTTTGCCTACAGATACGTTTGTATATTTGAGAGACAAGTTAGGGGTCTCTGCCCATCCTAATGAGAACTAGATGCATTGAGATGCATCAATCTGGTGGACTTCTCAGTCTTATATTCTTATCCGAATTCATAACTTGATATTTCTACTCAGTCTAAGTAGTTAGTGAGTGATTAGTTGTTCAAATTTGTGTGTTTATCCTAAGGGGCGGAGATTGTCCTTCTTAGAGGGAGAGAAAAATGATGTATTTGACATTGTTGTCAAAGGGGGAGAGGAGCATATGAAAAAATGCCTTATCTTTGGAGATTTGTGTGCATTTATTCCCTTGCATTGATTTTTTTTCACATTCATATGTTGCCATCAATGCCAAAGGGGGAGATTGTTGGATATTGATGCGGCTAGGATATGTTGTTGTCATTGATGTCAACATATTCCTGTATTTTGGTGTTGCAAAGAGTTGTTTTGGTGATCCGGTGATTGTAGTGAGTTGATTTGGTTCGTTTATCTATTTGCTATGCTGAATCAACTAGAGATACTTCATTCTTTATTGATTTCATGATACTATGTGGTGACTTGATCAAGTTGCAGATTTCAGTATGAAGTTGGTACTTTCAGTGTTCTAGCATTTGATCCGTCATGCTTCAGAATGATCACATCTCTAGTTGTGGATTTGGGAGAGTGTTTGGGATGTTCATGTGTATCTTCAAGTTAGATGGTTCGTGATTTGGTGCTCTGCAAGTTATCTTTCTAGTCCGAGTTGTTGTTGTTGAATGTTCTTGAATGTTAGCATGTTGATCGATGAAGATTTGATTAAGTGGTGTTGGTGCAGCTATTGTGGATGGTTTTAACATGCATTTTGGTGTTTCCTAATCATGTCCTATTTGTTTTGGTGGTTCACATTAATCTTTGTGCATGTTATTGAAGATCTTATGGGTCTGGTGATATTCTTCATGTTATGCGATATTTTCAGTGGTGTAGCGTGTTGTGGTTGATCTTGGCAAGATTTCTGGTGGTGTTGCATGTTCGAGGAGTTGATTTGGGTCCATGCAATGTTGTCTATGGAATTGTATTGGTCTAGTAGTTAATTTATGTATCGTGTGATTTAATTTTATAATTAGGTGTTAAGGGTTGAGCCAGCCTTGTAGTCAAGGTTGATGATTTGTATAAATAGGTGTTATATTCATGTAATTTGGGTATGGGTGTTGTGTTTGCATTATCAGTGAGTGTTGTATGTGTGAATAATTGAATTCATCTTTTGGTGTGGTGTATTGAGCAAAGAGTGTTGCAGGGCAGACAATTGTGCTTAACTTGAAGTATCATCAGGCATTAGGAGATGTTATTCTTTCAATTCATCTTAACCAGATTGTAGTATGAATATTATTGTAAGGTAGTGAACCTTCCTTGAGGTTTGCAGCCTTTTGGATCATTGTATTTTGAGTAGTGAGCTCTAGACAATGTGTCTAAATGCATGTGTATTCCCCATTGTAACATTTACACATAAAACTGCAGAGTATTATCTTATTGTGTGTCGGTTCCCACCATGGTTTTTCCCTTAACCGGGTTTTCCATGTCAAAATATTGGTGTTATGTGTGTTGTTATTATTGTGTTTATCTTTATTCTTGTTGCAGTTGATCAGATCTGAGATTTTGCTTAATCCAATGAAAACTAATTCACCTCCCCTCTTAGTTTTCTTCATTGTTGTTGCCAACATCGTTAAGTTCTCAAGTTAGTGATCCTCCAATCTCCTATGTGGACCCTATCATGTCACATTGTGTATTGTCGGGTGACCACATCTGACTCAAAAAGTTGAGGTCCTTTTGCTCTCACTTCTAACATCTGGTTGATCTCCAAACCTCAATTATCGGGCCCACTCTGTCTGAAGTGTCTGCAGATGTCCAGCTTGCGACTATGTGTTGGCTCTACCTGATAGTGACTTGGTCATGTGGGACCCCACGGTGGTGGGCCACCAGAAAAATCATTTCGGCATGATTTGTCCTTTCAACAGGACTCAATCCTTCTCGGACTGAGCTTTCTGGACTACAACGACACTTTTGGTTTCGAGGAGACTTTCTTCGTGCTATACAAATATGTCACTTTGTGACATTGATCTTGTCATATCGACTGAGGGGAATAATATGTTCTTTTCGGCGTGACCTTGGGTTTCGATGAAACCCCAAGCTTCCTCCTGCTGGCTCATTGGTGCTACACTGATATGTTCTTTTTGGTATGAAGAGTGCAATGTCTTGTCGATAGGGTTTGTCTTTTGGTATAACATGGCACTTCACATGACACAAATCGGCTCCCACAAACCTTTGGAGGCTATAGAAATAGACTTCTTCTTCATTGTGACGTGCTTAGAGTCTGGATGAAATATTTTATACAACAGAAACTGACCAAAATGATAGACTTTCACCCTACAAGGTGGAAAGGAGCATCCGACGAGCATCGCTGGGAAATAGAAGATGGAGAAAATAATACACCCCGCTATCCCGCAACTAGGAAAACTTGAGAAGGAAGATCCTATGGGGGTCATAACTACAAGGATGATATGCAATCCCACCAGCCTGTAGAAGGATTGATTTTGAGAGCGCATAACACACATGTAATCTGATTCGCCGAACATGCCAGCATGCAGCCTAACAAACTCGATAATTTACGTGGCAATTGACTAGGCTTGACCAGATGATTTGGACAATGAAAATGATGTCAAATGGATTCCAGGTGGTTAATATATATGATCTGATGGGCAAAGGTGTTGGATTGTTGGGGAGTTTGTTGGTTTTGGTTGATCATTATTGCTACTAGGATATGTTGTTGTCATTGATGTCAACATATTCTTGTGGTTTATTTCAATGAGTTTGGGAAGAGTTTTTGATCCGGTTTTGTAGTTTGCTTTTGTTGATCACTGTTTTGTAGAATCCGATATTTCCTCCGGTATATTCCAGTGTGATCAGATCTTGTGTTGAGACTTTAGATTATTGTTTGGGATGATCTTGTGTATCTTCATTTTAGATGGTTTGTGATTTGGTGCTCCGCAAGTTATCTTTCTTCGTGACAGTTGCTGATTGGTTGTGTTCTTGAACTTTGAGACATTGACCGATGAAGATTTGAAAAGAGGTGTTGGTGCAACTATTATGGATGATTCTAACATGCTTGCTTGTGTTTCCTGGTCATGTCCTATTTTTTTGGCAATTTTCATTGATAATTGTGCGAGTTTTTGGTGATTTCTATGAACCGGTGATGATTTTCGTGTTATGCAGTATTTCTGGTGGTGAAGCATGTTGTGGTTGGCCTTAGCAGGATTTTCAGTGGATGTAATCATTTGGGAATTTAAATTAGGTCCATGTTGTGTAATGTAAATCAAAATATTGGTTTGATGGTCGATCTTTGTATTGTGTGATGTAATTTTTCTAATTATGAGTCGAGGGTTAGGGTTTAGCCGACCTTGTTATCAAGGTTGATGATTTGTATATATAGGTGAGATACTTATGTAATTTAGGTGTCGGTATTGTGTCTGCATTATTAGAGAGAGGTGATTGTGTGAACAAGAGATTTATCATTCGATGAAGTGTTGAGGTGAGATTGGTGTTGCAAAGTAAACAATTGTGCTTAACCAAAACTATCATCGGGCATTTGTAGATGCTATCATTGCAGTTCATTCCTTCTGAATTATAGTCTGAATCATATTGTAAGTCAATGAGACTTCCCTAAGGGTTGTATCCTTTCAGGCATATATCTTTTGAGTGGTGAGCTCTAGGAAGTGTGCATGAATGCATGTGCATTCCCCATTGTAATATTTTCACATACTACTATAGAGTATCATCTTACTGTGGGTAGGTTCCCACCGTGGTTTTTTCCTTAACCGGTTTTTCCATGTCAAAAATATTGGTGTTGTGTGTTGTGTTGTTAATTTGTTTATCTATTACTTTTGTAGTTTATCAGTTTATGTTTTGAGGTTTTATTTGTTGTAATCTGGTGAAGACTGATTCACCCCCCCCCCCCCCCTCTTAGTCTTCCTTCTTGATTATTGCTGAAAATTGGTATTAGAGCTAGATCCTCTGGTAGAATCTAAATTGCTTGAGGAGATCTAGGATGGAAGCTCAAGGTATTATTTTCAAGAAGGACAGACTGAGGTTTGATGGAAGTAACTATACTATATGGATTAGATGGATGGAGGTGCATTTAAAATGTATTGGAGAAGATTACTGGAAGATTACCAAGAATGCCTATGTTGCTCCTCAAAATGGACCATCCACTCCTGATGAGGTTAAGGAAGTTGAATATATTATCAGAGCAAAGGAAGCATTGCTTAGTGCCTTGACTGATTCTGAAATGGGAAATATTATGGAACTTCAAACCGCACATGAGATCTGGGAGAAGCTTGAGATCCTGTATGAAGGTGATAGTCAAGTGAAAGTTGCTAAGTTGCAGAGTTTAAAAGAAAAGTATGAGACATTGAAGATTGAAAAAGATGAGATTGTTGTTAAGGTGTTGATATCTTTGCCTCTTGCTTATAAGCATAAGGTTGTCTCTATTTATGAGATCTGGAGTGTGACTACAGTGATAGATGATGTGTTGGTTGGAAAACTTGTTGCATTTGAGCTGAGAGAATTTGGAGATTCACATGGAAAGTCTGAGACAACATTCAAAGCATCAACATCAGTATCTGGTAAGTAGAAGTATGATCCTGATGAGTGTAGGATATCTAGATATGAAAGTGAAAGAAAAGAGATAGCAGAGCAAGAAAGAGATCTTGATGAGCTTAAATTACTGATTGCCCAAAGATTCCCTAAAGGTGACAGTAAGTATGATGGAAATTTGCCCTTGAAATGTTTTTCTTGTAAAAAGATAGGACATTTTTCTTCTAGATGCCCGGAGAGAATGGCTAACTATGACAGACATGATAAGTTTGATAAGCATGATAGGAATGATAGATATGAGAAGCATGAAAAGTATGATAAGCCTTATAAGTTTAACCAAAAGTTTAGGAACAAGAAGAACTATTATTATGGTGCAGATGAATGTGTTATAGATGATGAATCAAAAGGAGATGAAATTGTGTTTATTTCCATTAAAGAGGATAGACTTGTGCCTATTGATTCCACAAACTATTTTGTTGAGGAGAAAAATCTGGCTGCAAAGGTAAAAGAGAAGGGTGTATGGGTGACTGACAACAGTTGTTCACATCATATGACCGGTGACAATGGCAAATTTGTAAGCATGTAAAGGTATGATGGTGGAATAGTTACATTTGGAGATGACAAAGCCTATATAATCCATGGGAGATGCTCTATTTCTTTTGATGGTAAGCATAACACTGATGACGTCTTGTATGTTGAAGGTTTGAAGAATAATCTTTTGAGTGTTGGACAGATGGTTGATAAGAGTTATGATCTACAATTCAAAGACGGTAAATGCAAGATCTTGAATGCCTCTGGTATAGAGATTGCATCTGGAACTGAGACTGAAGGTAATATTTTTCATTTGAATGTTGATGAGAAAATTTGTTTGATTGGTAAGATAGATGAGAGTTGGTTGTGGCATAGAAGGGCGTGTCATGTAAACTTTGATTCATTGATCAAGATCAGTTCTACCCAAGTTGTTAGGGATCTACCTAAGATTGTTAAACCTATTAATCTGGTATATAAGGAATGTCAGTTGGGTAAGCAAACAAGGATTTCTTTCAAGAGTAAATGGTAAACATCTGATGGATTTTTTAGATCTTGTGCATACTGACCTGTGTGGACCTACAAATGTTAGAAGTGTGCAGGGTGATAGATACTTTATGCTGCTAATTGATGATTATTCCAGGATGATGTGGGTTGTCTTTTTGAGAGAAAAATTAGAAGCATTTGAGATATTCAAGATATCCAAAGCAAAAGTTGAAACTGAGTCCGGATTGAAGCTGAAGTGTCTAAGATCTGATAGAGGTGGAGAATTCATTTCCAGTGAGTTCAACTCATTCTGTGAGATGCATGGAATCAAAAGACAACTATCTTCTCCTAGGAATCCACAACAGAATGGGATTGTTGAGAGGAAGAACCGTACTATTTTGGATGTTGCAAGAACCATGTTGATTTAAGGAAATGTTCCAAAAGTCTACTGGAGAGAAACTATTAGCACTATAATCTATACATTTAATAGAGTTTATATCAAAGGTGATACTAGTAAGACCCCTTATGAGCTTTGGTTTGGTCATATTCCTACTATGAAATATTTTAAAGTTTTTGGTAGCAAATGTTATATCAAGAGAGATGAGGATATTGGAAAGTTTGATGCTAGAAGTGATGAAGGTATCTTTTTGGGATATTCTGCAAATAGCAAAGCCTACCAGTGCTATAATAAGGGACTGAGAAAGATAGTTGAGAGTGAAAATGTGAAGGTGGATGAGAACCTTGGGAAGGAGATCAAAGCTTATGATGATGGTCAACATGTTGTTTTAGCTCCTATTTAGCCTAAAGAGCCTAAGCAGAATGATCGGGTAGAGTTTGTTAATCTGGATGTTGTTGTTGATGATGATGTGTAGGAACCTGAGGATCAGAACAATCAGAAGACTCTGAGGTATGTTAGATTTAATCATTCTGAAAATCAAATTATTGGTGATAAGAATAAAGGTGTGATGACTAGAAGAAGGTTAGCTGCAGAAGAAGTATGTTTGATTTCTAAAGTTAAACCTAAAGATGTTGGTGAAGCCTATAAAGATGATAACTAGATAAGATCCATGGAAGAAGAGTTAGACCAGATTGAAAAGAACAACACTTGGGAACTTGTGCCTAGACCTAAGGATAAAAATGTTATTGGTACTAAATGGGTTTTTTAGGAATAAATTGAATGAAGTCGGTGAAGTAGTCAGAAATAAAGCCAGACTGTCTGCAAAGGATATTCATAGTGAGAAGGGATTGATATGAAGAAAAAATTTCTCCAGTTGCCAGAATTGAAGTTGTTAGACTATTTCTTGCTTATGCTACTTATAAAGATTTCAAGGTATATTAGATGGATGTCAAATCTGCATTTTTGAATGGTGATCTAGAAGAAGAAGTTTACATTGAACAACCTGATGGATTTTCATTGTTGAATGATGGAGACATGGTATGTAAATTGAAGAAATCACTTTATGGAATGAAACAAGCTCCTAGAGCCTGGTATGATAGGTTAGACAAATACTTGCTAAAATTGGGATTTATCAAAGGTGTTGTTGATAGTAATCTATACTTTAAGATTGAAAATGATAACATTTTGATTGTTGAAGTCTTTTTTGATGACATTATCTTTGGTGGTGATGATGATATGAGCATGAAGTTTGTCGGTGATATGCAAAAAGAATTTGAGATGACTATGATTGGTGAGATAAAAAATTTCTTAGGTTAGCAAGTTGCATAGACAAGAAAAGGTATCTTTTTATCTCAAACTAAGTATGTGAAGGAATTATCAAAGAAGTTTGGAATAGATGATTCCAAACTGATTAGAACTCCTATGGTGACTGGTTGTAAACTATCTAAAAATGATGAATCTCCTAAAGCTAATAAGAGTTTGTACATATCCATGGTTGGTGGACTGTTATATCTTACTCAGACTAGGCCTGACATTATGCATGTTGTGTGTATGGCTGCTAGATATCAAGTTGATCTGAAGGAGTGTCATATCACTGTTGTTAAAAGGATATTCAGATATCTAAAGGGAACTGAGGATTATGGTTTATGGTATCCAAAGAATGATGATTTCATGTTGTGTGCCTTCACTGACGCAAATTGGGCTGGTGATGTTGATGACTGGAAGAGTACTACCAGTGGAGCATTCTTTTTAGTTAAGAAGTTGGTTTCATGGGCTACCAAGAAACAAGATTCAGTATCCTTATTTACTGTTGAAGTTGAGTACATTGTTGCTACTAGTAATTGCACTCAAATAGTTTGGATGAAGCAAATGTTGAAAGATATCAAAGTTACTCACGATGAGCCTATTGTTATATACTGTCATAATTCTAGTGCTAAGAATCTAGTGCAACATTCAAAGACTAAGCATATATCAATCAAATATATCTACTTGAGAGAGAAAGTCAGTGAAGGGAAGGTGAAGCTGGAATATGTATCTACAAATGAACAAATTATTGATATTTCACTAAGCCTTTGCCTGCAGATACATTTGTCTATTTGAGAGACAATTTAGGGGTATCCACCCCTCTTAATGAGAACTACATACATTGAGTTGCATCGATCTGATGGAATTCAGAGCCTTATTATTTTATCTGGATTGATGAGTTGGTGTTGCTCCTCTGCTGGAGTAGTCTATTGATTTGGTTGTGTCCCCCAGGGGGAGAGAGATTCATGTTTTTTGTGGTTTTCTATTTTGGAGATCTTTGGAATTGTTGTCAAAGGGGGAGTGAGATCATGTGAAAAACTACTTTATCTATCTTGATCTTAGGGGGAGTTTGTTGATGATATCTTATTTCTTTGCATTGACTGTTTTTCACTTTCATATGTTGCCATCAATGCCAAAGGGGGAGATTGTTGGATTGTTGGGAAGATTGTTGGTTTTGGTTTATCATTGTTGCTACTAGGATATGTTGTTGTCATTGATGTCAACATATTCCTGTGGTTTATTCCGATGAGTTTGGGAAGAGTTTTTGATCCGCTTTTGTACTTTGGTTTTGATGATCACTATTTTGCAGAATCCGGTATTTCCTTCGATATATTTTGGTGTGATCAAATCTTGTGCTAATACTTTGGATTATTGTTTGGGATGATCTTGTGTATCTTCATTTCATATGGTTCATGATTGGTGCTCCACAAGTTATCTTTCTTCATGACAGTTACTGATTGGTTGTGTTCTTGAGCTTTGAGACATTGACAGATGAAGATTTGAAAAGAGGTATTGGTGCAACTATTCCGGGTGATTCTAACATGCTTTTTGGTATTTCTTAGTCATTTACTTTTTTTTTTGGTGATCTATATTGATCGTTGTGCAATTTTTTGGTTATTTCTATGAATCGGTGATGATTTTTCGTGTTATGAGATATTTCTAGTGGTGAAGCGTGTTGTGATTGGTCTTAGCGGGATTTCCGGTAGATGTAATCATTTGGGAATTTGAATTAGGTCCATGCTATGTAATGTAAATCATAATATTGGACTGGTGGTTGATCTTTGTATCGTGTGATGCAATTTTTGTAATTATGAGTTGAGGGTTAGGGTTTAGCCGACCTTGTTATCAAGGTTGATGATTTGTATATATAGGTGAGATACTTATGTAATTTAGGTGTCAGTATTGTGTCTGCATTACCAGTGAGAGGTGATTGTGCGAACAAGAGAGTTATCATTCAATAAAGTGTAGAGTTGAGATTGTTGTTGCATAGCAAACAATTATTCTTAATCAAAACTATCATCAAGCATTTTTAGATGCTATCATTGCACTTCATTCCTTCTAGATTGTAGTCTGAATCATATTGTAATTCAATGAGACTTCCTTGAGGGTTGTATCCTTCTGGGTATATATCTTTTGAGCAGTGATCTCTAGGCCGTGTGCCTAAATGCATGTGCATTCTACGTTGTAATATTTTCACATACTACTGCAGAGTATCATCTTACTATGGGCAAGTTCCCACCATGGTTTTTCCCTTAATTAGGTTTTCCACGTCAAAAATCTTGGTGTTGTGTGTTATGTTTTTAATTTTCTTATCTGTTATTGTTGCAGTCTATCAGTTTATGTTTTGAAGTTTGATTTGTTGTGATCCGGTGAAGACTGATTCACCCCCCTCTCAGTCTTCCTTCTTGATTGTTGCTAACAAAAGGTTGGTGCTTGAAGATGGTGGATCTTAAATGTGGTAGTTTTCCTATCCAATTAGAGCATATCGACAAATTATGGAGAATGCATTAATAGGGATCTTGTTGCAGATTATTTTTCAGCTTGAGATGATCTATAAGGAAGATATCAGATCTTATGGGCAAGTGAAAACTACTAAATGTAGTAATCTCCTCTCAGGGATTGATCCTAGATGTAAGATGATGGATTTAATGATGGAAGCTAACCAGCAAGTGGGACATATTTTCTTTGAGGCTTGAGGATTTCTCGGGGTGGTTGTAGGCTCACGGCTCTAGAGGCTCTCATTGCAACTGCTCGCATTTAATGCATTCAAAGGGATTATGTGCAATGTACAAGGATTGATGCCTTAGGGCTTATTATAGTCCCATGCAATCAAATTGTGACATGTGTCTCATCTGGCCTGTAGATTGTTTGGCTCCCATGTTGATATAAAAGGGATTTTGGGGCTAGTAAGAGGGATTCTGAAAAAAATTGTCTAAGTAGTATGTAATAGGAGCTAGTTTAAAGGAATAGAGGGTGAACATTTCCTTTCGGCAAATGCCCACTATTATGATGTATACTTATTTTTGAAAATTAATGAAAGAAGGTCATTTTTTAGATTATCTCATGCTTTATGTCCATATGTTGTATAAATTTTTATGTTAATGACATATGAATTTGTCCTCTTCAAGTAGGAGTGTATGATTTTGAATATGGGTCTCTTTTAATGGAGTTAAATTTTATTTTCAAGATCATTTCAGTGTGTGTTTGATAAAAGTATTAGTCATTATGTGATGATTTTATGAATAGGTTTTGGAAGTCATAATATGTTTAAAAGTGTTTATTGAATATATGTCATAGTAGGTGTTGATTATCTGCAGGTTGGACTCTATTTGCCCACAATAGGCACTGGTCAAATTCACACTTTCAGAATCATTCTTATTTCACCTTTTATATTTCTACAGTAGGAGTGGGAGTAGAAATTGTCTTAAGCCACTCTCAATCATTGAATGAGAGTTAGTATGCCAAGATTATAGCCAAAATCTAAGGTGTTGGTGCTTTCCTTGGTATATTTTCATTGACACGTTTTCTTACCATAACAGTGTCAACCAGTATTTATGTTTAGTATCTTAAGGCATTGTTAGGGTCTACCTGCCTTGGTTTTGTAGAGCCAAAAGTGTAGGAGTGTTTAGTCTTGAGGCTGAAACTCATTTTTTGGCCAAATCCAATCTTGAGCCTATGGATAAGAAGTTGGCTAAATCTTTAGGGCTTGGGAATTTTTTGATTTGGGAACCAACACTAGCTTCATAACTGATTATTGATTATTTTCTTGTTGAGTTTATTGTTTGGCTTAGGCATGTTCTTCTTTAATAAGTTCAAGTGGAGGTGAGTTTCCCCTTCATTTGATCAAGTTAACCTCTATCTAATTATCTCTCATCCCAAGGCATGTGATTATAATATGCTAAAATTGACTGAGGGAGAGAATATAAATAAAGATATCCTTAGAATGAGGGCTTGACTATTCTTGGCTAAAATTTGCACTAATTTATTTTTGTTTTGTTGGATGTTTACTTATTTTTGTTTGTTAGATGTATGGTTGTTAAGACTAAGTTTTAGAGCACCCCTGACTTACATGAAAAAACTCTTGAGTGCCATACTGTTGTTTTCTTTTGAAATGTATTGATTGCTTATAGAATAAAATTTTTATATTAAACTACATACCAAAATAGATATATTTATAAAGGAAATGAATCTTATCTATGTTATTTTTATTTTTGTGTCCTTTGATTATTGAAACTAAAATATTTTCTAATAATAAATGTTCAAATCTTTATGAGTGTAAATAATTATTTTGTTTTATTTTTAGATGAACTATATGTAATTGGGAAAATATTAGGGTTTCCACCATTAGAGGGATGAAAATCGTTAATTTGTCATTACATTAAAAAGAGGGTGGAATCCAATAGATCCAATCCCAAATCAAGAATGATAAGGATTGAATACTGAATGGATTTAAGGAGAGTATGAATTGATTTACCCTATTTTGTGAGTTGAAATGATAAATTAAGATAAAGTGTTGAAAAGTGAAGGTAAAAATGAGGAAATAATGAGCTACATATGCAGCATGTACCGGGATCTAAGCAGTATATGCAGATTTAGATCTGATCCCCAAAAAAGCTCCAAAAATGTCAGGATCGGTGTTCACGTTGCCCTAGTCCTCCTACTTCTTCGCATGCCAAAGAGGGTTGATTCATCTCTTCAAATAATGTGTATTTTGAAGAGTATAGCTCTGTACCTATTTCCTGCACCCAAAAATAAAGGGAAATAGGTTAGGAGTAAGGGCTTGCCTAAGTTAAACCTCGTTTAAGAATTAACCTTGATTAAAATATTGCAAATATTGAAATAAATGATGGAAGGATATACCTAAGATCTACAATGATTGATAATGATGCTTTGCTTTTTGAATGTAATAACTCATGTTCTATGAAATAGCATGAACATAACAAAGCCCTAATCACACACACATGTTTGCATAGGAATTATATAAAGTTGCTCCACAATTGATGAATGAAGAATATGCAGTCTTGAAGACCTCTAGGAATTCTTGATGATAAATACTTTAATGCTTGAATGCTTGATGATAATTTCGCCCTTATCTTATGATCTCTTGTATATCTATTTTATGCAAATGAGAGGGAAAACCCTCCTTATATACTTGCCCATAGAGAAATGCATAAATTTTCCAACATAGGCCGGCATGGGGAGGTATTTCCCACTCATTTTTGAAGATGCTAGAGGGGACCAAAATAGGGCCCAATTAAGGAGGACTGGGGCATGGTGCCTTGGTCCCAATGAGGACCAGAGCACCATGCCCTGGTCCTACCCTAATTTGGGGCCAGACCAAGGGGCTATGCAGTGCATGAGATGAAAATAAAGTTATATTTGCATGGTGAAGGCATAATAAAGTCTTAATTAGGCACTGGGGGGCACATGCTAAGGTGAGGGCCCAAAATATAGTCAAAATTGTAAAGAGGTTAAATTTTAGGATGCTACATTTAGCCCCCACTTTAGTGGGAGTATAAGATTATAAACATACTCATGGTAAAGTAGATAAAAAAGAGATGAAGAGGAGGAGGAATGCGGAGCAAGATCACAAGGAGTATAAGATATCACTAATTTTGAGGAACCAAGCCCCCAATATTAGGATCTTAACTCACTCAAACACATGCAAGGGCACACAAAAAACAAGACAAACATCAAAAAGACAAATAAAGACAAAGAGGCAAGAAAAGGCGAAAGAGACACAACACTCAAAAGCTAAAGACCAAAAACAAGACCTCAAGTCAACTAGTCGAAGAGACCTTGATATCAAAATGTCTCAACCACTAATATCATTCCTAAAAAAATGCAATCTCACAAACACAAGTGATCACATAAAAGAGAAAAGTAAGCATCATCTATTAACTATCAATAGAAGCTATGAGTTCATGAGAAGAAGAAGAGAGAAAACATGAATACACGTTAGATGTGTTTTTCTATGTGATCCATGGGAAGAATTATGAGAGAGGGCATAGATACCTCGCCCCTAGATGTTTGCATCTATGTGATCCATGTTGGGGAGGAGAGTAGGAATAGTATAGCCCTATTCCACTAGTTCCACTCATCCTTGTGCATGTGTGAAAGTGATGTTTGGTTTCAAGTATGAAGCACCCCATTTTTTAGTGTTTATCAACCTGTTTGAGACATGTAATGTAAATACAAATGCCAAGAGGAAAATGTGAAAATAACAAGAGGCGAGTCTGTGTGCAAATTCCAAGAGGTGGGTGTGTGTGCAAATGCCAAGAGGAGAATGTGTAAATGCCAAGAGGTGAATGTGTGTGCAAATGCTAAGAGGCAAATGTGTAAATTCCAAGATGTGAATTGTAAATTCCAAGAGGTGAATGTGTGTGCAAATGCCAAGAGGTGAATGTGTAAATGCTAAGAGGCGAATGGTAGATAATGCCTAGTTTCGAGGACATCTCGTGTAAGATTTTTTATCTGGTTTTGGTGATGTGTAACCCCGCCTAAGACATATATCAAGGTTGTGTCTAGTTTCAGGTGTGAAGCATCTCATGTAAGAGTTTGTTTCCTCTAGTTTCAAGAATTAACACCCCATTTAAGACATGCAAAAATGATATGCAAAAATATGGCACAATATGGTACAAAGGGAAAGATATGGGTGCCCCCCCTTAAGATGTCAACATAGTTCTATGTTGGTGTCTTAAGGAAGCTTAGCGACAAGGATACCTAACCTTCAACACCAAGGAGATATCCTTTAGGCAACAATGTTAAAAATCCAAGCTAGAGAGGTAATAATCTTCAAGCAAGGATAAGATAGTTGAAAAGGAGATATCTTGCAACAAGTGTAAAGGAGATCCTTGGAGGAGAAGAGATATTTGCTCAAAAGGCATCTACCTTCAAGAGGAGTTTCTTAAACAAACATAGCATATTCTACCAAAATAAGGGAAGGAGAAAAAGAATGCATACCTTCCCCCTATTGCTAGGTGAAAGAGATTATTGATGAAGGATGACACACTTTTGAACTGATGTGAGGGGGGTAAGCTTATGATAGGTTTACATCACCAAGTAAAAAAGAGGTTGTAGCCAAGGTCATACACATCTTGTATAAGATATAATCCTTGAGTAAACAACTTTGCACAAGCAAATGACACTAAATCATGAAACAAACACCACTCAACAAAGGAAAAGTAGATCCTCGAAGAGAGAGAGAGAGAGAGAGAGATCATTGCCCCCCAAGTGTAAAGACAATGAGAATAATTACAAACTTCTAAGGAGAAATTAGACATAAGAAAATGCACAATGTACTCACCATGAATGAATATCCAATGCAAGAAATAAAAAGAGCATATGTAAAACGCAACTCTAAAGAAGAGGTGATTTTCAAATAGAGAGAAAGAAAGATCACATATTACCCTAATGAGGGATTAGTCATAAGAGACATACCATTACATGAAAGAAAGGATATCAACATGAAAAATGCAACCCATAAATGGAATAGAGATATTTTAGATAGAAACAAAGAGGAAAAATCCATCCTTGCCCCTCAAGCAAGAAGACAAGGATAGATTAGGGGGAAGAATCACACATTTCTTTAGGAAAGATTATTCATAAGAGACATTCCATTTCAAATAAATAATAAGTACTAACAAGGAACACATATGTATTCTCATGAAGTATAATTCTATGCAAGAAAGGACATCAAGTTATGAATAATGCAATCCCTAAAGATAATGATGAAACTTAAAGATAAGAGATAGGAAAAAGAGGATCATGTTGCTACCCCAAGACGTTTGAAATTGAAAAAGCACCACCTCTAATGACAAAGAGATCCCAATTAAGTTAAATACTTGTGTCATAGGGTGAGGAGCAATATGAAGGTGAAGGAATGCTAAGGCATTACCTTATCACCTAGAAAGAGAGCAAGATATGTTGAAAGACATATATGAGCAAAATCGTATTGTTCTTGAACAAATTCCTTAAATGATTTAAAATTTCCAAGAGAATGAGAACCACCGTGATGAAAAAGTAAATTTCCACTACCTTCTTTATGCTTAGTGCTAAATTTCACAAAAGGAAAAACAACATTCTTGTCATACATCAATTTCCAAAAGATTCTAGTTGCCATTTTTTCTTGATCATCAATAGTTGTAGGCTTATTATTTTGTGACTAAGGACATGTGTTATTATTAGAAGAAGTATTGTCATCAATGATTTTAAATTTTCCAGTATAAATAAGTTCTTTCATTGCATTTTGAAAATCAGGACAATCATTAGCATGATGATCATGAGTTTGATGAAATGAACAAAAAGGAGTTTTTGAAGAAGCACTTTTATGGGAGAAAATGGATTGTTGTCTTACACAATGATCTTTGAAGTCTTGAATCCTAAGGAGTTCATCCATAGAAAATTTATTATTGTTTCCCATGCCTTTTGTGGTGATTTGTGTAGGAGGGTTTATAGGGACTCGAATTCCTTGTTCAAATTTTCCAAGTTCGCGTCCTCTAAAACCTTGTTTTGATATTATGATAAAGCCACTCCTATAATAATTTGTTAATTGAGAAGGCGGGGGAATATTATAATAAAATTCTTTGAAGTTTTTAGTGTAAGGATTTTTAGAAGGAATGAAGGGATTAGTAGATGAAGAAGGAATATCTTTTGTAGGAAAACTTTCCTTTCTTTCATCATGCATATCATCTTGGGTAGATTGAAAAGGGAGATCCTTATCATCTAAGGCCTCATATTTACTTAATGTTATGTGGGGAGAGAGATCATGAATGAAATACATGACATCATATTCTCTACAAATGTTTTGATGTTTAAGATAGGCTCTAGGAGAATGAGGATCTAGAGAGATGGAAACATCAATATTTTGATCTTGCCCCCCTTGTGCTAGAGTATGTGTATGAGAAGAATATGGGACCATGTTGATCTTAAATGTTTTCTCTCCCTTACAAAGATAATTAATAGGAGTATTATCTCTTTTTCATTCCCATTAGATACCCTAGGAGAGGTACAAGTATTAGGTTTTTCATTATCATCTCTACGATTGGGATGTACAAAATCTTTTAGGTGATCTAGATATGAAATACATTTTGCCAAAAACATCACCATAATACAACGTACATGATAAATGAGAACTTTGATATCTAATTAATAAAAAGGAAGCAACTTGGAAACCCTAAAAATGCAATATGTCTAAGTGTTGTGAATGAAAAGGAGTAACATGAAGTGAAAGAAGACATTATCCGACACGTGATTATAATAAATGTAGGTAAAAAGCAAAGTAATCATATGTGAAATAGCAAATAAATCAAATAATTAATTGCCATGATGAATATTTAGATTCAAGCAAATTAATCAAAATAAATAAGGGTTTTATGAATAAAACCTCTTAATTTACGTAAATTGATGAGACCCCACAAATTTTGAAAAATGTCAAATGAATTTTAAAAATGAAAATTTAAAATTTGAATTTTGAACGTTGAAATTTGAAATTTGAAACTTGCAAAATAATTGAATAATACAAAATTTAGAGAAATGATTATTCAATTAATTAAGCAAATTGATTTGTGATTTTGAAAAGAAAAAAAATAATTGTGAATAAGTTATGCAACTTCTTGATTTTAAAATTAGGGCTTTGTGAAAATAACCTCTTGATTTTAAAATAGGGCTTTGTGAAAATAACCTCTTGATTTTAAAATTTAAAATTACCCACTAGGAAATTTAGATTTTAAAAATTAGGGCTTTGTGAAAGGAACCTCTTCATTTTAAAATTTAATCTAAGATTGTGATTTTCAATTTTGAGGCAGCTCTAAAATGATGAATTCAAAATTTAAACAACCCACAAGCTCAATTTTTAAAATTTTCAAAAATTAGGGTTTTTAAAATTAACCACTTAATTTTAAAATTTAAATTTGAAATTTGACTTGTAGGTGAAAATTTGAATTTTGAAATTGATAAATACTCAGATCTGAAATAGTTAATCCAAATTAAGCAATTCATAAGCTCAGTTTTAAATTTAAAAAGGGTTTTAGTGAAATTAACCTCTAAATTTTTAAAATTCACTTGGAAACCAAACTTATAAATGACAATTTGAATTTTAAATTGCATAAATACTCGGATCTAAGAACATAAATTAGAATTAAAGGTGTAAGAAGTCAGGTTCACCAAAATATAATGGTGAAAAATTAGGGTTTCCACCATTAGAGAGATAAAAACTGCTAATTTGTCATTGCATTCAAAAGAGGTGGAATCCAATAGATCCAATCCCAAATAAAGAATGATAAGTACTAAATATTGAGTGGATTTGAGGATAGTGTGAATTAATTTACCCTCTTTTGTGAGTTGAAATGTTGAATTAAGATAAAGTGTTGAAAAGTGAAGGTAAAAATATGGAAACAGTGAGCTACGGATGCAGGATTTTCATGTGCACCTGGATCTAAGTAGTATATCTAGATTTGGATTTGATCCCCAAAAAGCTCCAAAAATTTCAAGACCGGTGTCCCCGTCGCTCTAGTCCTCCTACTTTTTTATATGCCAAAGTGGGTTGATTCATCTCTACAAATAATGCCTATTCTAAAGAGTATAGCTTTGTAACTATTTCCTGCACATAGAAAGAAAGGGAAATAGGTTGGGAATAAGGGCTTGCCTAAGTCAAACCCTAGTTTAGGAATTAACCTTGATTAAAATATTGCAAATACTGAAATAAATGATGGAATGATCTACCTCAAATCTACAATGATTGATAATGATGCTTTGCTTTTTGAATGTAATCACCGATGTTGTATGAAATGGCATGAACATGACAAAATCCTAATCACACACACATGTTTGCATAGGAATGATGTAAAGTTGCTCCATAATTGATGAATGAAGAATATGCAACCTTGAAGACCTCTAGAAATGCTTGATGATAAATACTTCAATGCTTGAATGCTTAATGATAATTACACCCTTCTCTTATGATCTCTTGTATATTTGTGTTATGCAAATGAGAGGGGAAAACCTCCTTATATACTTTCCCATATAAAAATGCATTAATTTTCCGACATAGGCCGACACGAGGAGGGATTTCCCGCTTATTTTTTAAGATGCTAGAGGGGATCAAAATAGGGCCCAATTAGCACCACGCCCTAGTCCTACCCAATTTGGTGTAAGACCAAGGGGTCATGCAATGCATGAGATGAAAATAAAGTTATATTTGCATGGTGAAGGCATAATCAGGTCTTAATTAGGCATTGGGAGACACACACTAAGGTGAGGGACCAAAATGTAGTCAAAATTGCAAAAGGGTGCAATTTTAGGACAATACACTATATAACAATTTAAATCACACTAATGCACACACTAATAAGAGACACAATGCATCAAGTTCCTACCAATAGTGTGGTTGGGAAGAGAGAGAAATAGAGAGGTGGACAAAAAGATTAAAATAGAGAGATTGAGATAAAGAGATGGAGAGATAGAGAGGAAGAGGTAGAGGGAGATAAAGATAGAGAGGAATAGAGAGAAAGAGATAAAGAGATAGATAAATATATAGGGAGATGGAGAGATAAAGAGGAATAGATAGATAGATATAGAGAGAAAATATAGAGGGAGAGGGAGATATAGAGAGGAAGAGATAGATAAATATAGAGGGAGAAGTAGAGATATATGTGGCACTATGATAGAGTGATAGACAAATATAGATATAAGGAGATAGAGAGAATAGGAGAGGGAGAGAGAGAGAGAGAGAGAGAGAGAGAGAGAGAGAGAGAGAGAGAGAGAGAGAGAGAGAGAGAGAGAGAGATTTATTATAAAATATAATAAATAATTATAATATGTTTTTAAAATGAATTTACATCATATAAAATATAAGATATAGTAATAATATAAGCTATATTATATAAAATATTATTCTATATTATGTAATTTATATATAATAATTTTAATTCTATGCAATGATTGGTTAAACTAATGGAAAAATAGAATTCAAAATAAATTTAATTAGACGCTATAATATTAGACATCTAAATCAAAACTTTTTAAATTTAATTATTTCAAGCATCAAAATATTAGACATTTTTATCAAATTTGTTTTTCTAAACCCCCTATTTGTAATAACTTAATATAAAAATAACTTCTACATTAAATAAATGTTTCCTCATAATATTATGATCCAACATATAGAAATACTTATATATAAAAAATCTTCTTTTTTTTAATAAAATTAACAAATATAAAAATAACCTATGCACCCACATAACCTAAAAAATACAATTATTAACATTCAAATAAAAAAAATTAACCATGATCCTAATTGGTTAAACAACCAAACCAAATCCCCATTTCTATAATTTAAAAATAAACCCCCAAAAAACATAAAAATACACTTTTGCATACATAGAATTTCACTTTGTTTACATTTGCACACCCTCATATAGGGGAGAGGAGCCAAAATGTGCACACCCTAACTTTGGGGGTCCACGTGGCACACCGCGTGGACCAACAAACCAACTTTGATTATTGGTCAGGTAGACCACTAAGTTGGCTACCCCAAATCAAAATTTTGGATGCTGGCTCAACGTTTTGCCATGTGTTTGATGACTTGTCCTCCAACTTGTCAAAATTATGCTACTTCGGTGTGTCGATCAGAACGTGGCCAGGCCCACACCCGAAACCTGACATATTTTTCCATCCGTATAGAATGGGGTGGCCATGTGGCAATCAACCACATGCACACCCAATTGACCACCTCGTCCATCAAAAACTCCTGCCACCACCTTAAAACTTGTAGTGTAGTGGCATTAACTACATGTCAACTAGCCCTACTTGCACCTAATGCCTTGCATTTTTTGAGCTTTTCAACATTCAATACGCCCGACTCCTTGCGGATTGAGCTGTCTTTGGTTCATTTCTTTCATGCCACAAACCACTTGCCATGGGACGCAACGAAATTGACTTTGGACCAGAATGTGTACACGAAGAATCAAGTAATGCATGCCTCCCTCTGCACATTCACTAGTTTTTTGTTGGGGTTTCACAAGTTTTGAGGGTTTCATTTTGCCCATTAATGTGCATTACTTCCTTGTGTGCTCCATTTTGCAGGTTTGGAGTTGAATGGCGACGACGACAGAATGGCATTGGCAAATGACGGAGTGGGTCTTTTCCCCTTCAACCCAAGTGAGGATTTATCCTCACTAAGGCTCGAGAATTTTGTTGTGTTGAATTGCTTGTTTACGCCATTAATCCTTTTATTTTATTGTTTAAAATGGTTGTGCTCTAACTCTCTTGTCCTCCTCAAACTTTTGTTTGCTTGTCCCGCAAGTTTTTTGCATGTCTTTGTCTTTATAAACACTAAATTATGTGTTCATAAACACAAATACATTAAAAAAAAAAAAAAAAAAGGGAATCATACTCCTTTGTTTTAGCTTTACTATCATTTTAATGGTGACCTATGAATACATTTTTTTTATTTCATGCATCACTATTAATATTGAAATTTTTGGTTTTGATTTTGAGCATCACTAAGGTTTAATGGTTTTCAATTTCATCGTTAATGTTTAAGGGTTGAAGGAGTTAAGGGTTTCAAAGCCTTTCAATTAAATTGGTTTAGGGTTTCATTTTCACTGTGCATGGGATTCAATTACACTGTTCATGTTTAAAGGTTTGCAAGTGCAAAATTAATCTTTAGAGGGGTTTAAATTGAATTTTTCATGTTGGGTTTAATTGTTTTGATCCTTGCATTGTCAATATTACCCTTCACGTTTAAGGTTTTTAGGGTTTCAAATTCAATTTTTCACTGTTAATGTATAAGGGTTCACTATTTTTCTTTTATTGTTTAAGGGTTTGAAGGCTTCAAAGTTGACTATTTCAATTGGCAACAACAGTTTCAATTTCATTGTCCAAGGGTTTACATTTTAACTATTTTATGGTTCTTGGTGAACAATTTGAAACTACTCCTTAGTTGAAGGGATTCAATCTCAATTGATTTAGGGATTCACTTTCATTGCTAATGTTTAAGTGTTCATAATTTCACTTTTATTGTTTAAGGGTTCACAATTTCACTTTTATTGTTTAAGGGTTTGAGGGCTTCAAAGTTGATTGTTTCGATTGGGAACAATGGTTTCAATTTCATTGTCCAAGGGTTTACATTTCCACTATTCTATGGTTCAAGGTGAACAATTTGAAACTACTCCTTGGGTTGAAGGATTTCAATCTCAATAGATTTAGAGATTCACTTTCACTGTTAAAGTTTAAGGGTTCACAATTTCACTTTTATTATTTAAGGGTTTGAGGGTTTCTAAATTTAATGTTTCAATTGGCATCAACAGTTTCAATTTCATTATCCAATGGTTTACATTTTCATTGTTTTATGGTTCTAGGTGAACAATTTGAAACTAGTCCTTGGGTTAAGGGTTTCAATCTCAATTGATTGAGGGATTCACTTTCACTGTTAATGTTTAAGGGTTCACAATTTCCCTTTTATTGTTTAAGGGTTTGAGAGCTTCAAAATCACTATTTCAATTGGCATCAACAATTTCATTTTCATTGTCTGAGGGTTTACATTTCTACTGTTTTAGGCTTCTAGGTGAACAATTCAAAACTAGTCCTTGGGTTGAAGGATTTCAATATCAATTGATTGAGGGATTCACTTTCACTGTTAATGTTTAAGGGTTCACAATTTCACTTTTATTGTTTAATGGTTTGAGGGCTTCAAAATCACTATTTCAATTGGTATCAACGGTTTCAATTTCATTGTCCAAGGGTTTACACTTCCTCTTCTTTATGGTTCTTGGTGAACAATTCGAAACCAGTCCTTAGTTCTTGGTGAACAATTCAAAACATGTTTTAAGGATTAAATTTGTCAAATCTTCCCTAATTCGATTATATATCTGTATATTTTACTTAGTTGCATTCACTTTACATGTTTCATGGAATCAATTTATGTAATCTTCATTGATTCTATTCAACATGTTTAGGGATTCAATTTCATAGTTAATGTTTAAGGGTTTACAATTTTACCTTTAATGTTCAAGGGTTTGAGGGTTTTAATTTCATTTTCATTGATACATATCTCTAATTTTAATGTTGAAGTGTTTCAATTTTATTTTCATTGATACATGTCTCTTAATGTTGAAGTGTTTCAATTTCAATTGACATGTTTTAGAGACTCAATTTATGTAACCTTCCTTGATTCAATTATATATTTGCACATTTCACCAATGTTATATTCACTTGCTATCCTTTATGCTCATTCAATTTTACACACAATGACCTTTAATATAATGAAAATGTTTTTTCATACTTAGTTTCATTGCTGAGCTTATTTGTTTCTTAGTTTTATAAATAGATGCCAAGTTTTTTTAATAGTTGTGAAGTTCCTTCAATACATGTTTAATGATTATAAACATTGAAATTGAACACATTACACCCATTTTATAGGTGTCGCCCTTAAACAATCAAACAATAAACTTTAAACCCAATAAACACACGTGTGAAATTGAAAACCTTCAACCCAACATTAACCATGAAATTGAAAATGTTAAATCCAATATGTATGTCTATACAAGAATTTGTGAGTATTTCTATATGTATTTATTTGTGACTATATGTATGTATAAAATTTAATACCTACAACTCTCAAATTGAAAACCTTAAACCCTTAAACATTAATAGGAAGTTGGCTAGGTGGAAAGGCACCCTTTTGAGTCAGACTAGTAAAATTCAGCTTTTGAAAGCTACTCTTCAAAACCTCCCAGTGTATGCCCTCATTTTGTTCAAGATTCCCTCTAAATTTGCTGATATTATTGATAAAATTCAAAAAAGATTCCTTTGGTCTGGGGTTGAGGAGAAGAAAAGAATCCCTCTGGTCTCCTGGGAGAATGTCTACAAGCCAAGGAGATATGGTGGATTTGGAATTAGAAGCATTAAAACCTTTAATAATGCTCTTCTAGCTAAACAGGTATGGAGGTCTTATGACTATAGAAGGGAATGGAACACTTTATGGCACAATAAATATCTCTCTAATGTTCATTCTTTGTAGGATTTTTTGAGTTCTTCTAAAATCCCTGTTGGATCTCATCTTTGGAACAATGTCCTCAAGGCTAGGGATGTGGCTAGTTGGGGAGCCTATTAGAAGCTGGGGAATGGAAGAAAAATCTGGTTTTGGGATGATTGTTGGATCGAGAATCACTCGCTTGTTTATGATCCTACCTTGGGATCTTTAAGGGATCTTCATGTGGCTTCTTTTGGCTTAATGGTGGTGGACTATTGGAGGGAAGGTAAGTGGGTAAATCTCCCTATTATTAATCCTTCTTCCACTCATTTGTAGCTTTCCCTAAATTCTTTTGGTTTGGAGGAAGGTGTGGAAGATGAAATTATTTGGAAATTCAATCCCAATGGGAAGTTTTTTGTTGCTTCCATGGATGATTGTAATGAGCCCCATGTGCCCTGGTGTTCTAAGGTGTGGATTAAGGACCTTTCTTTTAAGGTCAATATGTTTTTTTGGCTTCTCTTTCTTTTTAAAATCTTAACTACTGACAATCTTGTTAAGAGAGGCTTTTCTATCCCAAACAGATGCTACGTGTGTATGAAGGAGGTTGAATCTATTGATCATCTATTTTTACATTGCTCTTACACTTCTGAGATTTGGGGTCTGGTGCTTCAGAAATGGGATCTTTGCTATTACCGAGAACGGTTAAGGAGTTTGTTTACCAATGGAACCCGCCTTCTAGAAATCCTTTTATAAAGAAGCTATGGCTCTTTGTGTTTCCTCATATGGCATGGGGTTTATGGAAAGAACTTAATAATCGTATCTTCAGGAATATCTATCTCCCTCCTGATTTTGTCTTCAAGAAAATTTCTAGGGTCATCTATGATAATCTCTTAGCTGTTAGCTCCAATGTTCTCTCTCATAGCAGAATCCTTAAGGAGTATGAAGCTAATGTAGTCAAGGATTGGGATTTTGGTATCATGTTATTACACATAAGGTCAACCCTAGGGACAACATTAGTTGGAACTTTCCACCCCAAGGATGGGTGAAAATCAATTTCGATGGTGCAGCTAGAGGGAACCCTGGTCAAGCTAGTTGTGGAGGGGTGATACGGGATCACTGTGGCAACTTAATTTCTTTTATTGCTCTCCCTCTTGGTAAACAAACTAATAATGTTGCAGAAGCCATAGGAGCTTATCATAGTTTAAAACTTACTAAACAGAATAACTGTAAGCTTGTTTGGGTCGAAGGAGACTCAAAGAACATTATCAACTACCTAAAGGGCAAATCTACTCTGGCTTGGAATGTTGATATTTGGATGAAAAAGACAAAATATATTATTAAAACCTTTCATAGATTCATTAATGTCCATGTATATAGACAAGCCAATGTGACTGTTGACTTCCTTGCCAATAAGGGAGTGACGTGTAAAGCCCGACTTAGTTGGACCTATGGTGACATAGTGGACTCGGAATTTGCTATGCATTTGCTCCATGAGCGAAGTTAGGGGAGTAAATTTAATGATTACTTGTGCCATAATGACTTTGAGTATTTATAGAATTACTAATACCTTTCGTTATGAGACAGGTGGCCAGAGAGGACATGAGAATCGATGCGAATTTATTTTGCATTCTTTGTGGGTGATTTTATACATTTTCTGGAGTCTTGATTTAACTCTGAAAATTCTTTGCAGAGATTGTAACAGAGAGCTTGATAAAATGGGTGGTGTGAGAAAAAGAATTGAGTCGCCTAGCTGTGTGCAGTTGAAGAATGAAAAGAAGCTATGGCAGGTTTTGGAGAAAGGTGGGCTCACTCCATACATTGAGAGGCTACAAGGGCAAAATCAAGATGTCACGAGATATTTTTCCCAAAACTGGAAGGATGGAACGTTTGTTCTCCATGGTCGGAAGGTCCTGGTTGATGAAGCCCTTATTGCATAGGCCATTGGGTTATTTGTGGAGGGCATGAAGTATTACAGAGACAGAGTGTATACGGAGCAAGCTGTGCAAAACTTCTCCAAGAAGGAGGCAGAGCGGGCTAAAATTGTTAAAAAGATGACCAACTACTATGACATTGCAATCATTAAGTCTTTCTGGCAGAAGCTTCTCAAGGTAATTATGAATTATCTTACTTTGGATGGTCATCATACCAAGGAGTATGGTCACCACTTTGTTATTATGAATCATTTCTGCCATGGTGTGAAGATGTCTTTCCCTTTATATCTCATGTCATCTCTTAGGGCTAACTTTAGTGACCATCGCAAGAACCCTGCCAAGTTTCCCATCGTGCATGAAGGCCTACTGGTCCTTATTGATGCCCATTTTCGTGTTCTTCCTCCCCCTGATGATTAAATCCACATTACTTATGAGAATGATGAGACTAGTGTGGGCGAGTCTGATAATGAGGCCTCTGGGTCTAAGTTTGAAGAGATTTCCCCTCCCCTGAAAAAAGCTAAAGTGGAAATTCCTTCAAGCTCAAAACCTAAGATGAGGAAGGGTATCAAAGGTCAAAAGAACATCGTTATGTCCTCCCCCTCTACTTCTACTGAGAATGGCTCCCCCTCTTCTAGCGAGAAGGCACAAGATGATAAGAACCTTGTTTGCCCTAATGTCTCGGCCTCTCCTCCGTCCTATATGGAGACTGGTAATGTGGGCGTGGTTGGTATTGCAGACCTTCATCCCAAAAGTGATGAGCTTAATGATAAGAGGGAGGATTATGAAAATGTGTTGGGTATGGCTCATGAACATGCTATTGATACTTTCACTTGTTCAAGTGGTTGTTTCCTGAATTTAAAGGGATTAGGAATAACCAAAGAGCCCTGGGAAGCAAAATGGATGCTCTCCCTGTTGGTTCTACTCATGGTAATCCGAATAATGAAGGGAATTGAAATGAGGTTGAGAAGAAGTCGGTCATGGATTATATCAAGAAAATAGGGGAAGGGGTTGATCAACTGAAGAAAAGGTCGGAGGAACATATCACCCGCATCGAGGAAGGCTACAACAAGATCCAGGACACCCTCAAGACTATTATGGTTAGTAGTCACAAAATTGTCAAACAATTTGCAATGGTTATGAATACCATGGTGAATAGTCTGGAACAACCGGATAAGGCCATTGTTATTATTAGTGATGATGCTGAGGCGGCTCAAAGTGGTTAAGGACCCAACAAAAGTTCCCGAGGGAACATTAATAAAAAGGCGGCTATTCAGAATTTGGATCATAAAGCTATGAAGGTTGTTGTTGATACCATGAATGCCCTAGAGGCTGAGGTCGTTGAGACCCTCAGAAGCCTTATGTAATTGGGTAGTTTTATGTTGTTGGTTTTGTCTGTGTCTGGGTTTGGTATTTCTGTTATCTTTTTGTCCCCGACTGGGCTTTTGTTGTCTCTTTGGCTAATGTTTCTTATGTTTATCCTTGTAGCCTGTCCTATTTTGGATGTTTCTTTCTGATTCTATACCTCTTAGAATCATTTTGTAAAGGGTTTCGGGGCCCCTTCAAAACCTGTTTTTGCCTTAATCCAAAACAGTGGAATTCAAACCCTTAAACACATTTTAGTATACAGTGGAACCCTTAAACCCAAGTTTGACATATCACTAGTGCATGTGTGTGTGTGTGTGTGTGTGTGTGTGTGTGTGTGTGTGTGTGTGTGTGTGTGTGTGTGTGTGTGTGTGTGTGTGTGTGTGTGTGTGTGTGTGTGTGTGTACATGTATATATATGTATGCATGTACATCTATATTTGTACGTATCATACAACTGAAAATGAAACCCTTAAACCCAAGTTTGACATACCACTACTTCATATATATTTGTATGTAGTAGTTGTTTATATAGATGTATGCATGTACACGTATATATGTGTATATGTATATATGTACATGTATATATATATGTGTACATGTATAAATTACTCATGATTAATTAAAATAAATGAATAAACCACCAATATTCAATTCTAATTAAGCAATTTCATAAATGACAATAGAATATTGGATAGAAATGAATGAAGCATAATGCCTAATTTGAAAACTCCCTCAAATGATTCCATCCATGGCTTCCATTGCTCTTCTCCAATATTGTGTTGTGTGGCTCTCAGTGTCACGTTGGGATTCTTGCATAAGTTAGAAACAATAATTCTGAAGATAGTTGTTATTGAAATTGGGAGAATTGAGTTGAATTTATAGATTTTGGATGAGAGGAATGGACGATTGAGATTGATTTGAGAACATAATTGATCAACGGTGGAGATTGATTGGGAGATAAACTCATTTGATTGATGAGTCAACTGAATTGATTGATCAATGAACTGATTAGATTGATCAGATGACTGAGTTGATTGGTTTGTTAACTAAATTGATTACTATGTTCAAAAAAGTTGATTTGGAGTTAGAAAAGGTGATTGGGGAGTTAACTAAGTTAATTGGGGAGATGACTAAATTGATTGGTAAGTTGACTGAATTGATTGGTAAGTTAGATTGAATTGATTGATCAATCAGACTAAATGTCAGTGCAAGTTAGAATTTCAACATGTGTTGTAGGAATGTGGCATGAAATTTAGATTTCATTTGCATTTGAGATAAATTTTGATTTTCGAAAACATGAAATTGAAATGCAAATTTAATGAAATTGAGTGAAATTATAATTTAGGGAAATTCGAATTTTTTAATTTTGAATTTGAAAAGAATGAAGTAGTTAATTAAATAATTTAAAGAAATTATTTAATTATTAGGAATTTAATTTAATTAAATAATAAAGATTATTTAATTAAGGTATTAAATCATAATTAATTAAATAATAAACATTTAATTAATGTCAAGAGGAGTTTAAATGATTAATTGATTTAAAAAGAAATTGAATAATTAGTAAGGTTAAAATGTGATGATTAGATTAATTTAGAGGAATAAATAATTAACTTAATTAAATAAATAAAGAATTATTTAATTAATAATATGACTAATTAGTGCATTTGCAATGAGACATTTTTAGGTGTCTACATTTGCCCCTCTTTGAGACAATGTTGGAACAATGTTGTTTCAAAAAAAAAATTTCAAGATTTCTTGCCCCAGTATGCCCCAACGATGTAGGTAGGATGATCCCTCAATAGATTGTTTGTGCGTTAAAAGCATGAATGATCTCTTGTAAGAAGAAGAATGTTATATCATAAATGAAAGAATGATTAGTTGATGACATGAATGGATTTGATTGGATAGAATAAATGGTTGTGATTTGTAGATTGATTGATTGATCAGATTGATTGGATTGATGGGATAAAGATCAAGTCTAGTTTCAAAGAGTGAGTACCCCATGTAAGACCGATCTGTCTAGTTTTGAGTATACCCTTCCCTGTATAAGACATGTTGATTGATTGATAGAGTTTGATCAATATATTGATTAACAAGACATGTGATCAATTTGATTGCAGACTTTGAGAGTTTGTCAGTTGTTGATTTGATTCGATGGATGGTTTATTGTTTCTTGCTTTGATTTTCAGGTTTTTTGTTTTGTTTTTTTTTCGATTTTTAGGGCTTTTTTCAGGACTTTTGTTTTTGGATTTTGAAAGATTTTGGATTGCAAGTAAGATGTATTTGTTTGATTCCACTGTCTAGCAAGGCAAGGAACATTATGAATGGTTGAATGAACGGTTGAGGTGAAGATGGAGGTAGCTTATTATGGAACATGAAGGGACATATCAAGAGCTTTTTGAAGCCATGTTTTTGCATTTTTCTTTTTGTCCTTAGTTTTGATCAAGATCAAGGGATAGAAAAGGGGATATGGATTGAGATAGGATATTGATAGGAGAAGCGAGATCATAGATAGTGATGGGTGATGGAATCAAGGAATAGATAGGATAAGGGATATGGACTAGAGGGTATGGATAAGGTGAAGCAAGATCATAGATAGTGATGGATAATGGAAGCAAGGAATAGATAGGATAAGGGATGTGGACTAGAGGGTATTGATAAGGTGAAGCAAGATCATAGATAGTGATGGATAATGGAAGAAAGGAATATATAGGATAAGGGATATGGACTAGAGGGTATTGATAAGGTGAAGCGGAGAGGATGCCTAATGTTTATGAAGATTGGTTGCTTTGTCAAGATCAAAGATGGAAAAACAAGATGGATGTAGATAGGGTAATGGAAATTGGAGGAAGGATAATGGCAAATGTGGTAGGAAGGATAGAGTGGATGAAACTTGCCCCCAAGTATAGAGGTCTCTATTTGCAAAAAGGGTGATATGTGTGACCATCACAACATCTAGCATTGCTCAAATAAGTGTTCCTGAACATTTCAAAGATAGATACCCATCCCACACTTAAAATCTCTAGAAAAATCAGCCTAACATATCTAGTAACTAGGAAGCATACTCAAAAGGGAAAAAGAATCCCAATTTGGATCAAGGTACTTAGTCTTTGATTACCCATGTTTGTGCAAATTCATTCATTTTGGTCCATATGATCATTGTAATCTTTAGAATTTGGCATGACTAGCTACATGAGTTATCCTAACTTCAAAAGCAACCAGGATAGAGCCTCATTGCCAGCAAGCATTCATAGCCCCGATGAGGTTATCATTGTAATCTCATGAATATTGCTCCAATACCAGCTAGACATCCATAGCCCTGATGGAGTTACTCACATGTTCCCAAAGCTAAGCATTTTGATATTGCATTTCATTACATTTTTATTCTTTTATTTTCTTGATATTCCTTTTCTTGCTCATTATTTTGTTTTGATCTTTTGATATTGCTTTTAATATCATATATTTTCTTGTGTTGGCTTGGAAGCATTAAAGCTCACATGGGTTTGAAAATTACAGTGGTGCGGAAGTAGGATTTTAGATTTTTCACTAGCCATGTCTTCGACTAAGAGATCACAATGATTTAGAGCAATTGATTAAGTGTGTGAAATATAGTAATCAAAAGATTTTGCAATCATGATACAATAAGTTATTCTCTTATGAGTCCAGTACAAATCCTAACTGAAAGATAATGTTAAAGAGGAACAACCTCGGATTTTGAAGTGTTTCATGAATATATATCTAGGAAATGGACTGAACATAAGATTGAGTGTGGGAAAGCGTGTGACAAAATGACATAAATGCCTATTTCACAGATGAAGGGTTTATGCAAAGGATTGAATGGAAGGGATGGAAGAATGAAAAAAAGGTGTTGGATAATAGATAGGATGTTGGAAGATTTGTGGTTGGGTGGACATAAATGTCTTCAAGATCAATGTTGGCACACACCTTGAGGGGTGGTGGAGTAATGGAAGACAAGTGGATTTTGGATTTTGAGATTTTGAGGGAGGAGTGAACGTGGATTTCGAGACATAAGGACCCAAAATGGATGAAGAAAATGATAGAAGAATAGATTTGGAAAGTGGGAGATGTGTAGATGGACGATTGAAAGAAGCTTTTGGAACGGCAAGTCTGGATGACAATTTTGATTTCTTTTTGGAATGTAATGCTTTTATGGGAATCCATATTGATTTTGATTTTTCTTTTCTTTTTGGTTCTTTGGAATGCATTACTTCTATAAGCAATTTAGGAACCCACATGGTTTTTTATTTTTCTATTTGCTTAATGGGCCTTTATGGCCTTTTGAAAATTTCTTTATTCTTTTGGATCAGCTTTTTCTTTGTTTTTACATGTCTTTTAGATGGGACATGTTGATCTTTTGATGCATATGAATTTTTTAACTTATGGATTTTATGCTTGGCATCCGAATTGCTTCCAAAAGGAATGGGATTCATGGATGAATGACTGATATGGTGGTATTTTGGATGGGTTGATGTAGATAGATGGTTGGAAGGTTCTCATGTTGGTCATTTGGAGGAATTGATTATGTGTTACATTGATGTTTTGTCATTTATGTCAACACTAGTTGTTTTGGATGCTTTACCGACACCCTTCTGGTCCTAGTAGGTTGTGTGGTTTCTGGTTGGATTGGATCCGACATGATCTAGTATGCTCCGGTATGATTTGGTTATGGAATTGGCTTACTCATTTTCATATTCAGTCAATTGGTTTTGATCTGGTGATCGGATGCTATCCTGTTTGCTTGGAAGCTTGGTTTGTGGTTTCGGCGAGGGTTTCACCGACAGAGCTTTGATGAAGATCTTTGATGATATGCATAAGTGGTGTTGGTGCAGCTTCTGGTGGAGATTCGGGATGCTGATGGTGATCATGTTCAAGACTTGGCAATTGGGATTATTGCTTTAGCGTGTGTGGACCTAATTTAGGTCTCGGTGTGTCTAGGTTATGGACCAGCTTAACAAATGTGTGGATTGGACCTTTCAATGTGTTTTCGGGATGTCTTATGGGTTGGATATTATTTATTTGGCCTAAGGCCGACATGTCTTGTAATTGTGTAATTGTTTTATTGTCTGGTGGCTAACCTGATTGTTTATGGTCGAGGGTTTGTATATATATGATGTAAGATCTCATTATAGATCATATCAGGATATAGGAAAGGCATATGGATATGTAATGTGTGAATAATGTAATATCATTCAGGTAGAGGATTTGGTTGATCATTGGAGATTGAATTGGGTTTATGTAAGAGGATTTAGTCCTCTGGTATTGAGCTTAATCAGAATTGTATTTAGGCATAGGAGATGCTATCTTTGCAGTTCATTCACTCTTCTAGATTAAAGTCTGGATTTCTATGTAGTCAGAGAGACTCCTTTTGTGATGAGCAGTGCGCTCTAGGCTGTTGGCCTTCTTGCAAGTGTAGGTCCCTCAATTGTAATTCACATACTGACTGCAAAGTATTATCTGACTGTGGGTAGGCTTCCCACCGTGGTTTTTTCCTTTACCAGGTTTTCCATGTACAAATCTTGGTGTCATGTGGATGGTATTTATTCTCTGATTATTGTTTATGCTTAATTGGTTTATCTGCTATTCTGGTATTTGGTTTAAGCATTCTGATATTAATGTTTTGGGTTCCGGTATTAAAGTTTTTAATTGCTTAAGGTTTCAGTAATCTGAGACAACTAATTCACCCCCTCTTAGTTGTCTTCTAGTTATTTGAACTATCTAACAACTCAAAGATGTGCACCTTTATTGATCTTGATTAACGATAAGGTGATTGAATTGTGAGCTTGAGATCATATGAATAGTGGATGGAGGGACATAGAGCCCTAATATGGATGGAAGGGAGGAAGGCTTTTATTTTGGGATAAAAGGACCCAACATGGATTTGAAGGATGAAGAGGGATGTTAATGTTGGGATTTAGAACAAGGGATACATTGATCTTGACTTGGAAGAGGATTATCAGAGTTTGTGCTTTTATCTTGATTTTGAATTGGATTATTAGAGGGGATGATCTTGCTTAGGAGGTGGGTGTTGAATTGGATTTGGAAGGATACTTTATTCTTGAGATAGAAGGGGATCATCATGGATGGAAAACAATAGGATTAGGGGATCATTATAAGACTCTACAGGTGGGATCTTGATAAAAAAAATTGGGTAGGATGGAAGGGTTTGTTCTTGATCTTGAGTTATTCCAAGACTTGTTTCTTCTAACTTTGGATCATCCTCTTGACACCAGATAGGAGTTTGGATATGTATGGGGGATTCTTGGAAGGATTCAACATTTTGGCATGATGAGAAAGGATTTTGAATAGGTCTCTCTAAAGTGGGTTTGCTTGGAAAAGGAGCATATGGTGGCATTCAATCTAGGATTTTTGAATTGTGCAAGGGATTTGTATCAAGAAATGGATCAAATTGAATTTGTATTGTAGATAGATCTTGGGGGTAAACTTGAAGGATGTCATTATTAGATTTATTGGTTGGTGTGGAATCACATGAGATAGATATGGCATTGATATAATCACTTTGGAATGAGCCATTGCTAGACATGGGTGGATGATTTTGCTCATGATTGAAAGAGGCATCTTGACATATTTGATTCCTTTTTCTCTAGGATTGTGTATAGGCCATGAAAGACTCATAGGAATGTGCTGATGAATGCAAAGTTGGAGACTATGAAGCACTAGATTAGCAGTCAAATGCAAAATTAGGAATAGACAGATGCAAAATAGGTTGATGACAAAATCAAAGGACCAGATTGAAGACACTATACATGGAGTATGGAAGATTGTTTTTGACCTAGATTGAGATTTTGAAAGACGATATGTTATACTAGACTAATGAGTAAGGGCACCTAGATTGATTGGAGATTGATTGGTAAAAGAGGGTCTCTTGAGTTCAATAATGTTCTAAGCAGATGTTTGGACTTGATCCAAGATAATGCAAGTGTGAACATGAGAATTATAAAACTTATGAAGACCTATGGATTTGGACTTTGATAGAAAAGACGTGAATAAGATAGTGTGAAGTTTGAATTTGACTAGCATTTTGATTGTGAGGATTTTTTTTGCATTTTTTGTTGACCAGGTTTGTTGTTTTCGTGGCCTTGTTTGAGCACAATACAGATTGTAAAGACAGTATGGCCAAATGAATTCATTTTGACAAACTCTGACAGAAAGAGTTACATGTGAAAGGGCCTAGATTAGCCCAAGATTTGACTAACTCTTACTGGTTTAGAACACGAAATGATTTAAAGATACATTGAAGAGAATTGCAAGCCTAGGTTGGAAAGTGGAAACCATTTGATGGGGGGCCCACAACAAAATACCCAAGCAAGACAGATAGATAGACAAAGAATTTGGTAGCACTGTCTCCACTCCATGACACACACTTCTCGGGCATACCGGATTCTCTTACATCGAAGATCCGAAGATCTTATAACAAGGGGAGTCTTGTCTCATTATTGAAGGGTACATGAGGGGTATTTGTGGGGTATGATCCACACTCCTTGAACCAACAAATGTGAGATTTGGGGCTTTTAAAACAACTAGCTTGTAGTAATTTTCTAACAGGTCCAACCCAACAATGAATTCTCAAAGCAAGAGACTTAAGGCTTTAATTGAGCTTATTGGTACAAAGAAGGCCTCCACATACATCAAATTCACTCAACACTTCAACCGTCTGACTGGGTTTTTTATATAGCGGATTGAAAGCAAATACCGCTCAAGATCACGCTCGGAGAGTCGATATCCCCAACATGTCCCAATTCAAGATACCCTTGTGAAGTGATGAAATCCCCCATTCAAAGATACCCCTCAACTACTAAAAATAAAATGGGTGTCGTTGTCATTTTCCCCTCTCTCCCAAGACCCCGAAGGCAGGTGGAAAGGTACTTTATGCAACAATAGGTCCACCCTACAAAGTGAGAAAGTGCTCAAAACACAACGAACAATAATTTATTCCCCTTAAATACTTAAATATCACAATGTGTGATCTAAGCTAACATAAGACAGATCCATGTCCAATTTTAAGCCCAAATTGAAGTGTGAATTGCATACATATCCATTTTATAGCATCAAAATGAAATGTGAATTTGCATACATGTCCATTTTATAGCACCAAAAAATGAAGTGTGAATTAAAAACAAAAAAGACCCTACAATCACACAAGTTAGTAGTTTAAGAGAAGTCTTGAACTGATCGAGTCATCCCTATTTTATTTTTTTTGGCCACATGCTATAGACAGAGCATTAGTAGCATAAATCAAAATTACAACATCAATTTATTTTTATTATTAATTTTTTATTTTTATTTATTTTTATTTTATTTTTTTAATTTTAATTTTAATTATTTTTTTATTTTTTTATTTTTACTTTTATTTTTTTTAAATAGAGTAACTTGCTAAAAATAGAAACCTTCTAAAAATGGAAACCTGCTAAAATTGGTAACTTAATAAAAATGGTAACCTGCCAAAGACAAAAACTTGCCAGATTTAGAAACCTGCTAAAAATAGCAACCTACCAAATTTACAAGGAGAGATGTCGCTGCGAATAGCTTTGCAACCTAGGGTTCCTTCGGGGACACTTTTCAGCATTGGTAATCTTCCTTGTAGGGGAGTAAAGAGTTGGGTCTCTACGATGAAGGGGGGTTCAGATTGATGTGAGTTTATTGTTGCTCCCAAACAACGTTGGCATGGTGCCCCTAGGTGTTATCGTGCATGGAAGGGTTCGGGCCCTTTTTTTATGGTAATGCAGTGCGATGCGGATAGGGGGGTCGATCCCGGTGTTAATCTATTGTTGGTGTTAGGTATGGTGGTGTTTTGGATCAGAGGACTTTGCATCCGATGATGGACAAAGATTCGATGCCTCGTGGGCAAGAGAAACTGGGTCCCTATGCTTTGAATTTAGCACTGGCATCAAAGTCGGTTATTGTTAGTCTAACAGAGGAAATAGAGAAGGAAGTTGAGCATAATGAGAGGGTTTTTATCGGCTTAAGGCTTAATGGGCATTTCAAAGGACTTTGGCCAAGTCTTGGTGATCTCCATAAGTGGATCTCTGCTCATTGGGAACCCATTGTGGACGACAGTATGCAGATTTACCCATGTGGTCAAGGGTTTTTCATTATTTTTCAAAATGAGGTGGATAGGAATAAGGTTCTTGGTTGTAATCAATGGTGTTGGGAGGATAGTAATCTGCTGATGTTGAAACCCTAGCATCTGATTTTCAATCCAGTATCAAAATCCTTTAATCGTACCCCTATCTGGATCCGACTTCCAAATCTTCCAATGCAATTCTGGTTTGACTCTTGTTTTGAAGTTGTTGGGAATTCTTTAGGTAAGTTTTTAATAACTGATGAAGGTTCTTTAAATTTGTTGCACACTACTTTTTCTCGATTATTGCTTGAGATGGATGTATCTAAGGAACTTCCCTCAAAGATTTCTATTACTACCTCGAAAGGCAATTGGATTCAACAGTGAACTATGAGGGGGTTCCCTTTAGGTGCAGGAGATGTTTTAAGACTGGACATAATTTTGATTCATGTGATAGGCGTAGGGTGGGATGGAAAGAGGTTACCCCTCAATTTTATACGGTAGTTAAGGAGGAGGAGAATCTGATAAACCCTCAGGATCTAGGGGGTTTAATCAAAGATGCAAATGAAAAGGAGCTAGAAGTTGATTTCAGTTCAGATCCAATAAACATTGATCATGGCATGGCTCAAGGATTAGATGTTGTGGTGAAGGGTGGTTCTCATTTGGGTTGTAGCTCTAATCTAGATGGTAGAGAGGTTGGTGCGAAGATGAGGGCTTGTTCTAGCTCCCTGGGGGAGGTGTCACAAGGAAGATCAATGGGCATTGATTTGAGTACCTATGTTAGGTTAATAGAGGGATGAAAGGTGTGGGAGTTTCAAATTTGAAACTAGTAGAGAATGCTAGAGCGGATGGATGGATTAAGGTCAAACAAAAAAGGATACAAGGGGAAAGGGGGGAGTATTTTCATTATCTCTTCTTCATATGATGGGAGAGATGGTTCAGGGTAGGCAACTCCCTAATTGTAGCCCCACCTAGTTTGAGTTAGTTCAAATCCCATTTTTAATAAAATAATCATTATTACCGACAAAAAAAAACAACCCGCCAGATTTAGAAACCTACTAAAAATGGAAACCTGCTAAACAAGGAAACCTACCAGATTTAAAAAATTTCTAAAAACAAAAAACCTACCAGATTTAGAAACCTACTAAAAAAGGAAACCTACCAGATTTTGAAACTTGCTAAAAATAGAAACCTACAAGATTTAGAAACTTGCTAAAAAGGGAAACCTGCCAGATTTAGAAACTTGCTAAAAAAAATTAGGTATAGTTGTGAGATCCAGGACCTATACCTACAGACATACACAAAATTTCAAATCAGAGTGTTGTTGATTCACATTGGGTTCACCAAATGTATTATGGGAAAATTACTCATGATTAATCAAAATAAACGAATAAACCACCAATATTCAATTTTAATTAAGCAATTCCATAAATGACAATAGAATATTAGATAGAAATCAATGAATCATAAAGTCTAATTTAAAAACTCCCTCAAATGATTCCATTCATGGCTTCCATAGCTCTTCTCCAATATTGTGTTGTGTGGCTCTCAGTGTTGCATTGGGATTCCTGCATAAGTTATACACAATAATTTTGAAGATAGTGGTTATCAAAATTGGGAGAATTGAGATGAATTTATAGATTCTAGATGAGAGGAATGGACGATCGAGATTGATTTGAGAATATAATTGATCAATGATGGAGATTGCTTGAGACAAAATTGATTGAGAGATAAACTTATTTGATTGATGACTCAATTGAATTGATTGATGAGTCAACTGAATTATTTAAAAAAGGAAACCCGCCAGATTTAAAAACTTGCTAAAAACATAAACCTACCAGATTTAGAAACCTACTAAAAAAGGAAACCTGCCACATTTAAAAACCTGTCAGATTTTGAAACTTTCTAAAAACATAAACTTGCAAGATTTAGAAACTTGCTAAAAAAGGAAACCTGCCATATTTAGAAACTTACTAAAAAAATTAGGTATAGTTGTGAGATCCACGATCTATACCTATAGGCATACACAAAATTTCAAGTCAAAGTGTTGTTGATTCACATTGGGTTCACCAAATGTATTATGGGAAAATTACTCATGATTAATCAAAATAAACGAATAAACCACCAATATTCAATTCTAATTAAGAAATTCCATAAATGACAATAGAATATTAGATAGAAATCAATGAAGCATAAAGTCTAATTTGAAAACTCCCTCAAATGTTTCCATTCATGGCTTACATAGCTCTTCTCCAATATTGTGTTGTGTGGCTCTCAATGTTGCGTTGGGATTCCTACATAAGTTATACATAATAATTTTGAAGATAGTTGTTATCAAAATTGGGAGAATTGAGATGAATTTATAGATTCTAGATGAGAGGAATGGATGGTCGAGATTGATTTGAGAATATAATTGATCAACGGTGGAGATTGCTTGAGACAAAATTGATTGGGAGATAAAGTCATTTGATTGATCAACAAACTGATTAGATTGATTAGATGATTGAGTTGATTGGTGTGTTAACTAAATTGATTGATCTGTTTCGAAAAGCTATTTTGGAGTTAGAAAAGGTGATTGGGGATTTAACTGAGTTAACTTGGGAGATGACTGAATTGATTGGTAAGTTGATTGAATTGATTTGTAAGTTAGATTGAATTGATTGATCAGTCAAACTGAAAGTCAGTGCTCGTTAGAATTTCAACCCGTGTTGTAGAAATTTGGCATGAAATTCAGATTTCATTTGCATTTGAGATGAATTTTGATTTTCGAAAACATGAAATTAAAATGCAAATTTAATGAAACTGAGTGAAATTATAATTTGGGGAAATTTGAATTTTTGAATTTTGAATTCAAAAATAATGAATTAGTTAATTAAATAATTAAAAGAAATTATTTAATTATCATAAATTAAATTAAATTAAATAAAAAAGATTATTTAATTAAGGTTTTAAATCATAATTAATCAAATAACAAATATTTAATTCATGTCAAGAGGAGGTTAAATGATTAATTGATTTAAAAAGAAATTGAGTAATTAGTAAGGTTGAAATGTGATGATTAAATTCATTGAGAGGAATAAATAATTAAATAATTATTTAATTAATAAGATGAATAATTAGTGCATTTGCAACGAGATATTTTTAGGTGTCTACAGCTTGTATGTACATGTATATATGTATATTTTTTTGGAGTTGGCTAAGGGAGAGCAGCCAGAACGTGCGCACCCTAACTTCGAGGGTCCACATGACACGCTACATGGACCCACATACCAACTTTGACTGCTGGACAGGTAGACCGTTGGGTTGGCTACCCCAAATCAAAATTCTCTATATGTATGTATGTACATATTTGTATGTACATATCTATGTGTACATATATGAGATTGAATCCCTTTAACATAATAATTGAAACCCTTAAACCCAAGTTTGACATATCAGTAGTACATATATTTGAGGAGGGCATAACTAGTATAAATAAATTATAGGGGCGGGGGCAGAACGTGCACACCCTAACTTGAAAGGTCCACAAACTAATTTCTAACAAGACTGTTGTGTAATATCTAATCCATTTACATGTAATGTGATGATTGGGCCAAGGTGTCAACAATTGGAACAAGTACCCACATAGATTACTATCTCTTAATTCGATCTGCATATATTAGAAACTTCATATAGATTGTATACACCACGGCAATTTTCCTCACACTTCTACAATCAACCATGTGTTGCATGCACAAAATCTCCTTCGACTTTTGATTGAAATTGTCATAATTCTACATAATTAGGACATGTTGTCATTTGAAACCTTTCTACTCATGAATTATGTTGCACTGAAACATTCATATTGAATGGTCTGCGCAACATAATTCACAAGTATAAAGGTCTTTGAATGGTTGTGTGTTCTTGTTGTAGTCAATTAAGGAGATCAATACTTGTACGATGGAAACCATGTCTTCGATTGACAACTGAACTTGCACACTCCCACATTGAATACATTGATGGGTGAAAGAACTCGTGGGATAGAAAGGAATGAAGCTTGGCTCCATCCATGATGAGTCAAGCGTATTGAATGGAGCTTTGCTTGATCAATGCGAGCCTTTAGGTGCAAGTAAGGAGAGGTGATGTGTAGATAATGCCACTGCACTCCAAGTTTTTAGGCGGTGGTGAGAATTTTTGATATAGTAGGTGGTCCATCGGGTTTCTATGTGGTTGATTGCCACGTTGCCACCTATTCAATATGGACTAAAAGCATGGCAGGTTCAGGGTGTGTGTGCAACCACGTTCCAGTTGACGCACCAAAGTGGCATAATTTTGACAAGTTGGAGGTCTCCTCACCGAACACGTGGCACAATGTCAAGTCAGGATCTAAGATTTTAATCTGGGATAGCTAACTCAACGGTCTACCTGGCCAGCGGGTCAATTGTGGATAGTTGAATACTGAATCATTCAAATTGATGAAAACTTAAGCATGTAGTTGTTAACATCTTTTCTCAATCATCCCATTACATGTGAATTGCATCGGCATATAAAAGAAATGAAATGCACGTAATTAGAAACAAAAAACACGTAGTAGTTGACATCTTGGTCAATTATCCCATTACTTGTTTATTTCATTGACATATAAAAAAGATACCAAATGAGTATAATTCGAAACAAAAATAAAGTGAAATCCATGTCTTCATAAGACATATTTGCAGTTCTTATCTATCTTGCTCAATCAGAAAACCAAAAAATAAATCAGATGTGTCTTTTTAGAGGTCAATTAAACCAAGGAGGAAAATAAGTTCTTCGCGATGCAGTGCTACCCCTAAGGCTGCGACAGGTACCATGTTCTCATCGCCTTCTCTTGGTTGATTGTTGCTCAGATGACTTGCTCTTGGGCTGCAATACCCAAGGCTACCGACATATGCTGGCACCCTTTCCATATAACTTGTAGGCCTAGAAAATGCCACAGATGGGGAAGTTTGTGGACAATTTGAAGCTGCTAGAAATTTCGAGATGATTGTGTTGATCAAATCTTGCATTATGGGATGCTAGTCAGGCAAGGGAGTGGATGGAATATTTAACATCCTCTTTCTTGCCATAATTATTCTCTTCTCTTTGATGTTCCTTTCCTCTGCCTTGTGTTCCTTCATTGCCTTCTCTAGGTTCTGTCTTTTCTCCCTTTCCTTCTTTCTCTATCTCTTTAAACCTTTCCTTTTCCTTACACGGTATCTCCCTTTCTTTTCTCTCTTGATCCTTCTTTTTCTTTGCAAATGTGCGTGTTATCTTATTTTCTTTGGTCCAATCTTTCTTTCTTTGATCTCCTCCACTTCTTTCCTACTCACTTCTCGTGCCATTACCAATTCCATGTACTCATCAGATGCCAACAACTGTGAATCGCGACTCAAGTGGATTCCATTATCAACCCCCTTCCCTTGTTTCTTGTTGACAATGTGAATAGGCATCTTTAAGAATATTGACAATCTTGTTTCTTGTTGAGAGGCGGGCGTCTCACTGACTTGTGATAGTAAGCTTTCCTCTTCCTCATTACCAACTTATGTTGTATCTTGTGTCAAATTTGCATCAGCTTGGCTATATAATATGCCACAATCAACATAGTAATGCACCACATCCGCCATGATAGTTGTGGGTGGTGAAGGGAAAGTTAAAGTTCCCTCTTCTTCTTGCCCATGCAAGTCAACTCCTAGATCCATTTCCCCTTTGACCACCCATGTCGGTGGTATTCACTTAGATGGAAGAGAAAGACTATCCTCCATACTCTCACTCACACTTTCACCAATGTTGTTGGTTGGTTGATCATAGTTCACTTGTGCATTGAAATCAAATTGATGGATTTTAGCAATGTATTATGCAATAGCTTTAGTTGAAACATCAACACCCGATAGGCTAAGCATGTTTTGCACTGTTGAAACATCCTCGCCATTGTTAATACCGAATGTGTTGTTGGGTTGTATGTACTCCATGAGGGCATCCAGATTGAGAGGCCATATCCATGTCCTTTTGAATCCTGCTACAATATTAGAAATAGTCAATGCCTTCATCAAAGATTTGTAGCCTATTTCTACCAATTTTGCCCTCCTGATCTCTACATTTGGAAACCTTGCCAACCATAGTGCTCTTTCTAATTTGAAGTAGGTCTTGAATGGAGAGAAGACACTCACATCCAGTGGTTATAGTTTGTGAGAGGTGTGAGTCGATAATGTGAGCAAGTCTATACCTAACATCCTTGCCTCTTGGATGGTTGTCATTGCAACATGACTCTCATGGCCATCGAATGTCAACAAGTGCCTATGGTGGGTGATACACCCCCTGGAACAGATCATGCAAAGTGGTGCAACCAATTAAGGAATAGTTCCTTGGTCATCCACACGTGTTTCTATGCTGCCATGCAAGCACCTAGTTCACATTTTGGAGATGTAATTTTATAAGTGCTTCTTGCCTTTGAACAAGGAGAATCCTGTAATGCTTTGCCCAAAAGAATTCATGCAATAAAGAATGGTAATCCATTCATGGGTCTTTGGAATTATGTAAGACACATTCTAGCTTCCTCTCCTAGCAAGCACCCTCATAGCCCCATTCCTACCTGCTATAACACCAGTTTTATCACAGTTCCATATCTGAGCAGGACCATATAGATTTGCTACAAAGGCTTTTGATAATGTGTTAAATAGAAAGCAAATACAATTACTAGTCTCAGACTTAGTGCCCTATCTTTGTCAAGGCCTTCAATTATCCATGAGGTGAGTTCTGGATGTCGAGCCTTAAAACCAGACCACCGTGACTTCCTAGGAATGCCATCCTTGAAAGGGGTGGGTCTCCCCTCACATATATGAGCCATAACTGCCTTCAAGTTGACGATCTCCACGCCATGACCAATTGTCACCATCTCTTGGCACCACTCAACAATCTGTTCTTCCTCTTCACTAGTGAGGATGGTTGGGGGACCTTTCTTGGACGTGGTTGTGAGATCACCCAACCATTTCATTAGTGTCGCAGTTGGGATACCCCATTTCTTTGATGCAGACCTTATAGACATGTCATTTTCCTCTTCATCATGGAGTGCACCTTCCATGGCAGCTGCCTACCACATCTTTTGTGGCATTGTAACTTTTGTTGCAATTGAAGGTCTACTAACACCCACTGTGGGTGGGATAGGCTGTGGATAGTGATCCTCCACTAAAGAGGGTATAGGGTCTGGTTCAGTCACATCAGGAGGTGGGGTTTGTGGCTCAACAAGGATATTGACACCACTTTTATGTGATGGCCACCTTGTTGATGCTCTTTTCTTTCCACCATGGGTGCTTATCATATCTACCTTCCTCATCTGCAGACAACAAGAACATGTATGTTAGTTGTGGAAGCATGCCAAATTTACATATCAATATGTATTGTATGGTATACATATGAAACAAATGTTTAAATTTATATGTAACCTGAAAAGTGAAATACAGTACAACATGGGTAACATTGAGATGGAATTGACTAACCAAGTGATGTTCTAGACCAATGCCTACTAATCAATATTAATATTGATGCTTGTTATGGAATTGTTGTGCATTTTAAGACTGGATGAGAAGATAGTGTAAGATGGCAGTAATGCTTGAACATGAGAAGTATGGTTCCCTATACAAAATGCTACAAAATGCAATCTTGTATGGACATTTATGCCTGAAACTATTTTTTTAGTAGTTGATTGGACACTTATATAGTAGGGATTTAGAATAGTGACAACAGTTAAAACATGACACTTACTCTGGTAAGGATTCATGGTCGAAACCTTTTGGGTCAACTAGATGTGGTGGTGTAGTTGGAATTGGTTCCTTCCAAATAATTTGTTGACTGTATAGTCGACCAGGCATATTAGAAGACAACCTAGTTTGTCCACAATGAGGTTGAATGTATACTTTGGTAAAAATCGATGATGGGATTTGTTCATTAACTACTCTTTGAAGCCTTTCTTGCCATGACATATTTCAAAGCTTTGATGATCTTCTAGACCATAGTTTTCTAAGAAAATTATATTCAAATGGTTGGTTTGTCATGATTCTGGATTGACCTTGAATAATTTTGAATAGAAACAAGATCTGGTTGGAAATAGATGATCATCACAGGGGTATGGATAAACAAAGAGTTGGTGAACAATACAAGCATGCTTGGCAATCCATTGTTTCTATGCTCGAATGCATTGAAATGGGATGTGAACTGACCATTCTATGGGGGAATTGTTGAATGGGACAAGGGGTAAGATTCGCAGAGATATGTTAGGATTTCATCATCTGCATCATTTGGAGAGAGGGTTGCAAGAAGACTCTGACTTGTTAGTGTATAACGAGCCTTCAAATGGTTTTCCCTATCGTGTTCATAACTTTGAAAAAGCCAATAGTGTTGATCTCTGTTTAACACATCCATGCTTAGTCGTGCCCATGTATGTTGTCTCGAATTTATCATTGTGACTTGTCCATAGTCATTGGCATCATGGTTTAGATTACAAATATATCACGTGACCTGGAAGTTGAACTATGGAATGCAACAATGAAAACATTACTTTATAGTACAACAATTAGTGGTGATTTACAAACAGGGACATGACAGTAAGCACGAGGATGACGATGAAAGGATAATGAGGATTTATGTGGAGGAAGTGAAACAGTAAGGGTATAAACTCTGAAACAAAATGCTATATATATTAATGAAATTGTGTATTTACATACATATGTGTATATACACATATGCACATACTATGGAATGTAGTAATGAAAACATTACTTTATAGTATAACAATGAGTGGTGATTTACAAACAGGGACATGACAGTAAGCATGAGGATGACGATGAAAGGATACAAGGATTTATATGGAGAAAGTGAAAAAGTAAGGGTTTAAACTCTTAAACAAAATGCTATATATATATATATATATATATATATATATATATATATATATATATATATATATATATATATATATATATATATATATATATATATATATATATATATATATATATATATATATATATATATATATATGTACATCAGTTGTATATGTACATATATGTACATTAGTTCTATATATACATGTATATAGATATACACGTGCATTTCCAATTAACATATATATTTGTTTTCATAGTTGTATGTACAAAACAAAGTCTGAATGTTTGTTTGAATTGGCATATATTCGGTTGAATGTTTGTTTCAATTGGCCTGAAGGCTGTTGATTTCCTTACTGAAGGTGTCATTTTCACTCTTTTAAGTCTGCATTACATTACCCTTAATTTTGTATATACCTACATATATGTATATTCTTCAAAATACACGTATATGTATGTTCAATTGTGCATTTTGATGTTTCTATTTGATGTCCTATTTGAGTCACTATTTGATTGATTGTTTCACTAGCTGTTTGAGTCATTATTTTAATGTCTATTTGAATTTGCCTAAAGGATCACAATTTCATTGTTGAAGGGTTCATTTTCACTCTTTTACACTTATATGTATGTTCAATTGTGCATTTTGATGTTATGTTTGATTGACTATTTCAATCTATGTTTGAATTGGCCTTATATGTATGTTGAATTTCCTTGGTGGAGGGTTCCAAAATACTGCAAAACACACTTTGATGATTGTTTCAATGTCTGTTTGATTTGGCCTTATATACTTGAAAATACACTTATATTTATGTTCAAATTCCTTATTGAAGGGTTTTAAAGTCCTTGCTGAAGGGTTTAAGTTTCAGCGTATATATATATATATATATATATATATATATATATATATATATATATATATATATATATATATATATATATATATATATATAGTAGTCACATAAATCTATCAATTTTAATTAAATGAATATTTCATATTTATTTGATTAAAAATCCACTAGCCATCAGTTAATTAAATTAATATTTAATTAATTCATCTTCAAACATTATCCTATTAATTAAATAAATTATTCAATTTATTTTAAATGAATTCATTCAACCAAATTCACACTCAATTAAATGAATAAATACTATTTATTCAATTTAATCCTCTTTCCTATTTTAAATAAATTAAATAAAACGTTTATTTAAATCATTATTCCCCCCCACTTGCATTTTCCTACAAATGCAAGTTGCAACCACAAGTTGAAATAAATTAATTTTATTTTAATTAAAATCCTATTCTCCCTCACCCACCAAATTCACTTGCACTCTTAAACCCCCTTCTAGATTCTTCTAACCCCTTCCTAATTAGCCTAATCCATCCCCTAATTATTGTCACATTTCTAAGCAACTCGGAGTCGCTTCTCAAAGACTTCAAAGTCTTTGAAAAGCATTAAATGCTTGGTGTGTTCAGCAAGCTAACCTCTAAAGTCTTCCAAACCATTAATGACTCTTACATGACCATTTATGGTTAACCCCTAACTCAACCGTCATGTGACTCATGTGTCTCCTCAAGCATTTATTGTTTTGACCATGGTTATCCATTTAACCCTTGCACAAGAGTTTATCCATTGGATAAAGGCTTTATTCTTTGAATAAATAATTTATTCACTCAACCCAACCTTGACCTTGACTCCCAAGTTAACCTTCAGGTCATATCAAGCATTTAATGCTTATTCCCTCTCCTCTCAACCTATCTCATATTGACACTTGTCATCCTGGGATTGGGTTGAAAGTCCTCACGTGGATTGAATATCATTCAATCCTGACCCTTGTTGAGATTACTCAATCTCAACCATCCATTGCTCCATTTTTCCTATAAATAGAGCCCATTTCTTCATGCTCCGGATCCTGAAAACTTGTATGCATCTAATCTATAGGCATTTCTAGAGAGCATTTAGCATCATATTCACTCTTTTGGTTTAAAATCAATTAGTTAACTGGATAAATCTCTTATTTCAACTTTTATTCACACTTGCATAACATAAGTCATAATCATCTACAATCTTGAATCTTCATAAGCATCCATAGTGCAAAAAACTGCTGAGAGCTACACTAATTTGGAATTTGGAGAGGAGAGGAACAAAGTAGAAGGAGCTAAGAGCATGGTAGAAAGCATTTGGAGATGCCTTGTTGTATTCACTTCCATAGTTAAATATCTTATCATGTTTTTAGTGTCTCTTTTGATATGCCCGCTTAGATTAGTTTTTGGTTGATTAACACTAACGATTTCTTGTATTTTTGTGTGTTATACGACCACAGACTTTTATATATCAAATCTTTGCCCCATTTCGTAGAGCATATATATTTATATATATATATATATATATATATATATATATATATATATATATATATATATATATATATGTATGTATGTATGTATGTATGTATGTATGTATGTATGTATGTATGTATGTGTATGTGTATGTGTATGTGTATGTGTATGTGTATGTATGTGTATGTATATATCTATATACGTATATGTATATATCTATATAAATATATGAATGTATATATGTATATGTATATGTATATGTATATGTATATGTATATGTATATGTATATGTATATATATATATGTATATATGTGTGTATATATGTATGTATGTATATATATACATATACATATACATATACATATACATACATATGTATATGTATATGTATATGTATGTATGTATAAACGTTGAAACTCAAACCCTTCAACAAGGACTTTGAAACCCTTCAACAAAGAATTTGAACATACATATAAGTGTATTTTCAAGTATATAAGGCCAAATCAAACAGACATTGAAACAATCATCAAAGTGTGTTTTGCACGCATGCGCGCACACACACACACATGTGTATATATATATATAGATATGTACGTATATACATATACATACACATACACATAAACACACACACATTCAAAGTCCTTGCTGAAGGGTTTAAGTTTCAACGTATATATATACATATATATACACACACACACACACATATACTATGAGAGTTGAGAAATACAACCTCACGGGAGCCTAAAGATCTTCTGCAAGCTGAATAATCTGTTACAAGGAGAAGCAAGGAAGCAAATAATTTGAAAGACAAAAAACACAGAAAAAATACTCAAAAGATGAGAGCTCAATATTCACCAAAATATGTAATGTCATAATCCTTACAATACAAAAGAAAGAACTCAACCTTTAATAGGTCAAGAAACCCTAAAAAGGAAAACCTAGGCTTGCACATAATAATTAATAAAAGAATTAATTATTATGCACCTAAAGTTAGTTTAAGTGTAAAAGAGATAAAAGGAACTTAAATAATTAAATAAATATTGTTTAATTAATCAAGCAAATACCCGAATACTCTAACACCCCCCTTAAGCTAGACTTAGGGAGAAGCTAAAACCTAGAACAACTATTGAAAGCAAGAAAGATGGGTCCCGGCAACAAGGCCTGATCAGGTACCCAAATACAACCAAATCTCTATGAATCAGAGAAATATAGAAAACCACATGAAGACAAAACTCTACTCCAAACAGAGATGGAAAAAGCAAGAAGAAGGACCGAAAAACCCTCCAAACAAGAATGTTCCAAAAGATAGGAACAAGAGAAGATCAGAAGAATCACTGAAGCATGAAGAACCTGCAAACACTGTCGAAGAATAACTGTTGATCTGAAGAACCTCCACTGAAATAGAACATGACCAGGTAGAGAAGACTGTAATCTCTATGAGTGCCCTCAAATGACACTACTCGAATCAGAAGGCAAACAAAGGCAAACAACTGAACTCGAAGATATAGATGGCATGAGAAACCAAAGCCTAAAGAGCTGATCAATTGAACCATGGAAGCATTAGAACCAGCAGGACAAACCTCCCCATAATGCTGAAAAGATAGAGGGACAAGTACACTGAAAAAACGACCAACAAAAACCAGGAACATCGAAGGCGCAGAGAAAGTACATAGTGTCGTGGAAGGAACACTCACTTGACACACAACATGAGGAGAATGTCGTGGAAGGAACACTCACTGGACAAAGGTAGATGGCAAATAAGACAAACATCAATCCCCTCATGGCACTTTATAAGTAGTGCATGTACAACAAGGCACAAGATGTGCAAGATCCCAAGTAAACAATGCATGATGGCACTTTATCTCAGTGCATTTGCATAAAAGAAGCTACAATGATAATAAGACTGGAAATAAAAAAGAAGAGCCAAAACCGAGACATCCTACTCAGAGAAGAGATCCCAAGACCTGAAACAACCAAGATATCCACAAAGTGCTGAAAAGCAAAAAACTGAAGAAAAAATCCTGGAGCAGAATCTGGAAAGAAAACTCATATGGCTGGAAAGTACACAAGACAAGCTTTCCAACAATATAAAGTTTTTGAAAAACGGAGTTCAGATTGATGCTCAAGTGATGTCTCCCAGAGTGCAAAAATGAACCTCTGGCTTTAACAGAAAAAAACACTATCAAAAAAGAAAAATCAAAAGTTCAAACCTCCAGATCTGGATAGAGCTTGGAAAGTTCTTTTCGACGATATAAGATTTGTTGAAAAATGCCTCTGTATGACCAAGTTACGGCCAAAATTAAAAAAACAAAACTTTTAGGGCATAAAAAGGTTATAAGATGAAAATTTTCTGACGTATTTGTAGGTACAACCGTACGGATTTATGTGCCTCGAAAAATGTGTCAATAAAAAAATCATGCCCCAGATACCCCTATCACCGAAAATAGGCAAATTATATATCAAAACTCATGGAATCGGCCTTTTAAATCCAACTATGAGGTTCTTTTGGCACCAAAATGTACCAAAAATCAGTTGCCGCCAGAAATGAAAAAAAAAACAACTGCACAAACCCCTGAATATACAGATCTGAAAAACAAGTCCCAAAATCACCCAGTAGCTCATGAGTAAAAAATGGTCAATTTTTATATGACCATAGGGGTTTTTGGGCCTTCTGAGCATGATGGTGAGGTCCGTTTAGGCCTAAAGTGCTTAGAAAAAAGGCATTTTCCTAGGTTGTTGGTAAACAGATTTGTCCTTCTTAAATACCTTTTAAAAATAACTCCCAAATACCCAAATTGAAAGACAAAATAAGAACCAATAGTTGAGTCACTTGCAATGGTGAATGCAAGTGCTCTCTGAATTCTGATTTGAAGGTACAACTCCCTTCGTTGGATAAAAATGTATATTTTCTGAATATGCTTTTAACGAGAAAGCAATAAAGGAAAACTAACATCTACCCATAACCATGAAAGTAGATGCAAATAACATATTTATAATGAAGTGAATGAAGATAAGTAAAACACAATTTAATTATCCACACCCATGAACATACCCTTTCCAATAGATCCAAATGCTCTGGATATTGATCGAGTCTCTCTCATGCCTCAAAGGACAAGGGGGATCAAAATATCCAGATAAAGAGTTAACAGCAGATTTCTTTCCAAATACAAATTATTTTTGAAATCAAAGTTTCATAATCAAATGCATATACATAGTTTGATGTAACAGAAAAGACAATGAAAGGAAATTACAAGAGAGACAAAGTTCATTGTAATCAAAAGAAAATATTGACAAATCCCCAGATCAACAAAATCTTCTTTATTCTATCAATGCCAAAAATGTGAGCTTACAGACTCAACACTTCTGAAAAACAAAACTGTGCAGTCCAGAAAACAATGCTGCCCCTTCTTTTTTACAGCAGAAAGAGAAAGAAAAGAAAAGAACCTTCACTCCTTTCTTTCATTACATATATATATCCTTTGAGAATTTCAGTTATCAATAACTAATTCTTGAAAAGATTATTAATTAATCTTTTCCTTTATCTTCTATCTTCTTCCTGACAACTCTTCTTTTTCTTTTTGCTTTAAATATTTTATCCTCCATTCCTTTCTGAAAAATATTTGAAGAAAACACATCTAATTATGTGTTGAAAAGTGGACATTTCTTTTATATCTTCAGGGCAAATTTATTATCTGGATCTCCATTTCAAAACAAAGTCTCCACCGTGAGCTTCTCGTAATAATATTTTTCTCATAAATTTGCATAGACTCGTACTCAGAGATTAATAACTTTTGAACGCAATAATAATTTTCCAATTGCTCTAGTGAGAATTTATAAAACTAGGTTTTCTAAAACATATCAAAAATTCAGCCTGATCCAACAGTGCAATTAAAATGTATGCCCCCCCACACCGAGACTGATTTTTCTATCTCAGAAAATCCATGGTTACAGGTTGCATTGAAAACTAAAAACAATATACATGCCAAAACTTGCACATGGATCACGACTTTGAGCTGCCATTTGAAGGAATGAGCTCTATTTTATGACAAATCTCTCTTTAAAATAGAGGAGGATTGTAACTCTTTAGATTTTTTGTAATACCGTGAGCTGCTGAAACAATTCTTTGAAAATATTATCAACTGCTATCCTTTATTATCAACATATGAATTAATAATTAAATTCATCTTTCAAGAAGTTGAATCTTCCTTTGTAAAATGAAGGTTGGACTTTGTATGTGTTAGTGTGGCTATCTCAAAAGTCATCTAAACACTTTTACTCTCAGCTTGATGATCATTTTTAAAAACATCCACACTCTGAACCTGCGAACCTTGAACCTTGAACCTTGAACCTTGAACCTTGAACCTTGAACCTGCGAGGTTAAAGCAAATGGTTCAGAAACACAAACTGCACCCACAGTATAATTCATTGATTTTTTTTCCCTTTTCATTTTCATGCGCGTTGAACCTTGAACCTGAACCAAAGAAGGTTCAATAGTTCAAGTTCAATGACCAAAAATTACAACCCAAAATTTGAACTTTGAACTTTTTGAACCTGCGTGCTTGAACCAAAAAGGTTCAATAGTTCAAGTTCAATGAACAAAAATTACAAATCCCGCTCCAGTTGAATTCGAATTTTGAACTTGAACCCGAACTTTGAACTTTGAAAAGGTTCAAAGTTCAAGTTCAATGACAATTGTTCTTTTCGGCTGCCATAGAAAAACTTGCATAACTTTTTACTAAGGGCTCCATTTTTTATGAAATTTTAACTGTAAAATAAATGGGTCTAGTGGAGCATAACCCAGAAATTATTTTTGCATAGGAGATATAAGACTTGAGATTTAATTGTTTGGGTATATGGGTAAGCCAAAAATAAAACAATTAAAATCTTCCAGCCGACATAGAGTTTGGCCATAAAAACTTCAGCATTAAAATAATAACAATAACTGATTTTTAGTTGATTATGAGGCTTTAGGCACGAGCAAAAATATAGGGGTAACATTGGCTTTGATTAGGGACCAGGACTGTAAAGGACTAGGAGAATCCAGAATGTCTCTGGGAGAGAAGAAGAATAGTGCCTAGCCATTGGGCAACAAAGTCAAGAAAAACAAAGCACGGGGAGATTTTTGCAGAGGGCGAAGAGGCAACAAGGCAAAACTATCAAGCCAAAACCCACACTAAACCAAGGCTAAAAACTAAGACAAGCCACACCTAGATCAAACCAAAAATCTATTTACAAAAGATCGGGCAAACAACCCATGCCTCCAAGAATGCAACTGGCTGCTCATGTAAAGCTGGTTGTGAGAAGTACCTACCGGTGCGAAAAAGTGGCTGATATGTGAGTAGAATCATTCCCAATAAATAAGTTGCAACCATTGTAAAGAAGGATCCAATAACAACACATTGTAAAAACTTCCTCAAAAACATATCAGGTCCAAAGAGGCACTCTGCATCATAGACTTTTGGTTGCAACATGCCAACACCATCTCGAGTGAGTTGATTCATACTAGAAATACCACAGTCTTCCATACGAATGTTAGAAAAATAAGTCATGCCTTTGATGAGACAACCTTCTTCAAAACTGCAAGAATGATCTACGAGAAAGTCTTTATCTAAATCTGAATTTTTACTCTCTGGACATTCATTTTTCAAGAATTCATTATAAACATTAGCTTCAAAACAAAATGATTCTAGCATGGGATGACTATCAAATAGCTCATCTTCACAATCAAATTTAAATATCCCTAATTCAGATCGCCTGTGTGATATCATAACAGAGGTGAATGAGTTTCCCTTGGTTTGTATTTCAATATTTTCAAAATTCTTCAATGTTTTGGGCTGCAACAATTCCTTAATATCTTACATGCAATCAAACTAAAAAGACTCATACCTTGTCTGCATATCAATATGAGAGATACCCCCTACTTTTTTACCATAAGGTGTCTTTTGTTTATGTTGATCTGTTATGCTTCCCTTATCAAAATCATTAGCTGAAATTGCATTAAAAGTATCAAATAAAAAAGATTCAAATTCTGAAAAAGAGACATTTTCCAGCAAACTTCCATCTAATTGTTCATCATCAAATCCTTGCTCCATAGAAGAAGCACCTGAGCAAGTCATTGAAATTTCTGATTGTGCAGTTTGATCACCCTCATCTTTAAATGAATTATCATTTTCAACATACAAATGACAAATCCCTGCAATGCTAGGAGAGCTATTTTCAATCACAGGAGGTTCTTGGAAATGTCCATCATTAAAGACTGTTAAATTTTGAGAATAAGAGATAGGTAGTGTTGATTTTGCTGCTTTCATAACAAGTTTCTTTTGTAGAATCTCTTTCTTTGGATAAAAATTCTGATTATAAAGACAAATTTCAGATTGTGGCTCCCTCACAACACATTCGTCCATGCATTTCATTCCACTTAACAACATATCATCATCTACCTCAATAGCCTCTTTTTGTACATCTTTCAAATTTTGTATTTTCTTACGCTTCAACTGAAATTTAATTTCGGTTTGCAATGCAGCAATAAAAACACATAGCTTATTACTTTTAGTTGGTTGGCAAGCTTGAGGAATTTTACCAACACATCTATTAAATCTATCAATACAACCTCTCATAGATTCATCATTTTTCATCTGAATTTGAAAAAAAATCAACGGTAACTTATAAGTATCAACCACAGGCTGAAATCTTCCAAGGAATTTTACCTTTAAGTCATCCCAACTAGTAATGCATCCATCTTGCAAATTTTGAAACCATTCAACAACATTTCCAACAAGGCTGTCAACAAACAGTCTCACAAAGATATTCTCTTCTTGCACTCCAAGAATCCCACAGGTAACCATGACTGCTTTAATGTGATCATCAGGATCTTGATTCTTATCTCCAACAAACTTTGGAAAGCATTCCCTTGATCCTTTAGGAAGGGCTGAATATTGGGGCAAAGCAAATGGACCAAAATGAGTCCCCCATGGCTGAGTTGCAACCAAAGCCATAATTTCAGACTGGAATTCTTCAACCAGACATAAACAAAGTCGCCAATTTCCTTTCACACAAAGATGTCTTTAAAACTTGGGGAAAACAAAAATGACTGATCTTTTGATTTCGAATCCCCAGCAGAGTCGTCAAAAATCTGTTGGTAAACAGATTTGTCCTTCTTAAATACCTTTTAAAAATAACTCTCAAATGCCCAAACTGAAAGACAAAACAAGAACCAACAATTGAATCACTTGCAATGGTGAGTGCAAGTGCTCTCTAAATTTTGATATGAAGGTACGACTCCCTTCGTTGGATAAAAATGTATATTTTCTGAATATTCTTTTAACCAAAAAGCAATAAAGGAAAACTAACATCCACCCGGGCATGTGCACAAAGATGGTGGTCAAAAAAGTGGACACCACCCAAAAAAAAATTGGAAAAACAGGCAGCGCGTACGTGGTTTTAAAATTTCAAATTCTCGCGTACACGCTTAGGTTTGTTCTTCCCGAGCCTAGAAAAGGTAGCGCGTATGCGCTGTGTTTAGGAAACTGAGTGCGTACGCGCTACGACTAGGAAAATTAGCGCGTACACACTGCTTATAGGAAAATGAGCGCATACGCGCTAATAATCCTAGTAAAACCGCATACGCGGTGCCTGATAAAAAAAGTTTTAAAAAAAAACTAGGTCCTCATTTACCCGAAAAGCGCATTTTTTAGTTTGTTTTTTTCCCATTTTCTAACCTAAACCATGAACAGGGTGCTAAATTTGTCCTCCAGGCTATGGATCAAGGTTAGTTTTTGTTTATTTTTCTCTTTCTTTCTGGTTTATGCAATTTGTTTTACATTTTGAATTTAATTTCATTAATTTTGATTAGGTTTTTTCATTTTTTGTTTCAAAAACCAGATTCTTCTAATCCAGAACAAGAACAACCAAATGTACCTCCTGAAAACTCACAAGAACAACCAAATGCACCTCCTGAAAACACATAAGAACAACCCCCAATTCCTCCTTTTGACCACACATCCGAAACACAGGAATAATTAATTAATCAGTTAGGGCAAAATACATCCAAAATCAATAGACTGATTGTAAAATTGAAAACTTCTGAGCTTGACCATCATCAATCCCTCGCCACTAGCCTAGAAACATTAGCTAGTGGTGCCATAGCTGTTTCCACGGAAATTACCAAACGGGGAAGCTTTAGGGATAGGCGTCGTCAATTCTATGTCAATGGGCTATCATACGATGGAGTTAAAAACAAAAGTATTTCTAAACAACAAATATGTGCCCTTTTTGTTGACCCCAAAATTGGTCAGTCATTACCTCCTAATGCAAAGAGGTTTCCCATACATTGGTGTACCAATGTGCAGATGAAGAATCTTTTTTGGCAGAGGTGGTGGATGGTCTTTGACGATCCACCTTCTAATAATTATGAGGTGCCATTATATTTTTTGAGAAAAATATATTGTGAGTTTGTGCTCAATGTGCGCCCAAATTATTTTGACATGAGAGAGTTTCATGGTAGAGGTGGTGGCTTTGCCCAAGATAGACCTGGAGCCCGTAGGCGATTAGCCGCGGAGAGTCGCCGCCCCCTAGCACCCAAACTCAAGGTGCATCAGGCTGTCCCATTAGAGTTGAAAGAGTCGATGGAGCTACATACTCTTCAGGCGGCCACAACATTGACTGGTGCCATCATCTAGCATGGGACATCATTAGCACACCCTATTGTATTGGATGATGAGCCGTTAGAGGGCGATAGAGAGCCCATCGAGCATATGTGTGTCAGTTTCTCAGGGATATGCTCGGGGATAGATGATGCAGCGGGTGCAGATGGATACTCATATCATTTATGCACGATTTGCAGTTGTAGATGTCAGGCTCACACGGTTGAGGATGTCACGCTGACAGATGAGTTGATGGACATGGTGTTTGCCCATGAGCCACAGACACAGGTGTGTTGATTTGAATTCATAACATTTTATTTATCAGTCACTTTAATTTTGTAATTACATAAATGAATTTTCATTTATACATCGATTTAAATTGAGACAAATAATATGCATTTCAGGATGCAGCAACAGCATCCCATACACCTCTCCCAGTTACCACAGCTGCAACTTCGACGCCTAAGGTATAAATTTTGTAACATGTTAAAATAGAATAGTACACTTTGAATTCAAAAAAATACAAGATATACTAACTATCTTTAATGCTTGGTCCAATTTCTGGTTTGTAGGTGTTGACAGGGGACGAAATGTCCCTGATTGATGACATCACGCTGTCGGCAATCGATTTTGGCCTACAAGGCTATACGGTATCATATTTTGTACAACTCTTTTTATGTATTGTTTTGATGGAATATGCAAGTCATTTCATTTTAGATTTTTAAAATTATGTTTAATTTATTATCTGTACTAATATCTCATGTTAATTTTATGTTTTTAGGGCACCCCCTCTGTGTCTAGGGCTCGTCCGAAGAAAAAGAATATCTCGAAGATGCCAAAATGTGTGAAGAAGGTAATTGAACACATTTTTAGTTGTACAATTGTTTGAAAATGTTGAAATCAAGTATTAGTTGGGGTTTGTAGATTGATTAGTGTTTTTTGTCTATTTTACATGTACATCGGCCATTGAGCTTTGTGGATATGTTGAATGCACCTGATTCACCCACGAATCAAGAGAGGGCAGAGGTATGTATCTCTACTTTATTTTCTTGATTTCATGATTATATGCACGCGTACATGTGAACTTGTGATATATTATAATCTTTTTTTTTTTTTCATACAGGAAATATCCATACCTATTTCGTTAATGGCGAACCCTCCTCCTTGCACTGGAGAAGCATATCAGGATCCGGTACACTTTTATTTGATATATAAAATTAATTGTTTTCAACCTTCAATACTTATCATTATATTAACTGTATTTAATCTTTGTACATTTTTTGTATAGGTAATAGCGACCATTTCTACATCGATGGTGAGCCATCCTCGATCCATTGGAGAAGCATTTGAGCACAGGTACGTCATTGTTCTCTATATTATAGCTTTTAAGTGTTTTTGATATATTTATGTTAGTAAATTGTATTAATTGTACATTTAATCTACAATAGACTCGTTCGCGGTACGGCCATAATGTGGATCCATTTAAGTATGTCTTCAAGAAAACTCCTAAGAGTGACAAGGAGAGGAAAGCGAAGACATTAGCTCCTGGGTCAGCCGATGAGGTAATCTACATTTCAATTGTAAAGGAATTAAAGTTAAATGCATAGTTATGATGTTAATTGTGAACTATTTTCTACAAAAGAATTCTAACTTGGCTTTTGAATTGTGGTTTTGCAGCCATCTACAGAGCCGCGTACTGTGTGGAAGAGGCTTGATTTTGATGATCCACTAGAAGCTTAGGATCATATAGTGTTAGTTTTGGTCATAGAATGACCAATACATGTGGATATATTCTACATTTTTATTGTATATCGATTTGGACATGGCATATGCCACATTTTTGTAATACTTGTATTGACTTGGCAGACATGCCTTTTTTACATATATAAATATCAATATTCGATCCAATAAATGTGTAATGAGTTCATTATTTTGTATTCGTTGTATTTTGTGGTTGTCCTTTTATAAATTTAAATGAATATTTGCATATGTAATCAACAATATGAATATAAACAACAAAAATATATGATATAAAGCATTGCAATCGTGGAATATGATTTGATAAAATTTCTAAAATGTTGAATTAACCCTACAAAACTCCTTGTATTCAGTTCATTATTGTGTATTCGTTGTATTTGGTGGCTGCCCTTTTATAAATTTAAATGAATATTTGCATATGTAATTAACAATATGAATTTAAAGAACAATGTGTTTGGTGCAAGAGCACCCTCACGCTCGCAATGGTCAAATTTTGTTCCTCGTGTGCACAAACCGACGTCGCGAGCGTGTCCGAGTGGGCAGGTTTATGCTAGGCATGCCCCTGTCGTGCATCCCAAAGCACCAGAATGTCGAGAGTCATACCCTGCCGGTGAGATCTCTCAAGTGCCCTGAGTCCAAAAAATTGTCAAAATTTGACGGACTGTTTCTTCCAATCCATGACACATATAGTCGATCTGTTTGATCCTGTGGGGTCGCATGAGGCTCCTCTACAATGGCCTATCTCAGTTTTTGACGACTCGAAGCCATTTTCAATTAGTAACATTTTTTCGCCTGCTCAAAAAACCGTCAGTTGCTTGCAAAGAAAAGTTGCAAGATTGCCTAGAATTGATTATGTTCCTCGTGTGCACAAACCGACGTCGTGAGCGCATTTGGGTGGGAAGTTTTATGCTAGGCATGCCCCTGTCATGCATCTCAAAGCACCAGAACGTCGAGAGTCATACCCTACCGGTGAGATTTCTCAAGTGCCCCGAGTCCAAAAAATTGTCAAAATTTGACGAACTGTTTCTTCCAATCCACGACACATATGGTCGATCTGTTTGATCTCGTGGGGTCGCGTGAGGCTCCTCTACAATGGCCTATCTCGATTTTCAACGACTCAAAGCCATTTTCAATTAGTAGCATTTTTTCGCCTGCTCAAAAAACCGTCAGTTGCTTGCAAGGAAAAGTTGCAAGATTGGCTAGAATTGATTTTGTTCCTCGTGTGCACAAACCGACATCGCGAGCGCGTTCAGGTGGGCATTTTTACGCTAGGCATGCCCCTGTTGTGCATCCCAAAGCACCAGAACGTCAAGAGTTTTACCCTACCGGTGAGATCTCTCAAGTGCCCTGAGTCCAAAAAATTGTCAAAATTTGACGGACTATTTCTTCCAATCCACGACACATACGGTTTCTAAAACTATATCTCTAAACCGCGTACGTGCTGCTAGGCCATAAAATGTTGGCAAGCCCAACGATATTCTTGGCTGATAAGTAACGCGTACGCGCTACTAAGCCTAAAAATGTTATCCCAGGGTATCGAATAATGGGAATAGTACCGCTTATGAGTAATAAGTACCGCGTACGCGCTACTAAGCCTTAAAAAAGTTATGGAAGGGGTATGGAGGAAGGGAGAGGGAGAGAGGGAGAGAAGAGGGGGGGAAGAGAGAGAGAGGGAGAGGAGAGGAGAGAGGGAGAGAGAGAGGGAGAGGAGAGGGGAGAGGGAGAGAGGGAGAGAACATGGGGGGAAGGGAGAGGTGAGGGAGGGAGAGAGGGAGAGAAGAGGGGGAGGGAAGGGAGAGGAGAGGGGAGAGAGAGAGAGAGAGAGAGAGAGAGAGAGAGAGAGAGAGAGAGAGAGAGAGAGAGGGGAGAGGGAGAGGAGAGGGGAGAGGGAGAGGTAGAGGGAGGGAGAGAGGGAGAGAGAGAGAGAGAGAGAGAGAGAGAGAGAGAGAGAGAGAGAAGAGGGGGGAGGGAAGGTAGAGAGAGAGAGAGAGAGAGAGAGAGAGAGAGAGAGAGAGAGGGAGAGGGGGAGAGGGAGAGAATATGGGGGGAAGGGAGAGGTAGAGGGGAGAGGTAGAGAGAGAGAGAGAGAGAGAGAGAGAGAGAGAGAGAGAGAGAGAGGGGGTGGGAGAGGGAGAGAGAGGGAGAGGGAGAGAACATGGGGGGAAGGGAGAGAATACATGATAAAAATCAAAGAGGAAGTTGTAGATAAGAAATAAATTCACTTACTTCTATAGAAGTGCAGACACAGTTGCAGTGGGTTATGGAGGGAGAGAAGAAGAGAAAGAGGGATGGGCTATGGAGGAAGGGAGAAGGGGAGAGAGAGAGAGAGAGAGAGAGAGAGAGAGAGAGAGAGAGAGTGAGAGAGAGAGAGACCTTGTATGCGTTTGAGAGGGAGAGACGATACACTTACATGTGTATATATATGTTTAATATATTATATGTATATAAACATATTATATATACAATGTCATATTATACACATATTATATATTACATATATTATATGAATATACACATATTATACATAGAATATAATATTATACAATAGCGCGTACGCACTGTTTATAGTAAAGATAGCGCGTACGCGCTGTTTAATGGGAAACACGCGCGTATGCGCTTCTTACACTATAAATACCCCGTACAGGCTTTTTAAACCATAAGTACCCCCGTACGCGCTTTTGACTTTTTAGGCTTGAAAATAGGCCTGGATGATAAAGCTACGGATTGGAAGTTTGATTTCCCTCCATTTCTCTCATTTTTGACGTGTTTTATTTTATCAACTTGGTTTATCGACTTTGTTATCATCAGGTTTACACTTCATAAAGTGGGTATTTCTAAAATTGCCACCATATTTTTACCCATCTTCCAAGCTTTCTAACCATATAATTTTTTTTCAATTTGAACAACAATAACATATTATTATTGAATTTCTTTTACTAGTGTCTCCATAGTTTTCACAGACATAGGTGCACCATTTTTTGAATAACTTTTGATATACATATCCAAATTTAAAAAAATTATATATTATTATAGTGCATTTGATTCTTTACAATAAAAAAAAAATTTGTATTTTCGATTTGTTTAGTGCAACTTATGCTTCGCACACGAACAGGTACCGAATTTTTAGGATGTGCTCGATGGGAAAAATCATAAATAAAAAAATACTCAACAAAAAATTACAAAAAAATACACATCTTCTAGTGCTCACTCTTAACTATCTTTCTGCTAAAGGATTTGTCAAAATACTAAATCTAACTATGACTTTTTTGATGCACACGTCAGACACTATGTTATGTTTTTCAGAAGAAAAAAAAACAGGGTCAGTTTTTCGTGCGCGAAGGATTTGACCCCCTTAATCTTATCCAATTTTGAAAAAGTTTAGTAGTTTGGAAACTAGATTCAGAGTACTACAATATTTGTTCTTTGATTATCTTCATATCTTGAGTGGATGACTTTCAAAATTTGCCTCTAAGTTCAGGTTCACCTGATTTTAGAAAAAAAAAGAAAAAAAAGTGTCCACTTATACCCCCCTTTTTGACCACCATCTTTGTGCACTTACCCACCCATAACCATGAAAGTAGATGCGAATATCAGATTTATAATGAAGTGAATAAAGATAAGACATCCATGAACATACCCTTTCCAATAGATCCAAATGCTCTGGATATTGATTGAGTCTATCTCATACCTTAAAGGACAAGGGGGATCAGAATATCCAGATAAAGAGTTAACAACAGATTTCTTTCCAAATACAAATTATTTCTGAAATCAAAGTTTCAGAATCAAATGCATATACATAGTTTGATGTAACAAAAAAGACAATGAAAGGAAATTACAAGAGAGACAAAGCTCATTGTAATCAAAAGAAAATATTGACAAATCCCCAGATCAACAAAATCTTCTTTATTCTATCAATGCCAAAAATGTGAGCTCACAGGCTCAACACTTCTGAAAAACAAAACTGTGCAGTCCAGAAAACAATGCTGCCCCTTCTTTTTTACAACAGAAAGAGAAAGAAAAGAAAAGAAGAACCCTCACTCCTTTCTTTTGTTACATATATATAGCCTTTGAGAATTTCAATTATCAATAACTGATTCTTGAAAAGATTATTAATTAATCTTTTTCTTTATCTTCTATCTTCTTCTCGACAACTCTTCTTTTTCTTTTTGCTTCAAATATTTTGTCCTCCATTCCTTTCTGAAAAATATTTGAAGAAAACACATCTAATTATGTGTTGACAGGTGGACATTTCTTTTATATCTTCAGGGCAAATTTATTATCTGGATCTCCATTTCAAAACAAAGTCTCCACCGTGAGCTTCTCATAATTATATTTTTCTCATAAATTTGGATAGACCCGTACTCAGAGATTAATAACTTTTGAACACGATAATATTTTTCCAATTGCTCCGGTGAGAATTTATAAAACTAGGTTTCTAAAACATATAAAAAATTCAGCCCGATCCAACGGTGAAATTAAAATTTATGCCCCTCGCATCGAGACTGATTTTTCTGTCTCAGAAAATTCATGGTTACAGGTTGCATTGAAAACTATAAACAATATACATGCCAAAAATTGCACATGGATCACGACTTTGAGCTGTCATTTGAAGGAATGAGCTCTATTTTATGACAAATCTCTCTTTATAATAGGAGAGGATTGTAACTCTTTAGATTTTTTGTAATACTGTGAGCTGCTGAAACAATTCTTTGAAAATATTATCAACTGCTATCCTTTGTTATCAACATATGAATTAATAATTAAATTCATCTTTCAAGAAGTCGAATCTTCCTTTGTAAAATGAAGGTTGGACTTTGTATCTGTTAGTGTGGCTATCTCAAAAGTCATCCAAACACTTTTACTCTCAGCTTGATGATCATTTTTAAAAACATCCACACTCTGAACCTGCGAACTTTGAACCTTGAACCTTGAACCCGCGAGGTTCAAGCAAATGGTTCAGAAACACAAACTGCATCCACAGTATAATTTATTGATTTTTTTCCCTTTTCATTTTCATGCGCGTTGAACCTTGAATCTGAACCAAAGAAGGTTCAATTGTTTAAGTTCAATGACCAAAAATTACAATGAACCCGAAATTTGAACTTTGAACTTTTTGAACCTGCGCGCTTGAACCAAAAAGGTTCAATAGTTCAAGTTCAATGAACAAAAATTACAAAGCCCGCTCAAGTTGAATTCAAACTTTGAACTTGAACCTAAACTTTGAACTTTGAAAAGGTTCAAGGTTCAAGTTCAATGACAATTGTTCTTTTCGGCTGTCATAGAAAAACTTGCATAACTTTTTACTGAGGGCTCCGTTTCTTATGAAATTTTAACTGTAGAATAAATGGGCCTAGTATTGTATAACCTAGAAATCATTTTTGCATAGGAGATATAAGACTTGAGATTTAATTGTTTGGGTATATGGGTAAGCCAAAAATAAAACAATTAAAATCTCCCAGCCGACATGGAGTTTGGCCATAAAAACTTCAACATTAAAACATTAACAATAACTGATTTTTATTTGATTATGAGGCTTTAGGCACAAGCAAAAATATAGGGGTAACATAGGTGCATAAATAAACTTCTGAAAAACCTCAGATCTGCTTCCAAGGCAAAAAATCTCAAAACAAGAGCAGATAGCTGCAGATCTGAAGCTCTGATACCATGTTGGAGTTGAAAAAATACAACACCACAAGAGCCCAAATGATCTCTGCAAGCTGAAAAACCTATTACAAGGAGAAGCAAGGAAGCAAATCACAAAAGAAAGAAATACACATAAAATATGCTCAAAAAGATAGAGCTCAATATTCACAAAATATGTAATGTAATAATCTTTCTTCTTACAATGAAAAAAAATAACTCAACCTTTAATAGGTCAAGAAACCCTAAAAAGGAAAACCTAGGCTTGCACATAATAATTAATAAAATACCTAAAGTTAGCTTAAGTGTAAAAGAGATAAAGGGAACTTAAATAATTAAATAAATATTGTTTAATTAATCAAGTAAATACTCGAATACTCTAACACACACACACACACACATATATACACACACACATGTATATATGTATGTATTTATATATTATATATGTGTGTGTATATGTATATATATATGTCATATATATACACACATGTGTATATATATACATATATACATGTATATACATATATACATGTATATACATATATACATGTATATATGTCATATATACATGTATACACATATATAGATGACATATACATATATACATATATGTCATCTATATATATATACATATATATGTATATGTATATATACATATATACAAATATATATACATACATACATGCGTACATAGATACACACACATGTGTATGTATGTATGTATGTACGTACACACACACACACATATATATACACACACACACACATATATACACACACATAGATATATACATACATACATACATATTTTATATATCATTAAATATATGGGAATTAATAGACATTAGTTGTAAAATGCATGGAAAATAAATGTTGAGCTGTGGGAATTGAAAAGGGACAATTGCTCTGAACAATTAATGGTGCTTTTGTATTTCCCATGTATTTAGCAATAAATGGCATATAGTTGGTGGTATGAGGTGGCAGTTGCATTGTTCAAATGGGAAGGGTGCATTAATTGCAGGAAGATCATCGAGAGATTTGGCTCGCCGCCATTTTTCCAAAGCATTTAAGCGAAGACAATAAATTAAAGAGGTTGGTTGTATTTATAGGGGTGAAGTAGGTTATGCATGGAAAATGTAGTCTATTTCAAATATTCTGTAGGGGATGGGAAGTAGTGGGGAGTTGCAGGAAAACATGGAAGCCATTTTCACCCTTCACACAATGAGGCAACAACTCACTTTTGTTGGCCAAATTTCTGACAAGAGGTTGAAATCAATTTTCAAGCACCATGACGATGAATTCCTCACTACATTGAAGGTGTTTCTTGGGGAATGCTTCTTGCAAAAACCACACAAGTATCACACCAATGTGGATATTGTTAGCATGGCGACAACATGGGGGCTAGAGATTGGGAAGAATGCAGAAAAAGTAGAGTGTATTTTGAAGGGATGTGTGGGGGAGGAATGGTTGTCTGGCTTGCAACCTTTGCTCGACAGGGCCATCCTAGAAATAGGATTTGATCTTTAGAATGATGCCGATGAGGGAGGAGTTACTACCCTCTTCCCCTTTATTAGATGGAGAATTGGGGAGGACCGGGAAACAAGGAGGTGGGAAGCGGCCCTGTGGGGTGGAAATTGTTGGAATAGTATGTTTGGGAGAAAGAAGGTGGTCCAGAGGCAGTGGGAGGTGCGTGATGGGAAGACGGTGATGAGCAATGGCTGCAACAAAAATGGGACTTGAGAGACTTCTGGGTAAATGGATCCATGGGGGTCTGCAAGGATTGAATGCGTGCTATCGTATGACGATTATTTTTTGAAGGTTTTTGGTAAGGTATGTAATACTTATTTTCTAAAACATACAAGCAAATGTATATAGAATCAATTGTATGAAATTGAAAGATAGAAATGAAACATGTTTATACTCATTAGCGTAGATAAATGAAAACAAACGTGGATTATGAAGAAGATTAATACCTGGAAAAAAAGATTGTGTCTGCTTGCTCCTCTTCAATGTGGTCCATATTCTTGCTCCTCTTCGATTCTTGCTGTGTCTTCTGGGTGGCTGCAATGGGATGATTTCATGTCCATTTGTATATATAGGAATTTGAATTTGAAATGAATTTATTGTTGTGCCTTCTTTAATGTCTGTACTATGATGACTTTGAATTTTGAATCTCCATTCAATTTGTAGATCCAATTTGTTTTCGTCATTTAAGATTGAGTTGATTGATTTTGTATGGAAATTGGTGGCCTTACACAATTGTTGTGGTGAATGTAGGTGCGAATGCTGGTGACATGACCAGTATATGCAATGAAGTGACCAGTTCATGCTTGTTTGAGCTGGACAAATGGGACATCGAGTGTGAAAACATGTTCAGGGGGTCGCGTGGTGTGAGGCACATGTGGACACAGAAGTATCCTTACGTGACATTTGTTGGGTTAGATTTGAGTCCATGGGTGCGCCCGTGGTGTGGTGTTGTTGTTATGTCAGTTGATATGGACGGTGGTGGGTTATATTTTTTTTTGGTCGGTAATCGCTTTTTTTTATGACTGAAGCTTTGAACTAGTGGGGGTCACAGTAATGGGGGACCCCCTCCCCGAGATTACAACTGAGGTATTAACACCTCTGTGGATTTGTCTCTTGTTGCTGAAGCATCATCTTCTATCACCTATCCTTATCCCTCCAAACATCAACCCCTTATCACTCTGTACGTGTCACTCCTTATCTCTCCACTCACCTTATATCTCCCGCTCCTTATCACTCCATGCACTCCCCTTATCACTCCGATCAACCTTACGTCACTCCTTATCTCTCCACTCACCTTATATCTCTCGCTCCTTATCACTCCGCGCGCTCCCCTTATCACTCCAACAATGGTGGGTTATATTAAAAGTTAAATGTTTTCCATTTTAATCTTTTATGAAAACACTTAATGTTTAAACTATGGGCCTAATGAATGCTTATTTTTGAACTTTATGTTTTCTATTTTATATATATGAAATACTTTATTACTAAAATGTGTGAAAATCATATGGAGTTGATTGATTGATTGTTAAATGTATTAGCTTTGGGACAAGTGTTGACATGTATTGGGTGATCGAGTGCACACTTGTGGGCCCCGAACCGCCCCAGTACTATCGCACAAAAGTACAACTATCGCACGTATTGGTCCCCACACACGTTTGGGCTCCTCTCCCCTACTACAACTTGTTTCCAAGGTAAAAAAAAATCTCATTAATTAATAACTAATTCACTTTGATCTCTATTAAAATAGGAACAAAAGTACAACAACTAACCCCAAAATTAATAACTAGCTGACACATCATTGGGAGAACTTCTTAATGATGGTAAGAAAGCGATGCAAATCACTGACAAAATGTATATTAATTACAATAAGATTTACACTAATTTAATGTTCGGGCTAGGAATCGAACTTGGCATAATGTGTATATAGCTCATGACACAATTTACCCATCTGATACTTCATTAATGTCTTCACCGTTTCATACTCCATTCCCTCAACAAATATAATATATTATAAGGGTTATACTGATAGTATTCAATGAATTAAAGTATAAAAAAATAAATTTTACACCCACTGTTTTTTATATAAGCCAATAAAAAGTAAGAAAAAAGATAATTTTATAATTATCTAAATTAAAATTAAATATAAACTAGATACAATTTTTGTCCAAAATCTTTAATTCTTTGTGATGAATGGTTGAATTAATAGAAAAAAGACTCAATGAATGCAATAGTTCCGCTTTCACAGGAATTAACAAGAAAAACCATTAATTTCTATTTTTCCTTTTGTTTTATTTAGGACTTACTTGAAATACTGATTTATATCACAAATAAATCAATAAAAAAAATTAAAATAATTTTTAAATTTTATTTGGTTAAAATATAGATTTAATAAATAAAATAAATTATACAACATTGATTTTTAAATGAGATTCATCAAAAAATGCTTGTCCTTGATTTGTGGTTGCTTGTTATTGGTATGTGTTTGGTTTTGTTGGTTCTCAATAAAAGTGTACTAATATTATTAAAAAAGATTTACAAAAATAAACCAATCTAATAAAACAAATCAAACTTAAACTAGCAAGCTATTCTAATTGAAATCCCCATATCTCGAAATTGATGATCTTCAAAATCCTAACTTTGTCTTCTCTTCCATTCTTCTCTTTTGAGTCTTTCCTTTGATGGCCATGAGAAAAACAAAGAAAAGAAATGTGAAGGAAGATATAACATTGTAGGGGTATAAGCTTGAAAATTGTTAAGAGTTTGAAAAAAGAGTTTAGAGGTCGTTTTATTTGCATTTCATTTTCTCATGTGTGAACAATTGAGACCCTAATTTAGGTTTGGAGGAACATTACAAGGTCGGTTTCGCTTTTCCTTATTCTTAATAGGACCAGGTGATAAGGCGCAAATAAATAACTGTAAACCTAATTGTATTTTGGCTTTGGGTATCCGACTACAAATCAAGGTGCGAACAAGTTCTGTAATTTGCAGAGCGGGAGAAATAATGGATGCGAAGAAGCGAAAAGTGGAAGAAAACGGTGGGACGGGGGAAGTGGAAGTAGCAGTTGCGGCTGAGGATGTTGGGAAAATGATAGAGAGCTTCAGCCGCGAGCAGCTGGTGGAAATTGTGCAGGAGGCGGGGGCGAAGCACCTGGACGTCCTGGAGGCGATTCGAGGCATTGCAGACAAAGATCCTGCGCTGCGCAAGCTCTTCGTACGGGGGCTCGGGTGGGATACTACCACTGAGTCCCTCAAGTCCCTCTTCTCCCACTTCGGCGAGTTGGAGGAAGGTGTCGTTATAATGGACAAGAACACTGGCAAGAGCAAGGGTTATGGCTTTGTCACTTTCAAGCACATGGATGGCGCTCTTAATGCCCTAAAGGAGCCCAGCAAAAAGATTGATGGCCGCATGACTGTAAGCCAGTTAGCCTCCACTGGCTCCTCCCAGCAGCACCCCCAGCCCTCTGCTGACGTTTCGGCTAGAAAAATCTATGTTGGAAACGTTCCCATTGACATGCCTGCGGATCGCCTGCTCAGTTTGTTTTCTCAGTACGGTGAAATCGAAGAAGGGCCCCTGGGCTTTGATAAACAGTCGGGCCGCTCCAGGGGTTTTGCTCTTTTTATCTTCAAGACAGTGGATGCCACCAGGCGGTCTTTAGAGGAGCCCACCAAGATCATTGACGGTCATCAGTTGTTTTGCAAACTGGCTGTCGAAGGCCAGAAGCAAAAGCCCGGGGGTGGTAATCTCGGTGCCTCAGCGGCATCTGATGTATCTGATATTAGTTCTTTGAATCACAGCCAGAATCAGCACCAACACCAGCATCAACCCCAATCCCATGCCTCTGGGATTCAGTTGGGCGGTTATATGAACGCTGGACTCGGCGTTTCTAACCCTGTGGGTTTATCTGGGCATCACGGGCTGGGTGCCTCGGCTCTGTCCGGCCTTGGAACGCACGCCAATCCTGGCGGAATTCCGGGTCACTCCGTACATCCCTCGGGGTTGCATGGAGCGTCGAATCCTGTGGGATCCTCATTGGGCATGGGGGTTTATGGGGGGCTGGGACCTTATGGAGGTGGAGGTGGATATGGAGGCGGCAGTCAGGGGGCACTTGGGGCAGGAGGAGGAGGAGGAGGAGGTGGCTATCCTTCTCTCTTCCCCTCTTCGGCTGCTTCTCAACCTGGCGGTTTTGCGGATGGACCGGGTCACTATCCCCTTTCTGCCTATCAAAATCAACACCAACAATCAGGGGCATCTCCTGCACCGCGGCTTCCTGGTAGTGGAATGTATCCAGGAGGGCAGCCCTTCTATCCAGTTTAGGTAGGTTTCTTGTTTCTTCCTTGTGTTCCTAAGATGGTTATTCTGGCAACTTGTGCTACCAACATTCTAGTGAATTGCATGGAAAGGCTGTTCGACTGTATTTTTCTAACTAAAAAATGAAACAGGATTTTAGTTAAGGTTTTTGAAATTACTGTAAGTGTCTTTAACATCTTCTCAACTTATTATTCTGGGTTATATTCTTATAAGTGGGGTGCCGACGCTATGCATTTTCTTAAAAATGCTTCTTGAATTGGTGCTCCAAATTCTTAAGAATTGGGGTTCCTTGCCAAGCCTCCTTGGTTTGGCTTTTTTGGTTGAGGACAACACTCCCCAAGTAGTTAATTCTTGGTCCTATTCTTGCCAGTGGGGTTCCTATCTGTCCCTTTATATATCCTGCAAGTGCTCCTTGATTGGGGTCTAAAATCTTCGAAGCAGGCCTCCTTGGCAGGTGCCCCCGATTTAGGGTTTTGCGTAAGGTCTGCTTTCCTCAATTAGTTGATACCGGGTCCTGGGTACTATTATTTTATTAGCGTCCCCAGTCTGTGTTTTTTGCTTGACATGACACTAAACTCTTTTAGTTGTGGTAGTCCCAACAATACGAATGTTTACGGATATAGATGATATCATTTTTTTGCCTGATAACAAGCTTTTCATGTTTGTGTATTTGATCCTCTTTTACATTATGGACAAGCTCTTGTGTGATTGTTATAGAATGTCTGTTTTATTCATGATGTAGTGGATGCTGTAGATAATGATTTGTGCTTTGAACTGGAACAATGCTCTGTTTTTAAGCTAATTATAAATGCTTGTAATCTTATCGCAACAAATAATATGGTCTTCTAAATAATATAGTTTGTATCCCTCATTTTGTCATTTTGCTAGAGTTTAGAATTCCTTTTTCTTTTGGAGTTTTTATCCGCTTTCTTTGTAATAGCTCTTTTCTGATTCTCATTACTTTGCTTGGTTGAAAGATATGTTTGTCATTGGTTTATACCAAGCGGTTGTTAATGTAGCAATTCATTTCATGGAAGTTGGGGTGTTTGGAGTGAGAAGTGATCTTGCTTTCTTTTGTTTCCTTGCTGCTTATTAGATTCTGGTGTGTGTGACAATGGGTGCAAGATTTAAAGGGCTTATTTTTCAGCCTGTATATTTTACATTTATTTTTTCTAGCCATTTCTCTTGATAGTTTATGAGAGTGTGTCTGTGCTCTTCGATGATGACAATTTTGATGCACTTAGTTGCACAAAATGTAATTGTTTGTCTGAAGATTAGATGTAGAATTTCAATGGGCTGTGTAACTTTTACATGTGTTTGGAGTGAGAAGTGATCTTGCTTTCTTTTGATTCCTTCCTTGCTGCTTATTAGATTCCGGTCTGTGTGATAATGGGTGCAATATTTAAAGAGAGCTTATTTTTCAGCCTGTATATTTTACATTTAGTTTTTTCTAGCCATTTCCTTATTCACTTGAGAGTTTATGAGTATGTCTGTGCTCTTCGATGATGACGATTTGATGCACTTAGCTGCACAAAATGCAATATTTTGCCTGAAGATTAGATGTAGATTTTCAATGGGCTGTGTAACTTTTACATGTGTTTTGAGTGAGAAGTGGTCTTGCTTTCTTTTGTTTCCATCCTTGCTGCTTATTAGATTCTGGTGTGTTCAGTGATAATGGGTGCAATATTTAAAGAGGGCTTATTTTCAGCCTGTATATTTTACATTTAGTTTTTTTAGCCATTTCCTTATTCACTTGATAGTTTATGAGTGTGTCTGTGCTCTTCGATGATGACAATTTTGCTGCACTAAGTTGAACAAAATACAATTACTTGTCTGAAGATTAGATGTAGATTTTCAATGGGCTGTGTAACAAATGCAATTGTTTGTCTGAAGATTAGATGTAGATTTTCAATGGGCTGTGTAACTTTTACATTTCTTGCAACTCAACTCTAATTTAATCTTGTGCTATGGGGATATGAGATTCTTTATAATTCTAACCGCTTTTATTTCTTTTATCTGTTAATGTTTGGATGTGAGCCAATAATGGTGAATGTGTGTGAAATTTATGGCAATATTGCTTGATGAATTTATTCTGTGGCAGTTCCACTGGTTGGCTTGGTGAAATTTGTGCCTTGGTGTCATTGAGTGTGGTGATTAGTTTGTTCTTCTATATTGTGCGATGAGCAACCTACTCTTTGATTTCCACCATTTTGAGTTGCTTATTTTTGGGTAAACATGCACCAAGTTTTTGGTGAAATTTGTGCCTTGGTGGCATTGAGTGTGGTGATTAGTTTGTGCTTCTGTATTGTGCAATGATCAACCTACTCTTGATTTCCACCATTTTGAGTAAACATGCACCAAGTTTTTGTGATACTTCCTTGTGATTGCATTTTTTACACTGATGTTTTCTCTGATCTACTGTCTCATTAATTGCAGTAGGTTTATTTTAAGAATGGACTTATCTTATCAGTCTTGCCATTGGAAAATGTGAATGTTATGAATATGACATACCTGAAATGCTAGTAGCACCAACAAGTATGTTTGTTTGAACTTGTGTTGGGATGAGCTTGTTTATTGCAAAGTGATATGAATTTTGACAATGAATGTGATTCAGGTGTTTGACGGATATCTCTTTCCTAAGCAAATGAGAGGTGGGAGTTTGAGTTACTTGTTATTACTCTGAAGGCATGATTGACTAGTGCTGCTGATTTCAAGGATTTTGCAAGTTCTAATGATTAATTGCTGTTGTCCATAGTGGACATTGATTTTCTATCATACATGTGACACTTCGTTTATTTTGGATCTTACACTAGTAATGCACTTTTTTAGGAGTTGTGAACTCCACTCCGTATTGTAAAGTAAAGATCTGTTACTAAGGTTTTTTTAATCTTCAAGAATTTTTGAATTCTTTGTTTTTCTGATATAATACGATACTAGTATAGGGAAACATGACACTTGCATGTGAAGTTATGTTTACTTCCTCAATTTAGTGACAAAGGAGCATATGCTTCAGGAAAACTTAGTTCATATTTAAAGTGTAACCAGCGCATGTTCTTGTGAGTTCTTATTTATTAAAGTTTTTTTGTATTAAGTTTTTTTATTGTGGTATATAGGTACATACACAGAATTTTTGGAAGCTTTTATTGTTGACATTCACCATGATGTTGTCTTTTGTAAAAGTCATTTTATTGAAGGAATTTGGTCGGTAGAATTACTACTATTTCTTTAAGTACAATATAGGAGGAATGCTGATTGTGTATGAGTTATTGGTTCAGTTCTGGACTACCTCTGTTGCTAGGTGCATTCTATTCAGATTGCTATTATAGTTATAATGATCCTTTCAAACATGCTGTTATAGTCGAATCAACTCTATTTATTTTCTGGTATAATGATCCTTTCATACGTGCTGTTATAGTCGAATCAACTCTATTTATATACCGGTTGCTGTATTATCAGTGTTGATTCTTGTATTGTGCAATGTGAGTAGTATATTGTCTTGTAGGCTTTGTTTTGGATTAAGACAAAAACAGGTTTTGAAGGGGCCCTGAAACTCTTTACATAGAAGATTCTAAAAGACTTAGAATTAAAGCGTTAGAAGATCCAAAACAAAACAGGGTGCAAAAGATAGGACAATTCATAGAGCAGTCAGGAAACCATCAAACGCCCGAACGGGCAGACAAAAGACCAGCAAAGAAGCAGAACACAAAACATATAACACAAAAACACAGAAAAGACATCACAATTACATGAGGCTCTTAAGGGTCTCAGCGACCTCAGCCTCCAGCAGGCTCATCTTGTCAGCAGTCATCCTCATCTCTTTGTAATTCACGCTCTGAGTCGCAGCTTTTTACATCATGTTGCCTCGGGCTCGCTTACAAGGGCCTTGATCAGCCCGAGTCTTCTCATTATCATCACCAATATAGTTCAGAACTTTTTCATGTTGTACTTTGTCAAGATTATTCACCATGGCATTCATGGCATCCGCCGTTTGTTTGACAATCTTGTGACTGTTGGTCGTAATTGTCATGAGAGGCTTGAATATTCTTATAGTTCTCCTAACATGGGCGAGCCTATCAAAACTTTTTTGTATCTGATCAATGCCCTCAACTGCTCTGTTGATGCCCACCACAGATTTCTTTTCATCTTCCGTCCATTGCCTGTTACCTTTCTGATTATCCTGAACAGTTACCACAGGAATAGCTTCCATCTTACTACCCAAGGCCCTTTGGTTGAGTCTGAAAGGCCCTTTGGTTGAGTCATGACCTCTTTAAGCTCATGAAAGAGCCACTTGAACATGCTGAAAGTATCAATGTTGTGGCCCTTGGCCATTCCCAGAACAAAGGCCCTTTGGTTGAGTCTGACCTCTTTAAGCTCATGAAAGAGCCACTTGAACATGCTGAAAGTATCAATGTTGTTGCCCCTGGCCATTCCCAGAACAAAGTCTTGTAGGCTTTGTTATTTTTACTTTCTATTATTTATATTGTTTGCTAACGTGCCCTATTTTTTTGAGTTTCACGTGCAAATTTTTGAATTTGTGCGCTCTTTTAAATTTTGTCTGCTTATTTGCAACAAATGTGTCTGCATCCATTAGCATCTATTATGCATTCTGTTTAGTGCTGCTTCTTGTCTACGTGTGATTTGAATGGCATATTTTATTTGTATTGTTTTCTAATTTGTTTCACAACAAATGTACTATTAAGTTTTTGTATTCACTACTGCTGTTCCATCGTTTTATTACAAGACATGTTGCATGTGGATTTGCTCATTTCTAACGATTTTGTCTGCAACAATTAGCAACCAGATTTTATAAAACCAACATTGTGTGTGGATTGAACCACTATTTACTATTGAGGATTGTGCTATTTCTCTGTTTATGGTATTTTGTTCAAATTGTCTACTCTCGTTAGCATGCATATTTAATCAAACCCAGTATGGCAAATTTATATTAATTTTTCTTGTATTAAAATCAAACCCAGTATGATAAATTTATATTCTTTTTTTTGTTATCATGACTTGATATGACACTGGTTTATCAAACCCAGTATGGTAAATTTATATTCATTTTTCTTGTATTAAAATCAAACCCAGTATGGTAAATTTATATTCTTTTTTTTGTTATCATGACCTGATATGACACTGGTTATCTGCTTGCTCTTTTTCGAGCCTACCTGGAAATGTTGCATGCTGTGTGTTTATAGGAAACATTGGTCATGAGCGGTTATGTAAAGTTTGTTCTGTTATATTACCAAGCTTGTTATTTCCAGGTCTGCTTGTTTCAATGATATGGTATTTATCTTCAGTTTTCTTGAGGTTATAACTTGTTTATTTCGCACGGATTTATATTGCTTATATGTGATTAGTACTTTAGAGTTATCAATTGTTAATAATGCCATATTTGTGACTGCTCGTCATCTTGTGTACATCTGCTGTCATTTTCATTCCAGTAGTGCTTTTACCGTTATGTAACTTAAGAAGCTATTAAGCAAAGAGCAAATTCAATTATCTTGTAAGCTACGTAATTTAAATGGAGAGGAATGAAGCACATTCTTCATTAACTCGAGGTTAATACATTCATTAATAACTAATGATATGAATCATAAAAACAGATTGCAAAATAATTCTAAAACATGTGATTAGAATTTGATGTAAGTAGATGTATCCTAATGGTAAACAATGTTATAAGATGTAGGATATACCCAAATATTGAATGTTGATATAATATGTATCCTAATGGTAAACAATGATATAAGATGTATCCTAATGGTAAATAGAGAGCAATTTTTTGTGTCAATATTAGAGAGAAAAAAATTTACATTTATTAAAAAAAAAAAATGTTAATTCTATTATTAATGTTTATTATTATTTAATTGAAATCGTTTATTTAATTAGTGTAGATATTTTAAGTAAGGTGTGTTGCTTATTTTCAATGATTTGTAGTCCGACCCATAAAATGCATTTTAATCATGTGCATATAATTCATTTGATCAACTATAGGTTTTCAACTTTTCTATTTAATAATAAATAAATAAAATTGAATGTTGAAATTGGTTTATATAGATTGTTGGTTTTTATTGTCTTTTTTTTTTGTCATATTTGTAAAGTATTTATTTAATTTAAAATATGATAATTAAGTTAAATTTAGGAATTTTAAATCCGAATGATCACACTTCACAAAACAACTTGTTTAGAGGTGTAATGGCCATTTTGATGTCCTCAAAGAATGAGGAAAAGTATGTAGTCAGATCATTTGAGAAGTATGTAGTAAGGTTATTTGATTCGAATATCGATTATGTTGTAGTAGTATTTAACAACAATAAGAAGTATTCTGGTGTGAAGTATGTGATTGATTTCTCACATATGTGAGCACTTCGGGGAGTGTGGATGGTATGTATTTTTAAGTAAATGATGAGGGTTATGATATCATGGAGAATTGAGAATTTTACGAGAAAGTGGGTTATATGTGAATAATGTTTAGTTTAATTAATTAAGATTCGATTGTTTAAATAATAATTTAAGTTAATTAATTGTGATTGAGAACAAAATAAATAATTATATATGTATTATATTTTTAATTATTCTAAGTGTAAAGATAAATTAATATTTACTAATTTATTTATGTTCAAACTTTAGAAGAATGTTTTTAAAGTTATAATATAGAAGAAAGTTCTAAATTTATGATATATTCAATTAATTGTTTAAGTATTAAGAAATGCTGGAATAATATGTAATATAAATAAATAAGTTGTGATTGAGGATTAGTAAAATTATTTGAAAAATGATAAATTAGGATTTATTTAATTAGGGGTGAAGATGAGGATTACTACAATTGTGAGAGATAATTGTAGGTGTATGTTTTGCTTGTTTTTGAAATAGTATTATCTTTTGATGGTAAACTATTCTTCAATTGAAAAATTAAATATAATGCTTAGAGTGATATGCCTTGATTAACCAAAAGTTAAAATAGATAAGAGTGGAAAGAGGTAAAAAAGGAAGAGCATCGGTACATATTAAGAACTTGACATATAGGTTTATTGTACTTAGTAAGGGTTTAAAGTGAAGTTGGTGAAGCATTGACGTCTACATGGGTTATTTTATTGCTAATGTTGTGATAAAATTGTTGTCATGGAGGCGACGTTAGGATGTGTTGATTATTTAGTACAAAAATGAGTTTGCCCATGCTAACAACTCATTGATGGGAAAAATAGTTGCTTGTGAAGGAGAGATAACAAAGAAATTCTATTGTGAACTAATGCCTTTATAAATCAATGTGCTTGTGGATTGATACATGTGGGAATCAAAGCTTATGCTGATTTTGAGGGGAATTGATAGATTTTTAATTTGGAGCGACTAGAATCAATGTGGGCATAAGATTGGTAAGAGTGGTGACTTGTACAATTGTAATTAATGGTTTGTTTTGATAATGTTGACTTGGTAGGGATGGAGAGTGATAACTTGTATCACATAGAGAGGGGAATAGCTATATAGCCTTTAGGATGCACCATGGCATTGGTAGTTGGATGCTACATTATTGAAGTTTTGACTTTTCATCGATGAAGGTTGATACTATAAATTTGAGATGATGGTATAGTGAACAAGTTGCAAATGATTCTCATTGTTGTGATGCCAAAATTTTAGTTATATAACATTTAGCAATGAGTGTGATGGTGCATCTTGATGGTTGGATAGTTGTTTTTGAGAGGGACAATGCCCCACATTTGAGTGCATAAAAAATTGTTAATGATAATGAAGCATTTGCATAGTGGTTTGACACATTCCATCATCTTGATTGAGGAGATGATTGCCTTAAGAGGATGTATGAAGGATTATGTGCATGCCATTTCACTAATAGAGGTTGGAGTTTAGGGAGCAAGGTTTAAGGAGAGACTTGAAGAGATTAGTTGGGAGGGATGATTGCCCTTTGACATAGTTAGACATAGTTAGTTGGCTTAAGGCTATCATAGGAGTTTTATTTGTGTTGGTTGATTGCATTATAGGGATATGTGAACATATTGATGTCGAGTGGTAGATGATATTGATATTGAGTGGTATATGATATTAATTGGGTTTGGGAATGGGACATGGAAGGTGTGGGAGAAATTGAGGGAGGATAGGTTGTGCTTATAGTAAGGATAGCTTCCTTGCTTCTCTCATTAGGTGACATGAACACATAATTTAGTATATAGATTAGACACGTAGAGGTGGGTTAAGTGACACATGATAAATAGATGGGGGAGAATGTATTGCGTAGTTTACATGGTCTGGGGTGTGGAGGCAGTTGGTAAAGCATTATACAATGTGAATGCCTTGTTACTTGGTACAACTGCACCATGAGACATCCAACTAGATATGGAGGATACATGGTTTATTACATGATATAGTCATTGTTGGTGGAAACATAAATCAATTCACTTTACATCTTTGTGGTAGATGTTGATGTAGGAGTACATCCAAGGGGCTATGGGGGAAGCATAAGAGAGCACTCAAGGGGAAAATAGAGGTAGAAAAGTTGGTGGAAGTGATGGGGATGGAGATAGAGAGATATGACAAAAGGATAAGATGGAGATTGAGATGTAGGTGAGGCCAATGCATTAGTTTAGGTAGAGGAGAAAGGTGGATCGTAACCCATGGACATACGTGCTTAGGAGGTCCAAGTAGGCCAAGTGAGATAATTGGGGTGGAGTAGGATTAGGCATATGAAAAGAATTCACTGATAGATGAGAGATTACATATAGAGTTGGATGCTATGGGAGTAGAGAGGGAAGTGCTACATGCATAATTACAAGTTAGTTGAAGGATGGGGTATATGAATGATTAGATATCATGAGGTGATCTTTAGGCATTGATGTAACATACACAATATGATGTATATAGATTATGCTCAAAGTGAGATGAAGCATGATGTTAGGGTAGATTGAGTAGGTAGGAGAATAGATTGGGTACTACGAGAGGGACAATGGCATTATCCTATGTGGAGAGAAAAATTACACGTGCTAGTAAGTTATGGGATTAGGAAGATTAACTTTGGTAACAAAATTGCTAATATCATTGTCACTCGATGGTTTGGGTGAAAGTGCTAGTTAGATCTAAATTATGTATGATTGTACCATGTGTATAAGGGACATTGATGTACACATTTGATTTGTGCTTTATTTTGTTTGGATGATTGTACAAACGAGACACATTGTATCACGTTATTTTAGATGTATTATGAAATGAACATGATTTAGTGGCTAAGTGCGTTATGCTTATTATTTGATAGTGATGATAATAATAATGATTTTACATCATGATTAAATGAGATCGCTACGTATGCGCATTCGTATAATTTGTGTTATTTGTTATGGATGTATTTTGATAATGTGATGATTATGATAATGTGTTGGATAATAATTAGGATAAATATATTGTTCATGGCTCAATGTAAGGATAAAATGAGTAGCATAGAATAGAGTATGAGTGGAAGTGATTTTCTTTAAAATATGCATAATGTGTGGATGTATGATATAGGTATGAAATGGTTTATGAGGAACAAGTCAAGATTAATCAGTGATTGGTTTTCTTTTGAATGCAGGTGTTTTGATGTGTGGAAAGCCACTTAATTAGATCTAGCAATGGATGTTATGGACCAAGGGTATAAAGACCAAGGTGACAATTTCAATGCGTGGGACACTCACCAAAAACAACAAACAAAAGGATGCCTTACCATTAACAAGGCATTTGGAGACTTTGGTAGGTCTAGTGATGAGACAACCAAAAGACAAAAGGATTCCCTACACCTCACAACATATCTAATGACCTTGGTGGGTCACATGTGGGGATTACTAACAAACATGGTAGGAATGAGGAAGCATGCACCAATGTATACTAACTAAAACACACCATGATATAATGATTGTGGTGACCTTGTGTAGGCATATGTATGGATCATATGACAAATCAAGGGCAGATTAAAAATTGTTAATTGGTATGATGTAGTATTACCTCTTTTAGAAGTTGTAAAGGATGGATGATTGATATTACTTGGTTGCGGAGAACAATCCATCCCACAAAGATGGAGTATGAGGGAAGGAATATCTTGAGGGCAAACAATCTCGCAATTGCAAATTATTAAGGTTGTTGAAAGTTCTTGATTTTTTGTTAAGAACAAATTCTGTCAAGTGAACATGGTTTACAAGTTTTAAGGTGTGTTTTGTTGTTGATGTCTGTATAAGTATTGGAAGCTCATGAATAGGGATAGTTGTGTAAGCTTAGTTGTAATTTGTGGCAAGCTTACGTTTTAGGGATAACATGAAATGCATGAATTTTGGTATTATGGAAGGCATCCAAATAAGAAAAGGAGCCATGAGACATGTATCAAAAACCCATTTTGAAACATGACATTATTACTTGCACCCAATATAGAACAAGGCATGTGATAACATGATTGGACAAACATATATGACAAAAATGGATAGCTAAAAGATGAGGACTTTAAATTACTATTGTACTTGTTTAAATTGTCATGGTTTTCATTTGAAGACAATTTTTCTCTTTATTATTTTATTTGTATCTTTTGGATTGGAGTATTCCTTGTTCTAGGCATAAGACCTTTCAAGGCATATTCATAGGTTCATCTAGTGGTTGATCTTTGTGGGTGGTCAATTGAAAAGCACTAGAGATGTTTTTGAATGATAACATATGGGCCAAGTCAATTAGGTTCGACTTTACTAGTCTTGAAGAACTTTTTTTATTTTCTTTTTGATTAGAAGATTCACAAGTTTCGATCTTTTTATCGTACTTGAAAGAAAGTAGATTTTGATATGACTACAAAATTGAAGGTATCGAGGCATTTTGTTTTGAAGAGGGTTGAAGATTCAAGTTCAATGGTTAGCTATACAAATCACATACACTAAAAATCATCAAAGCATTCAAATGTGCACGAGCACAACCATTATACCTAAATTCTTTGCTTTCTTCCTCCAATTGAGCCTTTGGTGAAGTGAAGAATGCGCCCCTCCTTCGCTTGATTGGATGGCTCTTTTGATAGATTGTGGATTGCTTTCCACTACAAAAAGGGGATTGGATGTATAGATAAGTGTGATTAATAGGATTTGGCTAAGTTTGAGATGATTTGGGCATAATGAGGGTGCAATGGATGGATTCTAGACTCATTCTTAGCATAAGATTACTTGGATAATGGATATGGAAATGAGGGGAGGAGATTCCAATTTATAGATAGGAGGAAGCTAAAATGGAGGGCCAAGATTGATTTGAAATGAAGGGTTGAGATTGAAGAAAGTGGGATAGGATTGAGAGGATATGGTGTTCAAGAGATTTGCCATAAAGACATTTCTTGTCTACACACCCCTCAAGGTACATAGGGAAGACTTCCCCAAGTACATTGGAAGAAAAAACGAATTAAAAATTCATTGGTAGATGGCAAAGTAATTAAAAATTCTTGAATAATAGATCGTGTGGGAAGAATAAAAGAATAAAAAATTCCTTGGGAAGAGAGGGCATGGGGATGTGCAACGGATTTGAAATCCTTCTTTGACGTGACCAAAGTTGGCGCATTTAAGGTTTGGAGGGTGAGATGGGAAAGCCATTCATGGCAAAGAGTTGACTCATTAAGGTGATTAGGGATGTGCAAATGATTAGAAAGAGTAATTAGGTGGGTTAATGATAGATTAGAGTGCAAGTGGGAAAGTTAGGAGGATGTGACATGAGGAGAGAGAATGAGGAGGAACATAAAATTGAGGAATAATGATAGGCATGATTATAGAAGAATTAATTAGGCTAGATAAAGATTAGAAAAAGTGATTTGTAGGAATCACATAGGTAGTTTTAGAAGAAACAATGATGAAGGTGACTTTAGAAGAATAGAGAAATAATTAATCTATTGACAAGTTAATTATTGGGCTATAGTGATTAAATTAATGAAATATTATTTAATTTAATTTTAGACATCTACATTTTGCCCCTTTTATGCAACGACAAAATTGGTGGTTGGTAAACAATGAAGAAAGATGCCCCAGTGTGAAGATGTGGGTTGTGTATGCCCCTTCGAAAATTTAATCAGAAAATTTCAAATTTTTTTTGATAAAATTCTTGAAGAAAAGAAGAAAATGATAGGAAAAGATGAAAAATGAGAAGAATTTTGAAGGAAAAAGAGAAAGGATGGAGTAAATGATGGCAAGAAGGCGAAATGAGGGCTTATATAAGCCACATGAGGCCTAAGAAGGGGTCATTGTCACACACACTAGCTTTGGAAAGTTGATAGTGACAAGAGCACAAGAGATCATGGTACGTATTCCACACCATGAGCACCGCACCGACAGGGTCCGCCAATACTAAAGACTAGCCGAGTGTGGTCCATCGGTATGTACCCCAACCCTCGCTCAGTCAATTTAGTAGATTAGCATTTATTAAGGGTAATAAATGCACGTAAATGTTGGCGAGGTGCAAACGTCGATCTGTGCCGGAGGATCATCCTCTACGAAGACGATCCCTGTCTACGCAGACATGGAAATGCCTCCGTAGTTGTTGGATCAGCATCTGCATTGCTGGCAGGATGGGTTTGGGGGGGAAATTGAGAATCGTTGTCTCCGCATTGCGAATCGGTTTCAACATCTCTGCTTTAAGGAAACACCGTCTTTGCCTAGAAAGAATAGGATCCGCCTATCTTGAGCTCACGGGAGCATTGCCCTCCTACTATGGTACTGCAAAGTCGACTACATAGTGACTAGTGGGCTACTCTAGCATGGTGTGGACTGGAGTTCGTTTCATAGTGGCCTTAGATTCGATGTCACGTGACGATGATGACAACCTTGGTCAAGTGGTGGCACAGTGAGACCTGCATGTTTCACCTACCGACATGTGAAGCCAACATCACACTTCTAGATGTTTGGCGGATTCTGAAGGTACTTATCCATGGGCTCATTCTAGAGTATAGATTGGAGGGCGCAGAGTGGTACCTATAGAGTGTTTGTGAGACAAGTGATCTATCGATGGATTGGATGTGGGTAGTATTGAAGTGGGCGATGGAGCCATAGAGGATGATGCCCGATCTTAGTGGTCATGGTTTTTCGATGGGATGGTCGAGATGCCTGTATTATATGTTGGAGGATGGGGTTTGGTATGCTTGGGGTGCTGTGATTTTGGGACAGTTATATCATGATATACACGTGTGTCTATCGAGGTTATAAGAACCTCGTGATTGACATGACACTGCTTCATATTTGGGCATGCGAGCATATAACAGTCACACGGTTGGTAGGTGTACATGATTGCAGGAGGAGGCATCCCTATGTAGATAGATACAGGGGTTTATTACATTATACACAAGTTGATGCGATCTAGTTTTGGAGGCACATTTTTGATGAGCTCATGGAGTTTATTTGGCAACCTTTCCAAGATTGCGAGCATTAGATACAAGACGTTTTGCTATCTTAGGCCCAAACTCAGCGTTTGCTTTTTGGTCGGACTGTATATATCATAAATTAGTTACTACTTCATAGAGTGATGAGGTAGTTCGATATACAATTGTGTGGGATGAGCGATGGGATGTTGCAGATCCTGGCTGTACAATGATCTATGCAGCGTGGTGGGTAGCTCATCTTCTTGTCAGATTGACTATCTTGAGAGTTTTGGAGGCGAATAAGATTTTGTTGTCGGTGGATGAGGTGGTCCGGCGATATGGGGATGGATCGAGAAAGGGGGGAGTAGTTGGAGGTTGTCCTATTAGGAGACAGCGGGTGCCCCAGAGAGGAGGGAGAGGACAGGGCCAGGTACCGAGAGAGGTACAAGGACATGTTCCGATAGAGCAGGCAAGAGGGGCAAGACATGTAGAGAAGGCTCCACCAGTGGTAACACCACTAGCATGACCACAACTAGCAGCACAACCAACAACACAACCAACGATGACATAGATTCAACAAGAACATGTACCTCAAGCAACTTTTGATCAAGTTGTTTTGGAGAGGGATTTAGAGAGAGCTCTGGCACAATGAAAGATCCCCAACTAAAGTCTGATATGAATTTGGTGATAGTTTCAAATCTTAATATTTGACCAACGATGAGGATGATTGGATTTTGTTTTGTTTTTGAATTGTTTCTAATTTTTTTTGTGTTTTTTAATGCCTTGTATAGAGATGTATGCAAGAAATGCAATGAAAGAATTGACTAAAATAGAATTGAATATTCTGAAAACTTTTAACAACTACAGAAACAAATTTTGGAAGCTTTATTATCCAGAGAGAACAAAGTTGCATACCAAGTGATCCCACGACTATCCTGGAATAAGGGTTTTATTGATAATTTGCAAAATAATGGCTTCCAATGCAATTCAACTCCTCCAATGGGGTTTATTCACCTTAGTAATAATTATCTAAAACAATTTGATGATCAGACAGGAGATCTGAAGCTTATTCCAAAAACTTGCCAGGAGACTTCATCCAAATTGCTTCCAAATCCCTTATAATTTTCTAATTGCTTCCAAATGTGCTGAGATTTGTCCAAATTGATTGCCAAATTATCTTAGCTATGCCCTGACGATGATTTTACCAACAATTACTGCTTCAAAATTCCTCCCAATTATTTATTTGAATCTCCAGGCAACTAAGGATGGTACGACTGTCCTAGGGAGAGATATGGCTGTCCAAAAATGTTTCCTATATGTTGGAAAGTGCCAATAAACTGCCCAAATCTAAGCCTCAACCTTTGAAATTGTAGAAAGATCACACAAACCCTCTGAAAATGGTCCGCTAGACATGATTTGAAGGTTTCATTGAGTGCTGACTTGATAGAAATAGCCGGGGTTTCGTCCAACCTGCCCAAAACTGAAGGATTTCGTCTCCAATTTGGTCTCCAAACCCGCTGTACCTATGACAACAAATTGTAGAGCAAAATAAAAAAAATTTCCAAAAATATTATGTCAAAGAATTCCACGTACAAGTCCTTATGTCTCCCAATTGCGTTAATTTGAACCCTGATAGCATCTTTTGAGATCCCAATGGAATCTTTAATTCCTCCAAGGGTACGTACAACATGAGGGGTCCATTAAATATTAAAGTGGGCCACTTTTTAAAATATAATTCACTTAGGAAAGTATGCCAAGAGAGTAATATAAAGTTATTTATTTTAAATAACTTATAACTTAACTTTTTTCAATTTTTAGAAAAAGTTACTTTTATAACTTTAAATTATAAAGTTACTTTATTAACTTACCAAAGTCATAAAAATGACTAAGTATAAGATTCCCTTTGGCAAGTAGACCATCCCCAAACACTAGAATTCACCTGTGGAGATGAGTGTCAGGTGAATTTCCTTTCCTGATAAGTTACTCAGGGAGTGGGGACATTACAGTCCTCCCTTCTCGGAATTGCTTGTCCTCAAGCAATTGAAGAGATGGATGTTGCAAGATAGCTTCACCTTCCCATGTAGCATCCTCAATAGGTAAATCCTTCTGCCCAATCAAGTACTCTCTGACCACCCGATTCCTCAATGTCCTCTCATGCTTATGCAGGATCTCAACTGGAACCATAACCAGTTTACCTTCCTCATCCAAAGGAGGTAACATTGAAGACGTCACTGTGTGCTGTCCGATTGCCTTCTTTAAGCAAGATACATGAAAGACGTTATGAATCCTTGTCTCTGGTGGGAGCTCAATCTCATACGCCACTTCCCCAACTCTCCTCAAAACACGGTACAGACCATAGAATCGGGGCTTGAGCTTCTTTGCCCCATTCATCTTCATAGAACTTTGCCGGTAAGGTTGGAGGCGCAAGAACACCAAGTCTCCAACCTGAAATGATCTCTCAATCCTATGGCGATCAACATATAACTTCTATTGATTCTAGGCTCGCTCGATGTTCTCCTTAAGTGCCTTAAGTATATCTTGGCTCTCTTGAAGCCAATCTTGTGCCAATGGTGCTCTACTATCACCAAGTGCCAAATCCATGAATGTCATAGCATCGTAACCATATAATGCAGGAAAAGGAGTCATATCAATAGACATATGATGTGTCGTGTTGTAGAAAAACTATCCCAAATATAACCAACCAACCCATGAACGCTGTTGTCCTGACACATAGTTGCGTAAATACCCCCCAAGCCACTTGTTCACAATCTCAGTCTGTCCATCAGTTTGAGGGTGATTGTTGGTGTTAGGTGTCAACTCGGTGCAAGTAAGTCTAAACAACTCTTGCCAAAAATAACTCATGAACCGATTGTCACGGTCACTGACAATGGTCTTTGGAAGACCATGGAGCCTAAAAACTTCTTTGAAAAACAGATCAGCAACCTGTGAAGCCATGTAAGTTGCTGCTATGGGAAAAAAATGAGCATATTTTATCAATCTGTCCACTACTACATATATGCAATCTTTCCCTTGCACCTTGGGAAGACCCGTGATAAAATCCATTGAGATTTCGGTCCATTTTTGCTCCGGAATGGGTAATGGTTGCAGCAAACCAACAAGATGTGTATTTTTAGTTTTATTTTGTTGGCAAGTAATGCATTCCCTTACATGCTGTAAAATGTCATCTTTGAGGCCTTTCCAAGAGAACCTCTCTCTAATCTGCCTGTAAGTCTTACCATACTCCTGATGTCCCACTACAGGAGTGTCATGAAAAGCATGTGAAATCTGATTTTTCAGTTTGAATTCCAGAACTAAATAAATTCTTCCCTTGTAGTAAATCACATCATCTACAATTGTGTACCTATCATCCTGGACGATCCCATCCATAATTTCACATGCATGCTGATTTTTGGAATACTCTACTAAAAGTTGAGATTTCCAATCAGCTGAAATCTCACTCAAAGAACAAAGGGCTTGATTGACGACTTTCTAGATAGTGCATTAGCAACTACATTATTTTTCCCCTTGACATATTCAATGTCAAAATCATATGCTTGGATCTTACTGACCCATTTTTGTTGCCTCTCGTTAAGATCTTTTTGTCCTAAAAAGTACTAAAGGCTGTTATGATCAGTTCTAACAATGAATTTCCTCCCCACTAAGTACTGTCTGAATTTTGAATGAGCATGCATAATAGCCAACATTTCTTTATCATAGGTAGAGTATAATTTCTCATTGTCTTTCAATTTTCTACTCATACACAATAGGATGATGATTTTGGATAAGTATTGCACCCACACCTTCTCCTGAAGCATCACATTCAAGCACAAAAGGTTGGGTAAAATCAGGGAGTGCCAACACAGGACACATGCTCATCATCTGTTTAAGTCTATCAAATACCTCCTGTGCTTCCTGAGTCCATTTGAAACCCCCTTTTCGGGTGAGATCTGTCAAAGGTGCTGCAAGTTGAGAATAACCCCTTACAAACCTCCTGTAATAAGCACATAAACCAAGGAAACCACGCAACTCTGAAATATTCCTGGGAGATGGCCAATCAATAATAGCTTGGATCTTTTCCTGATGGACTTTGACTCCTTCAACTCCTATGACATGACCCAAGTATAAAATCTCAGTGAGCCCAAATTCACATTTGGACATCTTAGCATACAAGGACTGAGATTCCATAATGCTCAACACCTCATCTAAGTGCCTCAGATGTTCCTCCCATGATCTGCTGTAAATAAATATATCATCAAAGAATACCAATACAAACTTATGCAAATGCTTATTAAATATGTGGTTCATACATGACTGAAATGTAGCAGGGGTGTTAGTGAGACCGAAAGGCATCACTAAGAACTCATAATGACCATAATGGCATCTGAAGGCTATTTTGTGAATATCAGACTCCCGCACCTTAATCTGGTGATACCCTGATCGAAGATCAATCTTCGAAAAATAAACTGAGCCACGAAGCTCATCCAACAACTCATCTATGTGTGGAATGGGATACTGATTCTTAATGGTTTTCTTATTAAGTGCACGGTAGTGAATACACATGCGTAGTGTCCCATCTTTCTTCTTCACCAGTACAACTGAAGAAGCAAAGGGACTAGAACTCGGTCTAATGAAATCCCATGTTCAGAAGCTCCCTGATGGTCTTCTCAATCTTGTCTCTGTAGGCCTTAGGATGGTTGTAAGGAGTGGTCATGACTGGTTTTGCTCCATCCTCTAATTCTATCACATGTTCAAAGCCTCTATCTGGTGGTACCCTAGGTGGTATATCAACACCACCTTGTGTTTATCTAAAATCTGTTGTATATCAATGTGATATGAATTGCCATCTTGAGATGAATGTGATTTAGATGAAACAAAGCATTGTGTAGCCCAAAGGATATCTTTGTGCCTGATAATAGTCTCCATCCTGCTAGAGGAAACCTACTTAGGGCCTCCATCCGATAATGCCCTCAGTATTCTCTTCTTACCATCAACTAAGAACTCCAACTGCATTCTGCGGTGATCAATGACATATCTGCCAATTCCCTGTAACCACTGCATACCTATAACTGTATCATAATCCTCTAAGGGTAAAACATAAAAGTCATCTGTCAAAGTGTAGTCCCCCATCTGGATACTGAGCTGAGGAATCCTCCTGGTACATCCCAACACTGCACCATCTGCAACCTTCACACCAAATCCTGAAAATTCCTCTATCTGTAACCCACGTCTCTCTACCATATGCCGATCAATAAAGTTATGGGTCGCTCCAGTATCTACTAAACACACTACACGCTGCCCCTGAATAGTTCCCTTCAATCTGAAAGCATGAAACTTAGGATAACTGGAAAGAGTGGCCATGGTAACATTGGCCGTAACCTGTGCATCCGTAGAGTCAAGCTCAATTTGGGGAGACTCAATATGCTCGCCTTCATCATCAATGTTATGTATGTGCTCATCCTCCACATCTGAGCTCATTTCAATGTGATGAGCTTTGCCTTTTCCAAGTCATCTGTGACCCGGTTTCCAAGGTTCCTTACAAGTAAAACACAATTTCTTTCTCCTTAATTCATTTCTAGTCTCCTGATCAATCCTAGGAGAAGATGTGTTACCCTTCTGTGGATTGAAAGGCTTCTGGAAGGGTTTGGAGTTCCTTGGAAAGTTTTTGTTTTGTTGAAAAGTGGAGGATGGAGGAGTGGTGTCCAAGTCTAACGTGAGCTGAATAGCCTCCTGTAAAGTCTTAGACTTCAAAGCCTTGACCAAACCACGATATCTCTCATGAAGTCCCTCTATGGAAAGCACAACTACCCTCCTAACAGGCATCTCTGGTACCATCACTGCTATACGCTGAAATTCATTAATATATGTATCCACATGGCCCGACTGTTTCAGGATAGCTAAATCCCTGTAATAAAGTTCCACATCTTTCTTGTCAAATCTGGAAATCAACCTCTATGAATTCTGCATATGAATGAATGAGAGCGTGATTCTGTGTGACCAATCCATGGTGCCACCAGTCATACGTGACACCCTCCAAATGTAGGACATCAATCTGAATGGCCTTGTTTTCAGCCATGGGTTTCAAGGAGAGGTATATATCTAGCTTGTGAACCCACACTCGTGCACTAGTAGAACCGCTGCCATCAAAGGTGGATACAATCAGCTTATATGTAGCCTTCTTCAGATCATTATTCCACTGCTTCCTGGGACCCCTATCATTCGGTCCCCTCATGGAATCGCAACGCTGCATACAATATTGATGCAACAGGAATGCATCTCTAACATGTGCTGGTAGTCGCGCTTACACATCGCTGGCAGCCATAACTGTGTCCTGGAAGGTGATTCCATTTTGAGGATCAGCCAACAGTGGTACATCTCTAGGAGTGAACTGTGGAAGCATAGGCCTATCCACTGTCCTAGTATGGGTCCCGTCCCTCCGTGGTGAGATGGATGCATTACTCAAGAAAGATGGAATTCTACTGCTGCCCCTACTTTTTGCAACAGATACTGTCCTGCTACACCTCCTGTGCCTTCCCCTATTATTTCCCAAATCCATTCTGTCAAGTGTTTCCTGTAATGTGTTGATTGCTTCAACAATTCTTGGTTGTGCTTCAACCAAACTCCTCATAATCTCATCAGGATTGAGTGGAATCCGTCTCTCCTGTTTGGGTGGGCTCCTCTGTCCTTCAGGTATATCACCCATATTAGTCTCAATGGGTGGTTCTGTGACAAAATTTAAATCCACTCTAGGTCTCTTGCGTGTGTAATATTTGTAGGTACCAAATCTGCCCCACTGCATAGAATTACTCTGATGACCCCCAGGCTAGCAGGATCATCGCTTTGATACCACTGAAAGATCCCCAACTAAAGTCTGATATGAATTTGCTGATAGTTTCAAATCTTAATCTTTGACCAGCGATGAGGATGATTGGATTTTGTTTTGTTTTTGAATTGTTTCTAATTTTTTAATGCCTTGTATGGAGATGTATGCAAGAAATGCAATGGAAGAATTGACTGAAATAGAATTGAATATTCTGAAAACTTTTAACAACAACTATAGAAACAAATATTAGAAGCTTTATTATCCAGAGAGAACAAAGTTGCATACCGGGTGATCCCACACCTATCCCGGAATAAGGGTTTTATTGACAATTTGCAAAATAATGGCTTCCAATGCAATTCAACTCCTCCAATGAGGTTTATTCACCTTAGTAATAATTATCTAAAACAATTTGATGATCAGATAGGAGATCTGAAGCTTATTCCAAAAACTTGCCAGGAGACTTCATCCAAATTGCTTCCAAATCCCTCATAATTTGTTGATTGCTTCCAAATGTGCTGAGATTTGTCTAAATTATCTTAGCTATGCCTGACGATGATTTTACCAATTACTGCTTCAAAAACCCTCCCAATTATTTATTTGAATCTCCAGGCAACTAAGGATGGTACGACTGCCCTAGGGAGAGATATGACTGTCCAAAAATGTTTCCTATTTGCTGGAAAGTGCCAATAAACTGCCCAAATATGAGCCTCAACCTCTGAAATTGCAGAAAGATCACACAAACCCTCTGAAAATGGTCCTCTAAACCCGATTTGAAGGTTTCATTGAGTGCTAACTTGATAGAAATAGCTGGGGTTTCATCCAACTTGCCCAAAATTGAAGGATTTCGTCTCCAATTTGGTCTCCAAACCTGCAGTACCTGCTATGGCAGCAAATTGCAGAGCAAAATAATAAAAACCTCCAAAAACATAATGCCAAAGAATTCCACGTACAAGTCCTTATGTCTCCCAATTGCCCTAATTTGAACCCTCATAGCATCTTTTGAGATCCCAATGGAATCTTTAATTCCTCCAAGGGTACGTACAATATGAGGGGTCCATTAAATATTAAAGTGGGCCACTTTTTAAAATACAATTCACTTAGGAAAGTGTGCCAAGGGAGTAATATAAAGTTATTTATTTTAAATAACTTATAACTTAACTTTTTTATATTTTTAGAAAAAGTTTCTTTTATAACTTTAAATTATAAAGTTACTTTATTAACTTACCAAAGTCATAAAAATGACTAAGTATAAGATTCCCTTTGGCAAGCCATCCCTAAACACTAGAATTCACTTGTGGAGATGAGTGTCAGGTGAATTTCCTTTTCTGATAAGTTACTCAAGGAGTGGGGACATTACACACAAAGCATGGAGGATGAGTTAGTGGAGGAGAGGAGGAGGGTACAACATGAGACAACTAGGGTTGACAATTTGCAGGTAGAGATAGACCGAGTGAGGAGGGAGGGAGATGACTTGCAGAGGGACCTTGAGGCTGCCATAGCCAAGAGGAATAGTTATCGAACAGAGGCAGAGACTACCTTCGAGATACTGGAGGTGGCTAAGGGAGGGGCCACAACAAAGGAGTTATAGTGGATGGATGCCAAGCTACATGCCTTGAAGGCCAAAGTAGAAGCAGATGCTACTTGACTGTGGGGGGGGAGGGACATTGCTCGACAACTACTTGTTCCAGGAGGCCTTGGATCTATTTTTGCAGAGGTCACAAGTGCATGTCAGCAAGTAGAGAGGATGGCCCGAGAGATACAATACTACAAGGATCTCTACTATTAGGTGGTACCAGGAGACTAGAGAGCTCCCTACTATGTAGAGAGTACTCGGTCACACAAGGCCCAGAGGCAGCAGTCAGGTGGGTCCGTATGGATGAGAGTGCTGAGACCACCTCCAACAGGGCCTTCCAGTGGATGGGAAGACCTAGATACCAGTGACAGGGAGAGTACGGGCTAGTCTTTTAGATTATGTGTGAAAGTTTTGACATTTTGACCCTTCGGGGATTTTTCATTGTATCATGATTGGACACATTATTTTTTCAGATATGAGACGAGTCATGATTTTTGGCGGCGATGTGTGTGTGTACTTTATTATGGACTATTGATGTCTATATGATGATTGATAGATCATAATGCATGATTATGATTATCTGACAAATTTGTGATGCATGATGGATGTATGCCTATGTGATATGTATGCACATGGTTTTGGTTTCATAATGCTTATATGCCATGTTTCTAACATGTCGTGGATGCATGATGTCTATGTGATATGTGTGATTTATAATAATGAATATGGTTGACTTATGATGTATAGGACTAGGATTGTGATAACATGTTAGATATGGGAAGGATGCATCCCGATGGGAAAATATAACTGGTAGGATTGATGTAGGAAATAGAGCAGATGGAAGTGCAAGTGGATGCAGACATGGAAGTTCATTGTTGAGATTTGGTTGGCATAGTGTGGATGGGTGTTTGGGTAATGCGCAAGTCAAGAAGAAGTTCAATGTAATGGGATAAGCTCAGAAAGTGGGGGGGGGGGGGGTGGGGGGGGGGGGAAGCTCAGTGTAATGGGACGATCCTTATTCTTAACTTGGACGAAAGCTCATCATCTCATGAATGTGAGGAATTTGGGAGAATTGATGTGAGTGATCTAGATGAAATAGTACCTGCACAAATAAGGGGAGTGAATGATGGGTCGAGTGGCAAATTAATGCTTACATGACTAAAGAAATATGGATGGTGGATGGAGGAGGAAGTAATGCAAGCAGGTGGGATGAGGAGGTAGATGATGGATTGGATGGCGAATTAATGGCTTACATTACTAAAGAAAAATGGATATTGCAGGGGGGTAAGTAATGAGTGCCCAAAGAGACAATGGATCTGACTTATTTACGTTGACGCTTGGAACCAGGTTTTCACCAAAGCTACTTGTTGGTAGCGCCGTAGAGTAGTTTTCACTAATGGATGAATTCATTTTCCTTTACTTTTTTACTTTTTACTTTTTTTTTTTTGTATTTTTATGATTTTATGATTTTTTTGACCTTTTTCTAATTTTGAAAATTGGTAACCTCTGAAGATTAGGCATATAATTTCTTCAGATGCAAGATATTCATGGGATCATCCAAAGGATCTCCTTTAGGTGTAGCCAATTGATGGGCTCTTGATCCATACTTTGTAGTGATAACATAAGGTTCAAGCCAATTAGACTCAAATTTACCTTTCTTCTCACGGTCTTGAAGATTTTTTTGATTTTCCATAAGGACAAGATCACCAGTGTCAAATTCCCGACTCTTGACTTTCTTGTTGTAGCTCAGTCGTAGGCGATTTTGATATACCTGGAGGTGATTTAAGGCTTTGAGGTGCCTTTCATCCAGCAATTCTAGCTCTTGTAATTTGGCTACGCTGTACTCTTCATCAAGAAGGATGTTCTGTAGTAATACATGGAGAGAGGGGATCTCAATCTCAAGGGGTAAGACGACTTCAGAGTCGAAGACTAAGGAGTATGGTGTAGCTCCTATGGGGTGCGAATGCTTGTGCAGTAGGCCCAAATGGAAGGATGGAGTTGCAAGGGCTAATCATGAGCAACTTTATTGACTATTTTTTTGAGGACCTTGATAAGGGTTTTATTTGAAGCCTCAACTTGACCATTACCTTGCGGGTAGTATGGAGTGGAGAAGCGGTGTTGGATGGTGAATTTTTGGCATAATTCTTTGACATCCTTATTTTTGAAGGGTTTGCCATTGTCTGTAATGATAACTTTAGGGATTCCATAGCAGCATTAAATAATTCAGGATAAACTTGGAAATCTATTTGCTAGTGGTGAAGGTGAGTGGTATGGCTTCCACCCACTTTTTGAATTATTTAGTGGCGGTTATTATGAACTTGTGGCCATTGGATGAGGTGGGAAGGATTTTTCCTATGAGATCGAGCCCCCAGTGTGAAAAGGGCCAAGGTGTAATAAATGGCTGCAGATCCTGAGAAGGTGCATGAATCTTGTCACCATTCTTTTGACAAGGGATACATTTCTTCACATAATGGTAAGCATCGTCTTCCATTGTGGGCCAGTAGTATCCGGTGCGCAAGAGATTCTTAGCCAAAGTGATGCTACTTCAGTGTGCTCCATAGATACCTTTGTTTACTTCACGTAATGCTTTTTTAGCCTCCTCTTTGTCTAAACACCTTAGGAGGGTTCCATTGAAGTGCCTTCAAAATAGGGTATCACCCAGGACAGTGTAATGAGTGGATTGACGGATGAATGTTTGTTGTTGGGTTTTAGTGAGGTGAGGGTGGATGATGTTATCTCGAAGGTAAGTGAAGGTTTCTTGGTACCATGGGGAATTAGGACCAATGAGGACACAAAACATGTTTGATTCAGGGACATCATATGCTAGTACTAGAAGATGCTTGACGAAGAACTCACATTTTTGACTATTTGCGATAATCTGTAGGAGAGAACAAATGGTAGCCACTGCATTGATAGCTTTGTTATTTGTCCTAGGAACTTGCTCAAACTGGATGAATTTGAAGTGTTGCTTGAAGTATTTGAGCATGTGGCGATAAGGAAGTAGCTTGTCATCTTTTGTCTGATACTCATCATAAACTTGTTTAATGAAAAATTGAGAGTCTCCACAGACTTGTAGCTTTATGATCTTCCATTAAATAACTAAACAAATTTAGCAATTAGAGCTTCATACTCTGCTATTTTGTTTGTGCATGCAAAGGCTATCTTGTCGGACTTAGGAATGCAATCGCCTTGAGGTGTGATCAACAAGATACCTATCCCAATCTATGTTGTGTGTAGGAACTATCAAAATATAACTGCCATTAGGTCGATTGTGTGACAGACATGATGGAATCATTAGGGAATTCTGTTATGTGGGGTGATCACCTTGAAGAGGAGCATCAACCAATTGATCAACAATGATTTGTCCTTTCATTAATTTTCCATCAACGTACTCGATGTTGAATTCACTTAATAGCATGACCCATTTAGTTGTGCGTCCTATGAGAGCAGCCTTAGACAACAAGTAATTGAGAGGATCAATCTTTACTATGAGTTTGGTCTTGTTGTTAAGCATGTAGTGACAAAGCTTCTGAGTGTTGAAGACCACTGTGAGGCAAGCTCTTTCTATGGGAGTATAATTGAGTTCATATCCCACAAGGGTACGACTGATGTAATATATTACATGCTCTTTTCCTTTGTCATCCATTTGTGCAATTAATGCCCCAGAGCCACTGTAGTTGCTGATATATAAAAGAGAAGGGGTTGTCTTGGTATAGGTGGCATCAATATTGGAGGGGAGGCCAAATACTCTTTCACTTTATCAAGCCTTCTAAAATAAGCAGTCCCACTTAAACTTGGGGTCCTTGCGGAGGAGATGAGTGAATGGATGACACTTGTCTGCAAGTTGTGCTATAAACCGATGGATAGATTGAAGCTTGCCTTTTAGATTGCGAAGCTGCTTGAGTGTCTTAGGGGGAGGCATTTCCATGATTCCTTTAACTTTTGTTGGTCCACTTCAATTGCTCCGTGAGAGACTACAAATCCCAATGAATTTCCAGATGTGACCCCGAAGATGCATTTCTTAGGATTAAGGCACAACTTATATTTCTCCAGTCTTTCAAATGTTCTTCTCCAGATTGGGATATGCTCTTCATGTGTTTTAGATTTTCCCAGGAGTTCATCCACATAGCTTTCCATAATGTTATGCAAGAGGTCATTGAAGATTGTTGTCATTTCTCTTTGATAGGTTGCACCTACGTTCTTTGATCTAAAGGGCATGACTTGATAGAATAATGTTCCCCAAGGAGTGGTGAATGACGTCTTGTGTTGGTCTTCTTCAACGATCTTGATACAATTGTATCTAAAGAAACCATCCATTAACGAGAGCATCTCATGTCCAGCCGTCAAGTCTACAATCATGTCTATGTTAGGTAAGGGGAAATCATCTTTCAGACATGCCTTGTTGAGATCCCTGAAATATGTGCAAATCCTTATTGCCCCCAGCGGGCTTGCCGATAGGTACAATGTTTGAGACACACTCAAGATAATCAAAGGGTTTGATGAATCTGACATCCAACATCTTCTGTAGTTCTACTTTAACCAAGAGGGCAACATGTGGATGCATCTTGCAGAGCTTTTATTTGATTGGTTTAGCATTTGGTCTTACAGCAAGGTTGTGTACTACTATTTCTAGGTCAAGTCCTTGCATATTAATATAGGACCGGGTGAAGTTGATTTGTGTCTCTTTGACTTTGAGGAAATTTAGGAAATTTTGTTTCTCTTGATTTGTAAGAGACTTTGCGATGAACACAGTTTTTGGATTATCATCTGAACCCATGTCGATGTTGTCAGTTTCTTCAATCAGCAATGATTATTTCTCCTGATATGGGGGAACCATGGTAGGCATGCCAAGCCCCTCATTCTAGTGCTTGATCCAGGTTTTCAGTAGAAGATACATCCTTTATTTTTACTTTTTCCGAGTCCGAAGGCACCTCAGAGAGGTTTTCACGAGGCGACTTCAGATTTTTCTTTTGATTTTCACTTTTGCGATTAACGGAGTTGAACTAACTACCAAAGTATGCCTCCCTATTGAGTTGTATTCCATTTACAGATGTGTGATCCTCAAGGTCTAACATGTTGAGTAATGCCAAGGGGGCATTGCCATCAACATAGATGTCAAGGTCAGGTGGTCCTTGTTGGTCCCAATCAATGAGTTCAAGGTGGACAAGTTAGAGTTTAGATAAGGTGAAAGGGGTGACAGGGGTGATGGTGTTAACATAGGCATCATCAAAGAGATCGTCAAGGTACTCAAAAGGCACTTTGGTGAACTCCTCTTCATCAGAGTCTTCGATTTCAGAAGGAGGGTCTGTCGAAGCACTAGTGATAGTAACCTTAGGCACTGGTGAGTAACCCAAGCCCTTATTATGCTTGTATGAGATTGGAGATATGAGTGATTTACTTTCTCATTCTCGAGGTCCAAGACCATGTCCTTTATAGCCCAGATTTTCTACAATAGTAGATGCCTTAGGATACAATTGCTTGGGAATATCTGCTGGTGCTTTATCTTCTTCTCGGTACAACTAAGAAGTGACATCAGTTTCAAGGTCTCTTCATCAAGTGGGTCCCATTGCTCAAAGATGGTCTTTTTCCATTTCATGGTAGATTTATTTTGGATCTTGATTTCTTTAGGTCTTCCAAATGACTGGAGAGCATGAAAGTTGACCCACATAGAGTGCATTTTGAAATGTGTACTTTCCACAACCATTGTCAATTATCTTAACCTTGATCTCAAGTTGGGAGGAAGTGCATGCGACGTTTGATGGATCAGATGAAGGTGGCGGAATGGGCATATTGAGTGGGCAATTATAAGGGTGTTTCCCTTCAAGGAGTTTTCATTACTGAGAGGGCTGCGGGACAACCAAGATGGTGATCTCTTTGCACCATTGTAAGGTAATTTAAGGCATTGATGGTAAGTGGATGGAATAACAACTTGAATCGAGTGGATCCATGGATGGCCAAGGAGGATGTTATAGGGGAGATCAAGGTCTAAGACTTGACATGTAGTTTCCACCATTGTAGGGCCCACTTGAAGAGGTAGTGTTATGGTTCCTTTAGCGACCCTTTCTGCATCATCATAGGCTTTAATTGTGATCTTGCCGGATATGTCAACCAAGTCTTCAGAGATACTTAGTTGTTTGATCAATTTGTATGTGTAGACATCTAAAATTGTCCTTTTTAATTAAATTAATATTTTATTTATTTAATTATTTTTTCCTAAGTCTTCTATTAATTAAACATTCTTATGTATTTAATTAATTCATTTGTCCTTTTCTAGCCTTTTCCTATTTAAATAAATATTTTTATTTGTGTAAATTATCTTTTCCCTATATTAAATAAATATTTTATTTATTTAATTAGTCCCACTTCCTCTATTAATTAAATGAATTTTTATTTATTTAATTAATTCATTAGCTTTTTCTCTTCATGACACATGTCATTTATCTCTTAATTTTTTCCTCTACCTACACTTTAATTTTAGCCGACCATTTACTCTTTCACCTCTTAATCTTATCCTTCCATTTTCATAAGTGTCTTTTATATAAGAGGATTCTTTTATCCTTTCAGTCCTAATCCTAATGCGTCTACCAAGCTTCCTTGCGATTAAGCGACTTTACAACCATAATCCGTTCTTTGTTGAGCTCTTGTGTACAATACAAAATATGAGAGCAAATATATCAAACAAGAACAATGGAGATAGGAGACAATGGAGATCAAACCCTACTTGGCATGTGAATGGTATTATTGTTTCAATTTGTTAATTTGCATGTTCTTAGGTCTCTTCATTGGTGTATGGTGAATGTTTTATTATAGAACTAGGATTATTTGTGGTTGGATATTTGTAGTTTTGCAAGAGTGTCATCATCATTTTTCACCTCACACATTTTGGCATGCCTAGTGGGACACTTGTCCCTTAGTTTTTAACATCTTTTTGTTGTTTAGTCATTTTTTATCAAATTGTAGGTCAGATCAAAGACGATTACAGGTGATATCACATCTGTGACATCTCTTTTTGCATCAATGTTTTATTTTTTGATCTGTTTTGTAGCTTTAGGTTCCAGATTTCGCCTCTGTGACCTTTATTTTCGTGTCTATATTCAGATATCCCGTCTACAACATATCTTTCTACGTCTATGTTATGTGTTTTGATATGTTTTGCAAGTTCAAGTTCCAGATTTCATATTCGTGACCTTTATTTTCGTGTCTGTGTTCAAATATCACATTTGTGACATATCTTTGTGCATCTGTGTTTTGTGTTTTGATCTATTTTGCAGGTTCAGGTTCTAGATTTTGCATTTGTACCTTTATTTTCACGTCTATGTTTAGATATCGCATCTGCGACATCTCTTTCTGTGTGTGTGTTTTGATCTATTTTGTAGGTTCAAGATCCAAATTTCATGTCTGTGACCTTTATTTTCGCATTTGTGTTCGGATCTGGCATCTGAGACGTTTTTTTTCACGTCTGCATTATGCCTTGTTGTGTTTTGTAGGTTACAAGTTGTTGTAGTGTCTGTGTTGAATAGTTTCACATTTCATCACATTTCCACATCTATGTCAAGTATAATTGCGTCTGTGGTCCTACTTTTTCATTTTTCCTTTTTGAATTTAAGGTTTTTAGATTTTTTTTTTCTAACCCCTTGTTTGGATTAACGAAGTGGTGCAGCTGTCCAAATTTTTTTTTTTAAAAAGTATTGTCGAAGGCCCCTTTTTCACATTTGGATTTGAATTTTCTAAAATTAACCTAACGAGTGTGCGTGCAGGTGGGGGTAATTTTCTAGAGAAAACAAGAGTTTTGAGTTGCTGAAGCTGATAGTGATAAAGAAGCATGTGTTAGCCCTACCAGATTTCAACAATGTATTTCAAGTAGATTGTGATGCATGTGGGAATGCAATTGGAGCAGTATTAAGTGAGGAAGGAAAATTAGTAGCCTACTTTAGTGAAAAGTTGAATGATGCAAGGAGAAGATATTCAGTGTATGCTTAGGAGTTCTATGCCATAATTCAAGAATTTAAGAACTGGAGACATTATTTGTTACCTAAGGAGTTTGTGTTGTATACAAATCATCAAGCATTAGAATATTTGAATAGTCAAGGTAAGTTGAACCGAAGGCACATGAGATGGGTTGAATTCATGCAAATCTATACTTTTGTTTTGAAACATAGGAGTGGAAAATCAAACAAAGTTGCTGATGCCTTGAGTAGGAGAATAAATTTGTTGACCAAAATGAGAATTGAAGTACTAGGGTTTGATGAGTTGAAGACCTTGTATGAGGAAGACCTTGATTTTGTTGAACCATGGAAAGATTGTACAAAACCTTTTGTGATCGACCAGAGAAAATGGTTGGATTATTTCATTCAAGATGGGATGCTATTTAGAGGACATCAATTGTATGTGCCCCAAATCTCTATGAGAGATAGTTTGATAAAGGAGAAGCTTAGTGGAGGATTAACATGACATTTTGGTAGCGACAAGACAATGGCTTTGATAAGTAGAATAACTTTTCACCTCAGATTCATAAGGATGTAAGGAAATTCATTTAGTGTTGCAAAATTTGTCAAGTTGTAAAAGGTGGAAGTTAGAACGTAGGATTGTATAAACCTTTGACAATACCAGAGAGACCTTGGGAGGACATTAGAATGGATTTCATACTTGAATTGCCTAAGATCCAAAGAGGGAATGATTCTATATTTGTGGTAGTAGATAGATTCTAAAAAATGGCACATTTCATACCCTATAAGAAGACAACATATGTAGTGCATGTAGTAGACCTATTTTTCAAGGAAGTTGTGAGGTTGCATGGGTTACCTAAAAGCATTGTTTGAGATCAGGATACTAAGTTTGTTCGTTATTTTTGGAAGACACTTTGGAAGAAGATGAAGACCAAATTGAAGTTCAACTCTACATTTCACCCATAGACAGATGGACAGACAAAGGTAGTAAACAAGGGTTTAGGAAATTTGTTGAGATGTTTGGTTGGAGACAAACCGAGAGGTTGAGACTTGATTCTTGCAAAAGTAGAATTTGCATATGACAATTCAGTGAATCAGAGTACTGGGAAAACACCATTTGAGATTGTTACCAGAATGAACCCTAAAGGTATATCCGAACTAAGAGACATTAACCATGAGGATAAGATAAGTGTTGAAGCAGAGATGTTTGCAGATCACATGAAGTCATTACATAATCAGGTAAAACAACATTTGGAAGATATGAACCGAAAGTATAAGGAGAAGGCAGATGAGAAAATAAGAGATAAGGAATTTGAAGTTGGGGATGAGGTAATGGTGTATCTGAGAAAGGGAAGATTTCTAGTTGGAACATACAACAAGCTAAAGATGAGAAAATTTGGACCTTGTAATATTTTGAAGAAGTTTGATTTCGACAATGCATATGAAGTTGAGTTACCAAATACCTTGGGTATATCACCTATATTTAACATAGCAGGTCTCTATCATTATCATGAGGCAAAATTCAGTGGTGACAGTGGACCAGATGTAGAAAGACAGTTTCTTGAGAAGAAACCAGATGAATTTAGGAGATTTTGGATAACAGAGTTGGTAAAATCATGTGAAGTAGACAATATAGAGAATATCTTGTGAAGTGGAAGGATAGACCAGTGGTAGATTCTTCTTGTTTATATCAGGCTGAGGTAGACCATCTTGGTTTTCCTCTAGACCCACCAAAGTGACAAACTCACTTTTCAAATAACCTTGGATGTCTGATGCAGAAGCATCCTTGGTTCATTGGCAATCTCGCATCAACCAAAAATATTTGCTTTCTCTTTTGTTTCTTGTTCAGTTCAGTTTCTATGTTTCACTTCGGACCCCTCTGAGTTGCTCATTTTTACTGTGGATCTAGATTTAGTGTGTAGACATGTTCTTGTACTTGGATCTTGGATCTTAGCTCGTTTGGATCTTTTTCTTCCAGAATGTCTGGCAGTTCTCAGTTTTCGAACTAGTTTGAACCTTAATGGCTAGATGATGTTTCCTTACCTTGCAGAGCATCTCCTTGATTTGTGGAGCCATTTAGCACCTCATACAATGTTCCCATATGCTTGGCCGAGCTTCCTTTTTATCCATATCTCATTTCAGTTCTTTTATAGAGGATTTTCTTCATGCTTGGGGCTGACCTACACGTTACATTTTCTTGCCTTGTGGATTGTATTCTCTCTTGGGCCGACCTAGATGTGTTACATATGCTATATATTGATGTATTAGATCCTTGATAGTCAGTTAGAGATAGTAGACAATGATTAGATAGATATAGATCAAATTTGGACATCTCTTAGGTTCCGGGTTGTATGTTTTGTAATCAGGCATGTTAACCTGTTGTAGCATGGATGCTACCAAGTAGTTGTACTTGAATTCATAATATAATCAAGGCCCGTTCTGACATTCTCTCTATTCTATGCTAAGATTTCTATTTTTTTGATCTTGCTTCATGTTCCAGACAGTTCTCTTTGAGGACCCTCCTTTCGTGGTTGCGTCACCTCATCAAACTCATTGTTGTAACCATGAAGATAACCATGAAAATGATGTAAGAATGTAAAATTTTTCAACAAGAGTTTACAATTGATGTACACAAAATTCCAACATTTGAGGATTTTCTTATATCTAGGCTTCTTATTTTTGACTTGGTGGCAAATGAACTTTTTGGGATGCTTGAGGGGCCTGGGTTTATGGTCCATGAGTGAAATCGATCAAATTTTGGGTCAACTTTCGAAGTTTTGGGAATTTGTCCACTCTTGGCAAAAGAAATCAAATAGTGACAAAGACATTGGCCAAGGTAATACTTATACCAAACGTAAAAGTGAGGAGGTCTTAGATTAGCCCGATTTTACCAAATTCACTAGTTTGCACAATGAAGACATAAAAAATACATACAACCTAGGCTGGAAAGTGGAAACCATTCAATGAAGCCTCTATATCAATAAAATACCTCAGACAAGCGGAAATATAAAGATTCTAGTAGCATTGGCTCCCCCACCACAACACTCACTTCTTGGGCATACTAGATTCTCTTACCCTAGAGATCTAGATATCTTTTAATTGAGGGATTCTTGTCTCATCTTGAATGGGTACATGAGAGGTATCTACGGGGTACGATCCACACACCTTGAACCATCAAATGTAAGGATTTTTGGTTACTACAACAAGGTTTCTAGTAATGTTATAAGAGGTCTTGATCCAATGACATATTCTCAAAGCAAGCCACTTAAGGCTCTAATTGAGCTTATCAGTGCAGAGAAGGCCTCCACATACGTTAAATTCACTCAACACTTCAGTCACTTGACTAGTATATTTATATAGCGGCTCAGAAAAACTACTCGAGATCGCGCTAGGAGAGATGATATCCCCAATGTGTCCCAATTTTAAAACATCTGGTGTTGTTAATCATCTTTCTCTTTACCCAAGATCCACAAAGGCAAGGGGAGTTGATACTTGGTGTAACGGTTGGTCCACCCTACACACGTGCAAGTGCACAAGACATAACAAACAATTGTTCTTTTTAACCACAAAATATGTGTTTTATAATCTAAGATGCAAGAAAGTAAATCTAAATTAGTGACCAAAGTTAGGATCTTCGACAAACATCCTGCAAAAGATTGATTAGTAGTTTGATTTATGCCTTGTAGGAGTTCAAGGAAAAACTACAAAACTAAAATATGATTAGTAACATCTTAAAACCACTACCCACAGTGTAGACACCAAAGGGTAGGTGCAAACACTAATGTATGCACAAACATCGGTTTAAGGCCCTGACATAGACAGACCAGAAAGAGAGAAAAGTTTAAAAATTTAAATTTGAAAACTAGTGAGATTTTATACCTTCGCAGAGATGCCGAAGTACTAAGCACAAATGTCAACGTTTGCATAGATGTTGGTTTAGGTTTTGTTCTGCAATTGTTAGTTTAAAAATTTAAAAATTCAAAATTTGTTAGGTAGTGGGAAAAACAGAAAGGCGAAGACACCGATCTGTAGCGCAGACGTCGACGTCTGCTTAGACACTGAAGCGTAGTCCCAAAAAACTTTTTCTAACCAGACTAAAAATAAGCAAATAAACTTATTTTTTAGCTAAATGTTATGGAAAACAACATAGCTAACTATTGTTTTTATTTAAACATATTTAGGTATTTTATTGGATTTTATGATTAAATTATTAAACCAAAAATATAGAAAACAAAAGGAAAATTGTGAGAAGTGGAGACAATGATTGGGGTCACGAAGACGTCGATTTGAAATCCTATAAAAATAAATTCAGGAGGGAAATTTGAATTCAAACACATATGTTGATTGATGTCTGCGTAGACGCTGAAACCGTGCACGAAGATGCCAAAGTGAAGTCCCAGACCCCATTTCGCAAACCTATGAGAAAAAAACTCAAAACAACACAAAAAACATGAAATTATAGGGACTTGGAGTCCCACTGAGCGTGCTAGAATGAAGAGGGCATAAAATTCAAGTGAAATGGTTAGCTATACAAATCACATAAATACTCAAAAACATCAAAACATTCAAATATGCATGAACACAACCATTATACCTAAATTCTTTGTCTTCTTCCTTTGATTGAGCCTTTGGTGAAGAGAAAAATGCGCCACTCCTTCACTTGATTAGATTGGCTCTTTTGATAGATTATGAATTTCTCTCCATTACACAACAAAGGGGATTGGATGGACAGATAAGTTTGATTAATAGGATTTGGCTAAGTGTGGGATGATTTGGGCATAATGAGGGTGCAATGGATGGATTCTAGACTCAAATTCTATGCATAAGATTACTTGGATGATGGATATGGAAATAAGGGGAGAAGATTCCAATTTATAGATTGGAGGAGGTCAAAATGGAGGGCCAAGATTGATTCAAAATGAAAGGTTGAGATTGAAAGAAAGTGGGAGAGGATTGAGAGGACAAGGTGTGAGATTCAAGAGATTTTCCATAAAGGTATTTCTTGTCTCCACACCCCTCAAGGTACATGGGGAAGAGTTCCTCAAGTAAATTGGAAGAATAAAAAAGAATAAAAAATTCCCTAGGGGAGGGCAAAGGAATTAAAAATTCCCAAATAATAGATTGTTTGGGAAGAATAAAAAAAAAAATAATTAAAAATTCTTTGGGAAGAGAGGGCATGATGATATGCAAAGGATTTGAAATCCTTTGAAATGACCAAAGTTGGTGCATTTAAGGTTTGGAGGGTGAGATGGAAAAGCCATTTATGGAAAAGAGTTGACTCATCCCTAATCAAGCTGATTAGGGATGTGCAAATGATTAGAAAGAGTGATTAGGTGGGTTAGTGATAGATTAGAGTGCAAGTGAGAAAGTTAGGAGGATGTGACATGAGGAGAGAGAATGAGTGGAAGAATATAAAATTGAGGAATAATGATAAGCATGATTATAGAAGATATTAGGCTAGATAAAGATTATAGAAAGTGATTTGTAGGAATCACATAGTTAGGTTAATTAATTGAAATTAATTAACTGATAGGAGTTTTAGAAGAAATAATGATGAAGGCGACTTTAGAAGAATAGAGAAATAATTAATTTATTGACAAATAATTATTGGGCTATAGTGATAAAATTAATTAATTTTGATTTAATTAATTTTAAGAAGAGTGTGATAGTTATAATTAAATAAATTAATTTTATAGAAAGGGTTAAATTAATTAAATATTAATTTAATTAATTTTGAACATCTACATGTTCATCCAAAAGTTCTAGCTCATGCAAGTGTGCAATTCGACATTCTTCATAATTAATAAGATTACATAAGCAGACGTACAATGATAGGAGGTTGATCTTTATTGGCAATATGACCTAAGATCCAAAGATTAAGGAGTAGGAATTTACACTAGTGGGTGTGTGGATGCTAGAGCAATAGGCCCATAGTGCAGGATTAAATTGGAGATGCCAATCATGATTTAAATTATTTATGGTTTTCATAAGTATTTTAGTAGGGTTTTATTGGACATCTCTACTTGATCATTACTTTGTGGGTAGTGTGTAATGGGCTAGTGGTGTTGGATGTGAAAGCATTGATAGAATATGTAGATCTCTCATTTTTTAAAAGGATTTCCCATTATCTATGACAATAGAAGATGAAATTGATATTTATTGCTTGTAATTTATGTGAGTGGAATTGGCTTAAACCCATTTTGTGAAGTACTCAATGTTACTGATAATGAATTTGTGACTATAATAGGAGAATGAATGGATCTTACTAACAAAATTGAGGTCCCATTTTGAGAAAGCCTAAGGAGTGGTGATGGGATGCAATGCTTATGATAGTGCAAATTAGATGTCTATGCCTTCACATACTTGCATGTATCTAATTCCCTTGTCTAGTAATAAGTTATTTTTACTAGCTTTTTAATGGGGACCATATTGTTGGTGTATGCACTATAGGTATCATCAACTACCTCTTTCAAGGTGCGTAAGGCCTCTTTTGATTTAAGAGACCTTAGGAGAGTACCATCAAAGCTCCTTACTTGTAAGGGAATTTCTTGAGAGATTATACTAAACATATAGCATCATAGCGTTTTGGAGCTAATATGAAATCTAATAATGCTCATTCCTTTGGCATGTAAATTATCTTATAATCCATCAAGTTTTGTTGATATAATAGATGCTACTACTTATCAAGTTGCCATTAGTTTTATGTTCAAAGTTATTCTATATACTCTAGTCGGTTATCTCTACCGAGATATTCAGTCGGTATGAACAGTCCAGTCGGTTATTGAAGAAAGTAGTCTCAGAACATAGTATACACTGAGCTGTCTACGGAGTATCATTCTATGTCTACCGAGCAGCAAAGATGACACACCGAGTTGATATACACCGAGTGAAACGTGTTACCAGATTCATTGAACCTGGACATACATATGAAAACATGTTACAAGATCGAGGAACATCTAACCGTTATCACATTGGAAATTGCACTTAAAGATTGTGTATGATTTTGAGGTCATCTAACCAATGAAATATTTTGCATGGTTATTCATTCGATAAAACATGTTTGTAAGATCGAAGAAATGAATGGATCACCGTCATAAGAGATCTATTTATACAACATGGATTAAGATCAGAAACATACATGTAGCATGACAGAAAGGAAGATATAGAGATATATGGAGCAAGACATGTGAAAGCACTAAGTGTTATGACTGTTATAGAGACACAAAGGTCATTGAGAAGGATTTCAGAGAACAGTCAAAGAACAGAGTAAACAGAAGGGTTTACCAAGTTACTATATGGGTTACTGAGGTATGCTATAAGCAAGGTAATTTATTCTGAGCACATAGAATCTGCTATAACATTCCAGATGTAAAGTTGCATATATTTGTAATGATTTTATTGTAATATTTTGAAGTTGTAAGAAAAACCTTTAACAGGGTAAAAGACTCTAATCAAGTCTATAAATTTTAAAGCCTCTAACCAGGTGCAACATTTAGTTTAAGTGTTGTAAAATCCTTTAGCAAGGTAGATCTAACAGATCTTTATACTCCTAACAGGGTAAGCTATTAGAAATAGCTAAACATGTAGCTCTAACTGATCACTCTTTATTATTGAAGTAGTGAAGTTGTGGGTGCCATCCCCACCACAGTTTTTCTCTCTAACCAAGAGTTTTTGCATAACCAAAATATATGTGTTATGGAGTGAATCATGTATGATTGTTATCTATCTGTTTTAGCTTTATATTATGTTATTGCACTATTTGGTTTATGCATAACAGTAAAGTTATTATTGAAAAGTTTTGAAGTACTGATTCACCCCTCCCCTCTCAGTACATTGGCTTTCCATATTGGGCCTAACAATTGGTATCAGAGCTTCAATCTTGGAAAAGGGTTTAACTGCCTAAAGAGAAAGATCTTATCAATGGAAGGCTATAAACAATCTCGGAGGATTGTGTATCTACAAGAAGAGCTTGATCATGCTAATCAGGTGATTGCAGACATGCAAAGACAAATGCAAAAATCTCTGAAAGTAAGAAGAAGATCATCTAATGATTTGCAGGACTCTCAAGAGTTAGTGGAACAAATTGAGACATCATCTGAGAACAATATATCTAAAGAAACTGAAGAAATGATTGGAGTATTGAGAGAAAAGAACAAAGCATTGGCTGATCAACTAAAAGCAATGAAAAGAGAACATGAACATTTCAGCACATAGATGACTAAAAATCTTGATGCCTTGAGGACAGTCGAGGATAAAGAAAGAGATCTAGAAAGAGAGAAACAACAACTTGAAGCCTTAGTATCTGATAAGAATGATGAAATCACAAGGATGACTGGAATTCAACAAAACCTGTCAGATCAACTAGGTTATGCACATCATGAAGCAAATCTGAAAAATGATAAGAATCAAGCATTGAAACTTGAAGTATCAAGGTTGACCGATGAACTTGAATAAGAGAAGAAATCCAAAGAAACACTGAAGAAGAGTTATGAAGCATCAAAGATGTTGGATGAGCAACTAAATACAAGAAGACCCAACAAAGATGTAGGACTCGGTTACAAAGAAAAGACTCTACCGAAAAGGGAATTCATACTACCGAGAGAGGAGAATCATCAAAGCAAGCTGGAAACAAGAACAACCTCAAAAGAAAGAAGCTTTTTTGCAACTACTGTGGAAATCAAGGTCACACTGCCAACATGTGCCAAATCAGAAAAGGTAAACAACCGAATGTCACTAAGTCCAAAGGTTATTGTTACAATTGCAATAAATATGGTCACACATCTAATCAATGTAGGACAAAGTCTGTTAACAATTATCAGAAGGCAAAATTCAAAGGGTTTTGTAAAAACTGTAATAGATATGGACATAGTACCGAGAAGTGTTGGCTTAAGCAAAAGAACTATATGAGGTATGCACACCGAGCAAATGCTAGAGGTTACCAAACTCACACAAATCCTTACCGACAGTATTCTGTAGTACCATGGGATTACAATACAAGGATATGGTGTGAATGTTGTGGAAGATATGGACATATAAGTGCCAACTATTTTATAAGGTTTGGAATGAACAACCGAAGATCATGGAGAAATCCTAGTATGACATGTTTTCATTGTCACAAAGTTGGACACTTGGTTGGAGATTGCAGAGATCAACCTAGAAAAGACACTGAAAAAATAAAAGATAAATTAAAGATGATTTGGAAAAAGAAGGAAATTGTGTCAAATGAAGAAAGCACCTTACCTACCGAGTTAGGTGCACCTATTCCAAATTAATCTGTAAAGGTATGAAGGGACTGCATTCTCTCAAGGTTAAATCTTAACAGTTCCTATTTTATTATGTACTTAATTCAAAATCTGCATAATTAAGATGTAATAGTAAGTTTGAAATTCTATCAAAGTCTTTTGAAGTACTATACAGGAAACCTGTCAAGTCGGTGTATATAGGAAACTTGTCTAGTTGGCGAATGAAGGAAGTCTGGTTACTCAGTTAAAGCGAAAAAAATGAAAGAAAGTTAAGTGGAACGGAGTGCATTTAATGTTTTTGACCTAACCCGCATGGAGCTCGATAAGGCATATTGTGTACTTAAAAGCATTTTCACGGTCATTTTTACTCACCAAGTTTTCAAGAGAGCAGAGAAAAGCGAATCTAAGGCGATCAAACCTCCTACAAAGCAAATTCAAGGTATTTACATCAATCTCAACACATTGTTAAGCTGGTTTACCGATCTTATCAAGCTATTATTATTTGCTAAGTGTGAAACATCAGTCGTTTGAAAATCCTGAAACCCTAAGGATCCTTTGATAGCTTTTATCTGAAATCTACAATGGCATCTAAGATCCAAGATCCCATCATTGTTAAGAATGTAGAGAAGCCCTCACTAAAATACTCTTTGACTCCCAAAGTTGCATCTGAACTGGATGACAAAACCACTTTTTCACTCATCTTAGATAGAGTGTTGTTAGTCGAGGATGTGAGATTCTTCACCAAATGTCATGTTGAAGAACTCGGTCATGTTGAAATTAAAGACACCTATGATGAATTGTGCATAGATGGTAAATTGAATAGCAAGTATGAACACATTAAGATCAAGGGATTAACTGAAGCCCTAACCTATCCCCGCATGTTCAAACCCCAGTGGGTCAAGTTTGTTCTGAGCAGAGTTCACGATGATTTCATGTGGCTAGAAGAGAAACCATTTAAGATTACCAAGGAAATCATTCATCTGATTACCGGTTACCCCATTTATGATCATGCCCGAGCCCAAAAGATGATATCACAGAAGGAATTGATCAGTTTAACCGGAGTGGAATCAGATTGCAGAGGATTGAAATTGAATAATGTCATAGATGAAGAACTAAAATTTGCCATAAGAGTAATAGGTTACCGTTTCTTCCAATCAGCAAGGGAAAACAATGTACCTTGTGCAGCAGTAGACCTAGCAGACAAAATTGTGAAAAAGGGAATGAAAATTGATCTATGTGAGGTGTTGCTGAAGAACCTATTTGAGAATCTGAACACCATCAGGAAGCCGAAGAAGAACAACTCGGCTAATACACTAAAGTTTGGATCATTACTTGTATGCATGTTTTTCTATTTTGAAAAATTCTTTCCATCAGTCGGTAAAGTTGTTTGGGAACTACACCGACCAATCACCCATCAGATCAATGACTTCATTAAGAAGTTATGTGATAATTTCAATGATATTATGGATGATTACTTCAGTAAGTTCCAAGAGAAAATGCATAACAGGTACCGGATTCCACCCCAGCTAGTGGAGAAATACAAAAATGACATATGTTTTGAAGTAGACACTGATTACTGTTATATGAATGCTGTGGAACCGAGAACTCAATCTTTGTCACCTATGGGTTACAAGATTGATTTTGACATCACACAATAGCAAATTGATGCATTTCTCTCATTACCGATTCATGCTACCGAGCTGAGGTATGGAACCTATGAGGAAGTGAAGGAAAAGGTAAAGATGAGCATTGTAGTACCCAAAAGCTACAAGAAAGGCAACAAAGATGATAAAGGCATTATCTAAGAAATTCAGAGAAGACTCTTCCTCTACACCTGTCAAAGGCACCATTGCCATTACCGAAGAGGAATCTGAAGCCTAAGAGGCAGCTATAACACTGAGCACTGAATTGCCTAAGGGTAAAGTGTTGAAAAGAAAGAAACTGGATTCATCAAAGGCCTCACCGACTCCACCTCCAAAGCGACCTAACACTAGAGCATCTTCAACTTCACCAAGTAAGAAAACAAAGAGTGTTACTGTTCCCAAGGTAACAAAGACCTACAAGAAATCTACTCGGAGACTCATTTTGGCAAAAGAGTCTAGTGATACCGAATCAGAGGATGCAAGCAAATTTCAGATTGTCAAGAGCAAGAAGGTAAATGTACATAGTGTTGAAAACTTCTGTGCTAATCTGAAAGAATATGGTGGATTTGGATCATTCAGATATGTTAAGTATGAAACCAGAAATAATGACGAGAAGAGACAAATTGAAGAAGCTGTCATTTGCACACTTCTAAAATTCCGGTTAGCTCCATTGGAACTAGCTAAGTCACTTCTGAATGAAATTTATTTCCATATTGATAATAGGTGGAAGTATGCAATGAACTCGGAGAAATAGATCAGAGAAAGAAGTCTGGTACATCTCTTTCCTGACATGTCAGTAGTTGAAATAAAAGAACGTCTGACAACCTACAACTCAAAGTTTCTCGTCAAATAGAGAGCTTTAAAACTGATGAATGGGCTGTATATTGAAGTGGAAAATGAGACAAAAGCAAAGTGGTAGGAAATCTTTAAAGTCAAGGATGCCAGTGAGCAAGCTACAGTTGAAATTGTTGATGTCACCAAGCAAGATCCTGATGTTACTGAGCAAGACCCTGCTGACACCATTCAAATAGATGAAGATGTCATGGATATAGAGGCACCGAAACATGAAATGATGAAAGGCAATGCATATGCAAAACTTGTATCTACTGAATCAGTCTTGGAACAAGTTCAGCCTTACCCACCGGTCAAACAACCTGTCTCAAGCGAAACCCCTCATGACACGGATCAAGGCATCGAAGGTCACAAGTCTACAGCAGGAGAAGGTACTACTCAAGAACAAACATCTTAAGAACCTTCTAGCACTAAGAATGTTGCAACTGAGACACCAAGTACCGAGACACCAAAGGACACCATAGAGGCTAAGGAATCCGACCAAAGTGTTGCCTCTACTAAGCAACCTACCGAGGGTCATCAAGCCTCACAAGCCATTGTCTTAGTTCCATTGGTGAAAGGTAAAGAAAAGAAGATGAAAAAGCATAGTTTTAAAGTTGATTTGTCAAAACCAATAGTGTTGCCCAATGTAGACATATCAAAATTAAAGGGGCAAGCACTCATTGATTTTGGTGAACTATGCAAAGCAAAGGCCGAACAAGAGAAGCAAATGGCGATTCAAAAGAAAAAGAAAGTACTTTAGAAGGTGAAAGAACTCTTAATAGATATGCTACCTGAAGCTACAATGTCAACAGATGCAGCCATCCACATTCAACTAGATGAACTCCTAACAAAGATAGAGACATCTGGAGTAGATGCATCAGAATATTTGAGCAAGCTAAAAGACAAGGAGCTCACTGCAAAAATGATAGAAGAGGTACAAAAAGCTATAGCTATTGGCAAAGTTAAACTTGCCAAATTTATTGCTGAGTCGACTCCTCAACTCAAGCACATTCTTTATTTATTTCAGAAACTCTGCACATTTTTTTTATTCATTAAAGACATTAAGAATAAAACAGAGGCAATTGAGAAAGAGATCACCGATCTCTCAAATAAGTTGACCACAGAGCCAAATTCAGTTCAGAATTTTTATACAAAGCTACAACAGCTCATGGCTCAACAATTGGACCTAAGAAATGAAGAACACAAGATCAGGATGGACATAATGACACTTCAGACATTATTGCTTCCTCATCTTTCATCCATCCAAGAACAGATCTACAGAGCCACCTCCTTATCTACTACACAAGAGGGAAGCACTCTAGATGGCTTAATATCATTATTGGCTGATATTCAAGCACATAATTCTTTAATGGATAGTGTAAAGATTGCACTCTCTATCGCTCTCACCGAAGCACGGACCAAGTACAAATCCATTTTTGACTAGTTACCACCCTCGAATGGTAATTAAGTTTTGATGTTTGTCAAAAAGGGGGAGTGATACAGTATTGGGGGAGTGTAGTATTCAAAGTATCAAACAAAAGAAGTATAGTATACAAGGGGAGTATACCGAGCAGAGTAAGTAGAGTATCCAAGAGCAGTGAACCGAGCAATAAACAGAACAATAAGCAAAGAACAAGAACAGATCACCAAGCATACAAAATCAGAGTTTTGTACAGTTTATCGTTAAGGGGAGTATATCTGGATATATTATTGACTATTGTATATGCTGTCAGTATAGTCAAATTTTGCAAGTATATAGATTATTGAGTTATAACTTTGAAAGTATTTTTTGTCAAACATCTCAACTAATGTCAAAAGGGGAGATTGTTACTACTTATCAAGTTGCCATTAGTTTTATGTTCAAAGTTATTCTATATACTCTAGTCGGTTATCTCTACCAAGATATTCAATCGGTATGAACAACCCCGTCGATTATTGAAGAAAGTAGTCTCAGAACGTAGTATACACCGAGCTATCTACCGAGTATCATTCTATGTCTACCGAGCAGCAAAGATGACACACCGAGTGAAACGTGTTACCAAATTCATTGAACCTGGACATACATATGAAAACGTGTTACAAGATCAAGGAACATCTAACCGTTATCACATTGGAAATTGCACTTAAAGATTGTGTATGATTTTGAGGTCATCTAACCAATGAAATGTTTTGCATGGTTATTCATTCGATAAAATATGTTTGTAAGATTGAAGCAATGAATGGATCACCGTCATAAGAGATCTATTTATACAACATGGATTAAGATCAGAAACATACATGTAGCATGACAAAAAGGAAGATATAGAGATATATGAAGCAAGACATGTGAAAGCACTAAGTGTTATGACCGTTACAGAGACACAAAGGTCACCGAGAAGGATTTCAGAGAACAGTTAAAGAACAGAGTAAACAGAAGGGTTTACCGAGTTACTATATGGGTTACCGAGGTATGCTATAAGCAAGGTAATTTATTCTGAGCACATAGAATCTGCTATAACATTCCAGATGTAAAGTTGCAGATATTTGTAATGATTTTATTGTAATATTTTGAAGTTGTAAGAAAAACCTTTAACAAGGTAAAAGACTCTAATCAAGTCTATAAATTGTAAAGCCTCTAACCAGGTGCAGCATTTAGTTTAAGTGTTGTAAAATCCTTTAGCAAGGTAGATCTAATAGATCTTGATACTCCTAACAGGGTAAGCTATCAGAAATAGCTAAACATGTAGCTCTAACCGAGCACTCTTTATTATTGAAGTAGTGAAGTTGTGGGTGCCATCCCCACTGCAGTTTTTCTCTCTAACCAAGAGTTTCTGTGTAACCAAAATATATGTGTTATGGAGTGAATCATGTATGATTGTTATCTATCTGTTTTAGCTTTATATTATGTTACTGCACTATTCGGTTTATGCATAATAGTAAAGTTATTATTGAAAAGTTTTGAAGTACTAATTCACCCCTCCCCTCTCAATACATTAGCTTTCCATATTGGCATGCAATGCTTATGATAGTGCAAATTAGATGTCTATGCCTTCACATACTTGCATGTATCTAATTCCCTTGTCTAGTAATAAGTTATTCTTACTAGCTTTTTAATGGGGACCATATTGTTGGTGTATGCACTGTAGGTATCATCAACTACCTCTTTCAAGGTGCGTAAGGCCTCTTTTGATTTAAGAGACCTTAGGAGAGTACCATCAAAGCTCCTTACTTGTAAGGGATGTTCTTGAGAGATTATACTAAACATATAGCATCATAGCGTTTTGGAGCTAATATGAAATCTAATAATGCTCATTCCTTTGGCATGTAATTTATCTTATAATCCATCGAGTTTTGTTGATATAATAGATATCTCATTAATGAAGTTTTGAATTATGTTGTGCTAACAATGCCTGAGGGTTGATTAAGTTTGTTGAAATGTAGAGTAGTAATGATTTTACTCAAATGAGGACCAATAATGATGCTAAATACTTTATGATTCAATTAAATACTTGTTGGCATGACTTATCTTAGTGAAGGTTGTTTTTTGTTAGTAAATTGCAGGAATGGTTTACATTTGTCAGCTAGTTGTGAAATAGACCTTCGAATATCCTGAAGCTTGTCCTAGAGATTGGATAATTGTTTGAGTTTTTAGAGGTGGTATCTTATTGATAATAGTGACTTTGGTGGGATTGATTTCAATGTCACATCGAGAGACAATGAAGCTAATGTATTTTCTAAAAGTAACACCAAATACACATTTTTTTTGTTGAGCTAAATTTTGTATTTTCTCAAATTGTCAAATACCTTCTCAAGAATATGCAAATGGCCCTATCTTGTTGATTTGGCTAACAAATCATCTACCTAAGTCTTTCTTTATATCATGTAACATCATGAAAACTGGTTGTCATTTCTCTCTAATAGGTAATCTTACCATTTTTGAGCCCAAATGATATGAAATGATAACAAAAAGTTCCATAAGGTATGGTAAATGTTATCGTGTATATTTTTGGGGGCAATATGAATTTTGATAATATCTAAAAAACTTGTCCACTAGTATAGATTCGTTGCCCTATTGTTAGGCAATCCCGTCTACATTGGGCTATAAAAAATCATCTTTAGGACATGCTTTGTCAAAGGTCTATAAAGACACTTGAAAATGAATAACACATTTTCAATTTTACCACTTCACCATTTCTCATCACTTCTTTTGTCAACATTAATTAAATAATTATAATTATTTCATCATATTTTTCTTCTTACATTATTTAAATAGTTTTTAATTATTTAATTATTATATCGATCTATTCTTCTACCTACATTAATTAGATAATTAATTAATTTTTCTTATCCACTATTTAATTAGCTAATATTTCATCAATTATATAAATTACTTAAATATTTTAATTATTTCTTCTATAATTAAATAAATAAGTTATAATTTATTTATTTATTTATTTTTAATTTGTATTTTTCAACAATGCACATGAATTAAATAGTTTTATATATTTAATTCTATTAATAATTGTTCATACACCTCCATCATAATAGTTCATTTAGAGTCACTCCTAGTTTACTCATTAATCAAATCCAAATAATTACTCCATGCAATTGGTTAACTCATTCATGCAATTAGTTAACTCCCCAATTTATATCCTCATGGGGACACATATGTGCACACTCCTCTCATCCCTTCAATAATTCTCATCTATTGATTCCTCTGATGAATTTCCATCATTGATTGATATCAAGTGAAATTTATAAATCAATCATCTTCCAATATATTATATTACACATATCCTAGTATGCTCGATTTAACCTTTATCCTTGAAACTAATAAATTTGCTTTAGAATTTTGTGCCTTGAAGAGCACAAGTTTAGAATGATGCTCTTGATTAAAATTTGATGCTTTGATATGCCAATTAGTGCATCTGACATGATAAGAAATTTTTTTAAGTCCAACATAGAGAGGCACTTTTGATCAACTTACATTTTTAGAGGCTTTATTTTATATTTGGTAAGACCAAGCTAGATTGGTGCTATTGATCCTCATAATGGTTTTATTGATGAGTATCATGGCAGTTTTGATTAATTAACATTTTGTAGGGTTTTGTCACTTGTTTGTAGGTATTTTGAGCTTAAGAGCAGATTGACACATCTAACAAGTATCTGAGCCCTTTTGACAGATACTTTTGATCTATTTCATTATATTTTTTTTGATTATTACTATATTATTAATCTCTAATTTTTCTCTTTTGATATTTGCTTTGGCGCCTTTGATTTGGATTGGAATTATCTTTTGGCTAACCTTATTAAGGTTCTTTTAAACTAACTCTATTGGTAGAAGTTGGCTATCGTGGGAAGAAGAACATAAATTAAACTAGTAGTGTAATTTGGTGCAACACACTCATCAAGGTTTCATTTTTTAAAATCATTAGTGTAGTTGTACATTTAGTTTTTGAAAGGGTTGATGAACTTGTTTTCCATGTTTTTGTAAGCTAGTTGGTTTGTATGCTCTCTCCTTTTTCTTTGTTCAAGTTCAAGGATTAAAACATCTCATAGTTTACTTATTAGTTGTGTTTACCCAAAGTTGTGCTAGTTTGTGTATGCTCTTCCCTTGCACTTTGTGCGAGCCTTAGGATAAAAAAAACTAACACCAACCTTTCTCTTTAGGAGGTCTTGCACATAGTGGATAACTTCCTATGACTAATCACTTATTAGTGCATAATAGAATTTTGATGGTTAAAAGCCACATAGGGATAGTGAATAAAAATTCTAGAGCATATATTGATAGGTACATGGGGAGTGAATGGTTGTATATAGAGTTTGTTTGATGTATAGATCAAAATACTTGTCACTTTTTTGGACCTTTTTGATAGTTCTGATACTTAATGTAAGTACAGATCCAATAGCCAACAAGATGAGAGGGGGGGAGGGTGTGAATCATACAAACTTTATCTTCCATAAAAACATCAGATTCAACCTCGGTAACATATACTTCAGTAACATAACCAAAACTACTAAACATGCAAACTCAAAAGCATATAAACATCATAAACCTCATAACACCAGATTTAACGTGGAAACCCAAATAGGGAAAAACCATTGTGGGATTTCAGACCCACTAAGAAATATACTCTTCTAGAGTATGTTCGGTTAAAAGCAAATCTTGTTAAAGATTACAAACACATTGCTAGATGTGACCCGGTTAAGGGATTTCCCTCAGATCTGTTAGGATCTTCACCTTGTTAGAAGTGACCTTGTTAAAGGATTTCAAACAATCAATCAGAATGTCACCTTGCCAGAGGGTTTTACAAATAAGACTGTTAAGTCCACTCGGTTAAGAGATTTTCTGTCACTTTCACAAAATAATAGTAAAAAAAACCTATCTGCAACTTCACATCTAAAATGCTAAAGCAGATTCTTATTTGTTCAATACAATCTAGACATAGAACTAATCTTGTCCATCTGCTGGGCTTCTATACTCTGTTATTCAAATAGGTCTTCAAGCTTTTGTGCTCAGTAATCACTATGTAGCATCCCTGTGCATATATTTGCCCGCATACATTGTTTATCAATAGTTCCCTATTTATAAACAATTCGCCAACCGCTTAATCTCCTTGATCACATTTCCCATGATCAATCATATCCATCAGATCTTCAAACTTTGACCAGGTTCAATGTATCCTTCGATCTGAAAATGTTTTACCCTGCCTTGGAACTTGCATACATTTCTTGGAACTTGTGCTAGGGTATTGCGGTTCAATCTAAGCTGTAGATCTTCATGCCAATTTTCCTTTGCCATAGATTCATTAACAAACTTCATGCATGGCATACCAATCATTTAATCAGTTCCAACTCATCAGCTTCCTTCATTAAATAACGCATGTAACCATTTAATGTATTCTGTTATAGCTCGGTTACAACTCGGTAACAACTCGGTAAATACTAAACTTCACTTGGTAGACATTCTGCCTTCATTAACCGATAGCGATAACCTTAGGGTTTACCGACTAGGTTCCTTAGGGTTTACCGACTAGGTTCTTTGCTCGGTAACATAGTATAGTATTAACCTTACAATTTACAACATATGTATGATGTTAAAACAATCTAAACATCATGATCTCATCATTGTCTGACTCGGTAATAGTTGCCCATTGAATACCTTATTCATCCCCTTATTCATCATATTCTTTCTGTGTCTTTTACCGACATCTTTATACTCTTCAAATCATACTTCTCAAGATATGGCAACATCATACTAAATTAGAAAATCAATTTCTTGACATCAATGACAAAATAATAATATCAAGACAGTAAACATCCTTAATCAGTTATATCCATAATCATCAACAACCTTCTCAATATCCTTATTGAAATGCCAACAATCTCCCATTGTCTGTTATAATGCCAAATGCCAACACTTTTATAGTAAATTTAGTTTAGCCAATATGACTGCAATTGTATCCACTATTTGGTTACCAAGATCCCTCTTGGGAAAGGTGAAAGCATATGATGGATAGTTATAAATAAATCTAAACTAGAAAATCTACTTGAAAAATAGCCCTTAAAAGACCTTTAATACCAATTATATTAAACTTGTAAGAAAAAACAAAATATACACAAAATTATAAAAATAAGAGAAATTAATATTTTTAATTATATTCATAATGTCACTTTGAGGGGGAAACCTCCCTATACAACATACATTCCAATTAAAAATATCCAAGATACCTTCCATTTCATAAGCTAATACAATATATAAAATCTCACAAAGATAACTCCTACTATTCGATACTTGAGATAATTAATTCATTCTAACTAACGAGTGGGATGAATTATAAAGTATATGTGCCCTACTAATAATATCATATAGAAAAAAAGGCTTCAAATATTATGCCGTGAGTTCAAAAGTCATAGGAGAATTAAAATTTTTAATCCTCATGTTGATTGTAGATATTCTTATTCTCACTCATAAGCAAATTATCAAAGGGATCACCAAGTTAGATGGTAATCCTATTCCTACGTGGTCAATATTATTAGAAGCTTCTTTCCTACTTTATATTCTTGGTCGAGTATAATTGTAGAATAAGATATGAATCCCATTAATTTATCACCACTCTTTGCAATTTTATTGTTTAGGGATTTCACTACAAGAATGGATGGCTATGCATGTGCCTAATAAGTATCATTATTGAAACCTACTATGGTAGAAATGTTCAAATTGAATATTAGGTGTTTTCATCACATCATGTGTGGCCTTACTTTACCTCAAAGATAAATGAATACCCCAAGGTAATGGTTATGATGCAATAGATTATAGAGGCTATTCTTATAACTACAATAAACAATATATTCACCAAAGAGATATTAAAATATCTAGTTGAATATGAGACCAACCAACATTTACCTTACAATTTTTTTTATTGAAAATTTAAAAATTTATTTGTTTGATTTTTTGGATCTTGGGAGCTATTGTGCTAATGAAGAGGAAGCTACCATGTATGCTAGGCTCTTAATGTTGAAATGATAATACACCCATAAAGAAGTTGCACATACTTTAAAGGATAAACGAAGAAACATGCCTTCCACTAGAGAATGTTCGAACATGAGCTTGCATGAACATGAGAAATGATATATTCATGAAAAAGATATATTATAATGTATAATAGGTCTTTCTTATATTAGAAAGGTGATGAGGTAGGTTGAAAATTACCCTCGATATAAACATTAAATGCATGATGCATAATAATAAATTCCTATGATTTGAAAATAAATAATGAGACATGGCCCCGTTATAAGATAGCTTTTAGAATGCTACCTAGGATAACTAACATGATATTATGACAATATTAAATAACAAACTACATAAAGTAATTTTATGATAACAAACTTTAATTCAAGCGAGGTCCTAAGTAAACTTAATATGTGAATAGGTTCTCACTAATAAGTAGTTAGGAAATAACCTCATTAACACCAAGATTAAAAACGAAGGAAAATAACTTAGATGATATATTCCAAATATATTTTGATAGTTAAAAGTATAGTTGGAGTAGGTGTAGGTGGGGTATTTATATCTCTTTCTAGGATCAAGTCTTGGTACTCTTTAAGTATTCATACCCATTTCACTAATAGTATAGATATATGTGAAGCATTTCTTCAACGATTAAAAAGATAGAGAAATTAGGAGTCAAACGACTCTCTATTCTTAGACACACCAAATTTATTGTAAGGAAAGTTCATTCTATTTGTGCCACCAAACATCCCTTAGTGAGGGCATATAGTATATAATTTAATTAAATTTTTTTGTAGCACTTAATATCTTGGTAGTCCCATGAATTTTAAATAAGTTTATCATATGACCCTAGTAGGTGATAATTTTTATCCCAATTCTTAACTCTTTAATAAAAAAATAACTATAAATAGGAACCATATGTCAATATGGTTCTTTCACCATTTATTCCTAGTAATAATATCCATTAGAAAATTTTGGATAATGATAAAGGCATTGTGATTTTTGTCCATAAAGAAGGAAAATCCTTTCTTGATTTGAGGGAAAGACTACCTAAATTTTATGGTGATAAGTCTTTTGAGTAATTCCAAATAATGTTTTGAAAGGAATACTCACCTTTGAGAATATTTCAACTTTTTTGATGAAATGAAATGAAATAAGAAAAGGTCTATAGCCATCAAACCTAAATTCTATGAAGAATATGAGATCTTAGAAAATTTAGTGGATAATATACTTAAGAATATGTTTTCACCATTTCTTGAGAGTTATATATATGGGATTAGTCATAGAATTATCTCAAAGTGTATAAAGGGATGTCAGACACCAAACTATTGAAAATAACCCTTTCACATGATTGGTTTAATAGAAATAATGGCCAATGAATTCTTGTATCAAACCAATAATGTGAAATCATATCACCGACTATTGAAGTTAGGATTTTATTTCTTATAAAAAAATTCACATGGGTCTCCAATCTCGTGCCTATCCAAAAGGAAAATTGGAGAACTCACTTATATGTGGATTTAAGCAATCTTAAATGAGCTACTCAAGGACTACTATTCTACCTCATCAAATTTTTTAAAGGTGGCTAGATCAACTATGAATTTAATACTGGATATTTTATCAATGTATAACCAATTTTGTTTAAAGGATGATGATTTAACATATTGCATATTTTATGAATGTAGATATATTATAGATTTTGGTGAACTAACATGTTATGTGTATAAATTTATTTTATCTATTGTGGGTATTTATATTATGATAAAAAGTTTAGATCTTTGTACTTTATTCAGATAATTTCAGTTGAGGCCATCAAAATAGTAAATTAGAGCTAATTTTTTCATATAAATATTTAGCTCAAGGTCATCATGGTGTTATTGATTTTAAAAAAAAGTGGTCACTTTTAACTCCCTTTGGGTCCCTCATTTTTATGCATACATTCTCTTCATTTCTTGGATAACATTACTTTGTATTTTGATGAGACTTCTTACATGGATGTTCTTTATTGTATATATAATCTTAGTCAAATGACTGTTTTCTCTTCTTGGAAGAGATTGCTATTTTATTTTACGAGAGTTTTGACATCAACTTTTTGTAAATCCTTCATCAATAAATTTACTTTGTGATGCACTTTGTCAAATGTTGATTGTCTTTCAATGGATGTATGGTGGACACCTATTGTAGACATCTCTATGTTATCTTGTCATGGATTATACCTCTTGATACTTTTACTATCTATTGATGATCCTCCCAGTGTGGTATAAATTATTTAGTTTGGTTGGTCCATATCTATTTACTATTTTTTTTCTTGATGTCAAATCCTTCCACAGTTACATGTTTCTAGTAATTCTTTACCACCACTTTTTGAGAACAATAAATTAGTAACATATAGTTTTGAATTTATTCCTCCATATACAAATTTGGAGTGGAATACTTTTGAAATTCAAATCCTTACATCTCTCCTTAGAGAAAGCATGTCATTTTATGTAGGTGGAATATTTTCTATAGTTGGCTCTTTTCTGTCTCCATCATCTTATAACTTTTTTGTGCATCCGATTCATCTTTCATGCGTCCAAAAGAGAAATAAATTGTTGTTTATTGAAACTATAGTTTTATCTAAGGGTAATAACTCATAAATTATTCTCCTTTATTTGTTTTCACATTCCTCAAGTTAACCTTAAGGTGTGTTGTTCATGTAAAAATAAAGATCACGTGCATACAAATATATACTTATTTATTGAATGAAGAAATGTTAGCATAATGTACTCATTGCGAATAATGAATCCAATGGTTAATGAGAAAGAGACACTAAAGAATAAATCACCATTGTAAGAGAATATCTTCTAGGGAAATCAATAGATATATATTGATGCAAGGAGATAGTGGACTTAAAAGTAGTTCACTATATCAACACACATAACAAAATATTATCATCATGATTGATCATTTAGTGTGTATGTTTATCAATCATGGTTAGTGTTATATTAATCTATCAATATGAAATATCTTATTAAATGAATTCATGTGATATGATATTGTCCATAAACTTTTGATTTGTTTTCTAAACATGGATATGTTGAAAAGCATAATGAAGCTTGCTTCAAGATAAGTGGAGAAGCCATAGGATTGTCTTGGAAGCACGTCAACCCTAGATGTGTATAATTAACTAATTCAATTAATTTTCACTTATGACTCAAAACTAGATTAAAGTGATTTTTTTCATGTAAACTAGAGTAAGAGAATAAACATGTCATTATATTGATAGTTGTATATTTCAAAAAATTTGATGTTATTTTAAATTAGTTTTAAAAATCTATAATATTAAATTAAATATATATTATTTGAAATAGTTTATAATATAAGCTCATATTGAAAGAAACCATGCAATGAATATGCAAAGTCAATGTAATGACACATCTTAAATAATTGTCATGATTTGTATATACACATTAGTTAGGTAATTGGAATTATTATCTTCAATGTGTTTATATTTTTGGTGACTTGAAAAGATAGGATTATATTTATGCCAGTAAAGATCATCATTTCCAGTAAAGATCATCATTTCTCATATTAGGTGGGCTTGCGAGCTCATAATAAATGACATTATGCCTTATGTTCATCCCTGGCATAATTTTTTTTCCTATTAAGATGAATATTGCTCTCAAAATAAATTTATTTATAATTTCTAAAACCACGTTAAAGGAATGAGAATATATCTTCAACATCAATCACACCATCAACAATTAGCATCTTTGATTCATACTCGAGATGACCACCCAAGTAGAGATCTTACTCATTGTTAGGAAAAATATGTGTACTTGTCAATATTCACATCGATACTATGTTAAACCACTTAGCTAAACCCAAAATTTTGAACCATTTTTTTTTCTTTTTCTTTTTGAATCATATGTTCTTATTTGTGTTTGTTTCAATCGCATACTTTGGGAATCTATCCAAACGGGATAGGAAATCATCCAACTGGGAGGAGCATCTAACCATACGGGTTATGCATGTGTCTATATGGGATAGGAGGTTCCATCTATCCAATTCGGGATAGGCATCTACCCAAGTGGGGTAGGCATTTGTTCAAGGAATAGGAAATGCTCTGGCCAGAGACTTTAGACTCATCAGGACCATCCGGGTCCTGATTCACTCTCTAAAGACTACACTCCCCTACTGGGAGTGCATCGAGGTCTCCGTCCTTAGGAGTAAATAAACATAATATGAGCTTGATTTCTGCCTTAGAATTTGGCCTAAAGCCTCGGGAAGTCAAGCGAATCTATGTGGGATTTCTTCTGAGTATACATTGAAATATTTTTAATCTTCCATCTCCTTATTAGAATATAAATTTTCACTATAAAATCTATACAAATTAACTATAGAAAAATGCATGCAAGTAGAATTCTTTCCCTTTTTATTTTAAGTATATAATTTTTTTTTTCAAAACAAGAAATAGACGATAAGGGAACCTGGATTGATCATAATTGCTTGATGTTGAATCACCTCCAAATCTCCCCAAGTATCCTTCTTCAATCCTTCCTTCTAGCTTGGTAATATCTCAAAAAATTAAAAAAAAAATCTCTTACAATACTGTTGTTGTAAATAATTATTCATCATGGATATTGTTACACTTACTTAAGTTTACTTAGGATAATGCATTTCATAGTAGTTTGGATATGAGACACTTGGGTGTTTGTGCCACATTGGGATAGTGTGTGTAGGAGAAATTCCACCTTTTTGGTGTTGATCTTGTTATTACACTATCATATCCACTTATAGTGGAGTGATAATTCCACTTTCGGTGGGTGATCCACCTCATGTGGACTATTATATTATTTCTCCTACCTACCCACACCTATTTCCTACCTACCCTTGTTTCTTATTGAGCCACATGTCATATTTGTGTGCTCATACATATCCCTAGCCTTGCCTATATAAGCAGGCTCATCTACATTGTATGTAACTATTGAACTATTGAATCATGTTTTGATCATTTTCTATTGATGAGAATACAGTTTATTCTTGTCCCATATTGTGTCTCTATTTTGTACATTTCATTGAGCTCTTGATCTTGGCAAAATCCAACATGGTATCAGAGCCATTGGGGCTTCATTGATTCGTCTTGAAGAGGCATTATTGTGACGTCAAGAGGCAAATCTGAGGAGCAGCATCTTTTGGAGGCATCCTAGACCAGATCCGACCTCGCCATTGCGTCCAGAAGGCCGTTTCCATGAATTTTGGTTATAAAGTCGGCCTATTTTGGTGAGAAAATTTTTTTCTCCAATTTTGCTATATTCGTACGGATTTCGAATTTTCCATTATTTTTCAAAAAAAAAAAAAAATTTCCTTTTCTGAATATATTTTTTTCAAAAATCAAAAATCAAAAAAATTGAAAAGAGAATTAAAAAAAAAAAATAAAAAAATAAAAAAAAGGGGCTTTTTGGGGGTCTGCAGACCCCCCCGTGACGCCCGTACCTGCGCGTCTGCAGGTCCGCAGCGCCACGTGCCGTACTTGCTGCACGCTTTTCCCCACTGCCGCCGAGTCCATCACCGTCCGCCGCCCGACCGGTCGCTGCTGCCTGCTCCGCACGACGCCGCCGCACGCGCCTTCGCCCGTCGGCCACTGCTCCGCCGCCTCCCTCCACACGCAGCACCGCCGGCGCTCGGCTCCGCCGGCTCCTCCGCTCAGCGGCGCCCGTCACCACCGCCACCCTCGGTTCCGACGACCGCTCCCGTCCTCCTGGCGCCGACCCTTCGCCTCTGGCGATCCTTCCGCCGGCGACCACCGACAAAGACCGAAGGACCGCGCCTGCCACGTGGCAGGCGGCCACTGGCCCGCGAGTAAAACCGTACGCCCAGTCACCTTCCGTACTTCCGCACAGTGCCATGCAGATATCCGTATGACCGCCACATCAGCAGCTGAATCAGCACATCCAGTCAGCACATCCGTATAGTACAAAATATACAGTCAGCTGTCCACGCCATCCGTCCGTACAGTACGAACGCTCAGTCAGTAGAGGGCGAAGTTTTTGCGACAATCATACGGCCGTCAAATTTAATCATGTGACTTTCTGAAATCAGCACCACATCAGCAGGGTTTGAAAATTTTTGGACCCCCATCTCATTGAGCTTTTTGATTTTGCAGTTCAACTTCAAATGGCCATAACTTGCTCATTTTTGCTCCTTTTTTGGTGCAATTTTTTTTGAAATGGGATAGAATTTCATTCTCTCCGTAGTGGTGAAGAAATTTTTTGATTTTGATGCATGGATTTTTCAGAAAATTCAGTTTTTGGTGACTGTACCTGAGTAATCCCAGTTTTTGCAACTTCAGAGGCTTCGTTTGGGGTCATACGACCTCCTTTTTAGGTGCCGTTTTTTTTTAAAGTGCTTATTTTTTTGTCTACTTTCACATGATGCTATCAGATTGCTGCCATTGTAAGTAGAAATTGTACTTTCAGATCTTGGCCTTTTTTGGCTCTCTTGGTACTTGTATATTTGCTTGAATCTCAGTTAGATTCATTGCACTATTGATTGAAGTCTCTTGTAACTCATTTGAGAAGTTGTAAAATTTGCATCATAAGTCCACTTTGCCTTGTTTTGTATGTGGCTCATTGTAATCGCACTAAGTATAAAGTGCCAAAATCATCACTTTAGGGGGGGTACTTTGATTGAGTGAATTTGGGGGGTGTCTCTTGTGCTTTTGTGCTCTTGTGTTCCTTCCTTTTTGCTGCTATGGGTTCTTCTAAGTTTCCTCTTTTAACTCCACATAACTATGCTACTTGGAAAATTGATGCAAGGAGTAAACTTATGGAAAAAGGACTCACTCATTACATTGATGGAACTATTGTTGCTCCAGCTGATCCTAAGGCTGATCCAGTTGGTCACTTAGATTGGCTCACTAAAAATATCATGGCAATTGGTACCTTAAGAAAGTATGTATCAAAGGATCTCATTTTTCATATTGAGAAATGTACTCTAATCAAGGATGCTTGGCAAAAGTTTCAAGACTTGTATGGTCAAGTTGATGAGATTAGGGGATATCAAATTGATAGTGATCTCACCATGTTGGATCCCAAGAACTTTGATACTATACAAGATTATGTCACTAAGGCAAATGAGTTGAGGGCACAACTCAAAGATTGTGGCATTGATAAGAAGGATACTCAATTGATATTCAACTTGATAGGCAAGCTTCCACAAGAATATGCAACATTTGTTTCTAGTTTCCAAACCCATAGGATGAAAATGGGTTCAAGCTACACAATGCCTACATTTGATGCTTTCAATGAAATGTTGATGATGGAACAAACTAAGTTGATAAGCATGGGCATTCTTAAGGTTTCTAAGTCTCAAGCATTAGTGGAAAATCAAGGGAACAAAGGAAATCAAGGAAAGGACAACTCAAACAAGAAGAAATGGCAATCAAAGCCTAAGGACAAAGCACCATCTTCTCCACAACAAGGAGATTCATCCTCTTCCAAGAGAGATAATTCACCAAAGAGGGAGAGACCCACTTGTGCTTATTGTAAAAAGATTGGTCATGAGGAGCATCGTTGCCATTCTAAGAAGATTGATGAGCTCACACATATCATCAAAAAGCATAACATTGATTTGCCTAAAGTCTACAAGAAGGATGATTCATCAACTTCCACTTCCTCACATTCAAAAGGAAAAGGGCAAGCATTCATGGCTTCTACAAGTGGAAAAACTCACTCTTTTGGAATAAGAAAAGGAAAAGCTCTATGTGCTACTATCAGTCATGATTCAGAGAGATGGCTTCTAGATTCAGGGGCTTCTCATCATATGGCATCTTCGCAGTCTATGTTCTCTACATTTGAGCCTTGCACCATGCCACAGATTTTGATGGGCAATCATACATACATGGATGTGATTGGGAAAGGATCTATTGACATTGGGGATAACTCCTTCAATGATGTGTTCTGTGTACCCCACTTGACAAACAATCTCCTTTCTATCTATCAAATCACACATGGCGCAACTAAGAAAGTTGTGGAGTTCACACCTGACTCAGTTTTCATTAGAGACATGGAGACTAGAGCTATCATTGCAACTGGGGTGGTTGATCATTCATCTCAGTTATACTCCTTTTCAGATTTTGTTGATGATGATGATTTCACATTTGACGATTCTACACATGATGATCACACTTATTGTGATGGTTCAGACTTTGAGGAGAACTTTGGACACTTGAACATGGGGATTCTCACATGTGACCCCGTTCTTGAGTCTTGTATTTCATCTCCTCATATTGATATCACATCACCTATTGCACCTGATGATGCAGATAGTGTGACAGTTTTGCCTTCATGTGATTCAGTGCAGCAGGATATTCATTGTCTTCCAGCTTCAGATTCATGGGATGATTACTTGACAGATATTGCAGGTTTGTTTGTGGAATCCTACATTGCAGATTTGGGAGACATCATTGATGACATGCATCTTCTCTTTGATGAAGGTGATCCTTCTTCAATTGTTGCGAGGGCACACTCTGACCCTCTTGTTCATTCTCTACATGATCATTCTTTCGAGGTTGACATGATTGTGGATACTTATGTACAACAGTTGGAGGAGGTCTCTTTATGTTTTGAGGAGACATTTGAGTCTTTGGGACATGTTCTACATCCATCTCCATTAGATCTTGGAGTGCCTTTTTCAGTAGTGTGGCACAGTTTACCACCTTTGGAGGGGGTATCTTTCAGCATCGACATGGGGACACTTGAGCAGTTTTCAGAGATTCCATTCTTCATGAGTTTTCTTCATACATCTTCCCTTCATGATTGGGGAGACTTCATGGATACACCTTTGGTTTTGTTTCTTCCTAAGGGGAGGAATGTTGTTCAACGTTCGTGGAGCAGTTTCTTCATACATCGAGCTTCTATCATTGGTGCAAATTCTCCATTGAGGGGGGGTCACAGTTTGACTTCTCTTCTTCTCTCTTATGGGGGGGACTTTTTCCTCACATGGGGTTTTGTTCCTCACATTCTTCTATGAGAGTTCTCTTGTATGTTTTCATCTCTCTTTTTGGGGGAGGGTTTTTTCCCATTGGGTTTTTCTCTCTTTCCCCACTTTGTGAGAGATTTCATTGCATTGGTTTGCATGCATTTGCATTTGTACATGGGTACCTAACATGGCCTAGTAGCCGGGACCCATCTTGCATTGCTTAGTTGCATTGTAGACTTAAGTGCATTCCCCTAAGTTGCACTTAAGGGGGGGTGTTGGTGTAAATAATTATTCATCATGGATATTATTACACTTACTTAAGTTTACTTAGGATAATGCATTTCATAGTAGTTTGGATATGAGACACTTGGGTGTTTGTGCCACATTGGGATAGTGTGTGTAGGAGAAATTCCACCTTTTTGGTGTTGATCTTGTTATTACACTATCATATCCACTTATAGTGGAGTGATAATTCCACCTTCGGTGGGTGATCCACCTCATGTGGACTATTATATTATTTCTCCTACCCACCCACACCTATTTCCTACCTACCCTTGTTTCTTATTGAGCCACATGTCATATTTGTGTGCTCATACATATCCCTAGCCTTGCCTATATAAGCAGGCTCATCTACATTGTATGTAACTATTGAACTATTGAATCATGTTATTGATCATTTTCTATTGATGAGAATACAGTTTATTCTTGTCCCATATTGTGTCTCTATTTTGTACATTTCATTGAGCTCTTGATCTTGGCAAAATCCAACAAATACAATTGTCTACTAAAATCTTCCTACTTCTAACGTGTTTTACCAGAACTCAAGAAATTAGTTTTCATCAAAATGCCATAGCCCCTTTTCGAAAGTTAACATAAATTATATAGAAAGATGCATCATTTTACACTATCAAGAGATTTAATGCATTTTAGAGACTTTTTTCCAAAAAATGATCCATGCATAGTTAAATATTGACAAAGTTGGGTTATGTGCAAGAAAGTGGAATTTGAAATCTTCTTCTAGAAGCTTCTTATTTCCTCCTATGACATGTGCTCAATTGATATTGTGAATAAAAGAATAATTTGCCAAATTTAATTTATGATTTTAAAGTGTGTTTGTGTCCACTATTTATTTCCTTTTTAAAAATTATTTTAATCATAATAAATAAAACATTTCTGACAATAATCACAATATGATATGAAATGTAAAGCAATAATTATAATAGTAGCAAGTTTTTATCGAGATAGAGAAAGAGGGTTATGATATCCTCCCCCTTAAATTGTGCATCATCTCGATGTACTTATTTAATATAACCTTAAACGAGTTTGTAGTTCACGATAAGTCTAAAACAAAAAAGGAAACAACTGCTGCATCTCACTAGTGTCCTCCCATGAGGCATTCTTCTCATCACACCGATTCCATTGTACTTTGAACTGATCAACCTCTCTGTTGCATAATTGGTACTGGCGCCTCTCCAAGATTCTGAATGAATCTATCATTATCCACCCCGTTTCCTGGACCTATACGACATCCCAATTCAAAATATGTTTCTCATCAGGTACACACTTTTTAAGAAGTAACACATGGAAGACATCATGGATTTGGCTCAATTGGGGAGGTAAGGCCAACTGGTATGCAACTGGATTAATCTTTTTCAAGATTTCAAAAGGTCTAGCATAATGAGGTGCAAGCTTAGCCTTTTTCCCAAAACTTGTGGAACTCCTGTGTGGCCTAACCCTTAGGAAGACTTTTTCTCCCACCTCAAACTCCCTTGGTGTCATGTTCTTGTCTGCATAACTTTTCTGCCTATTTGAGGCTTCCTTCAACCTTTGCCTAATTTCCTTATTTTTCCTTTCCATTTCCTTCAACATATCTTGACCAATTATTACTCTATCCTCAAGACCATCCCAACTCAAAGGTGTTCAACATGGTCTACTATACAATGCTTCAAAAGGTGCCATTCTCAAAGATGTTTGAAAAGTGTTATTGTAAGCAAAATCTACTAGTGGTGGGCACTCTTCCCATTTCTTCTGTTGGTCCATGTAGTACATTCGAAGTAGGTCTTCCAAAATCTGATTTGTCCTTTCTGTTTAACCATCAGTTTGAGGATGGTATGCAATACTAAAGTTTAGTTGAGTTCTTAATGTTGATTCAAGAGTTGTCCAAAACCTTGAAGTGAATCTAACATCTCTATTTGATATTATTTTCTCTGGAATTCCATGTAACTTAATTATTTCCTTTACAAAGTAGGTGCATCATCAGTGAATCTAACATCTCTATTTGTGAGTTTATCAATTACCACCACTATTGTATAATACATAGAAGGTGACATGGGAAACCCTTGCACAAAGTCCATACTAATAACTTGCCACTTATATTGAGGTACATCATGTAACTATAATAGTCTAGCTGGATGTCTATTTTCTTCTTTTACCCTTTGGCACTGATGCAGGAGCATCCTCGGTTCACAACAATCTTGCATCAACCAAAAACATTTTCTTTTCTGTTTTATTTTCTATTTGCAGTTTCAATGTTCCTTTCTATGTGTCCCAGTTTTAGCTCACCGGATATTGTGGAGTTGGATTCTACTTGAAGATGTGATCATATTTCTTTCTTTCAAACTGCATCTCTTTTGGATCAGTTTCTGGCAAGATATCGCTATCGGTTTCCATGATAGTTTCTTGTTACCGGTTGTTCCTTTGTTATCGGTTGCCTGAGACCTATTCTGGTGATCTACCAGAACCCATTCTGAAGCTTGCGGAGCCTTGGACATTGATCTTGATGTTTCTTGGCATGTGGCCTACCTTCCACATTTCATCCTTTGGATTTTCTGAAGGAATCTCTTGGCGGAGGCTAACCTTGTTCATTTTGCACGTTAGGTCTTGTTCTTCGGGTTTTGATCCTTTTTGGGCAGACCAGATCCATTGGATCGATATATATATATATATTTGTAATCATGATTTATAATGTAATCAATGAGAGAATTAAGAAGTATCAGAGATAGACTGTGCCTAGAAGATAGATATTTCAATTCAAGGTCCCAATGTGACCTATTATACTAGGCCTATGTGCGGGTATGTTGTAACCCAGGTGTTACCGGTTGGATGTAATCAAATTTCATGCAATAAAACTATCTGTTCTGCATTGCCTCCATCATATCTGTGTATTTCGGTTGTGTTTACTCTTGTTGATAGGTTTGGACTGATCTCCTTGAGGTCCCTCCTCATCAGTTACTGCTTCAAGTGGTATACGAGTGAAGTTCTATTCCAGAGGTTGCATGTCCTGAATTTTGTTGTAGAGCTATGGATCCAACTTGCAATTGCAAAGGACTAGCATGAATCAATGGCATGAAGAGGAACTAGGAATGGTGGAGCACGTGGGAATGCAGACCCTACTATGATGGAGATGTTGCAAGGAATAGAAACCCAGTTAGAAGCCGTGGAGACAACTCAGAGAAGAGGCCGACATATTGAGGATGTAAGTGAAGATGAAGGAGAAGAAGGCCCGACACTAAACCTCATTTTACCTCACCGAAATATGATGGGAAGTTAGATTTAGATGAATTGATGGATTGGATCTCAGAGATGGAGAAGTATTTTGAATTTGAAAACACTGCAGAAGAGAGGAAGGTGAAATATGCCTGTACCCGGTTGAAAGGTCATGCATCTCTTTGGTGAGAGCATTTGCAAGTTGATAGGCAAAGAAGAGGTAAAGAAAAGATTAAGACATGGGATATGATGATTGCTAAGTTACAATTAAAGTTTGTCCTAACGAATTATCAAATGGATTTGTTCTGGAAGTTGAAGAATATGAGATAAAAGGAATCTGGTGTGAAGGAGTACAGCAAAGAATTTTACAAATAGAACATCAGATCCAGACATATTGATGATGAAGTTGAACAAATTGCAAGATATTTGAATGGATTACAAATGTCTATACAAGATGAACTCAATATGATAAAATTGGAGACTGTTGAAGAGGCTTACTAGTATGCAATAAAGGCTGAAGATAAATTGAATAAAAGACATGAGCAGAGACAAAGAGGTAGAGGTGTAAGGTTTATTGGAGGAAGATTTAAAGGAGGAAGAGGATATACTAGAGGAAGAGGAACTAGTACAGATCATAACAAGGACAAGGAAGTGAGAAAGAAAGGTAATTCATACTGGAAGGATGATAGAAATTTATACTGGAGTAGAGAACTAGATGGTTACCGGAATGAGAAATTTGGAAGACAAGACAAGAGGACATTTAGAGGAACCTGCTTAATTTAAATGTGGAGGAGAAGGATAACATGCATTTGAATGTAAGAAGACAAAGGCTACCAAAAGAGAAATAGTGGTAGAAGAAAACCCCACCAAAACAAAAAATAAACCGGAAGATGGAGAGCTATTGATGATGAGGAGAGCTTTGTGTCATACTGGAGGAGATGAAGAACCCTTGTAGAGGAAGAATCTATTCAAGACTAGATGTAAGGTATCTGATAAGTGTTGTAAAGTTGTTATTGATAGTGGTAGTTCAGATAACCTTATTTCAGAAGAGATGGTGAATAAGTTGAAATTGGACAGATTGAAACACCCTAAGCCTTATCAGATAGCATTGATTCAAGATGAATATAAGTTGTTAGTAAGTGAACAGTGCTTAGTCAAATTGAAAATTGGGAATTATCATGATAAAGTTTTGTGTGATATTATGCCTATGGATATTTGTCATCTTTTGTTGGGAAGGCCTTGGCAGTTTGATAGACATGCAATACATGATGGGAGGAAGAATACATATGCTATTGTGGCCAATGGGATGAAGGAAACCTTGTTACCTTTGGAGGAACCTTTGAAGAGTGAAGTATGAACAAATACTAAAATCTATGTAGTAGATGGAGGGAAATTCATGGATGGACCGAGACATGAGAATGTGTGATTTTCCTTAATTCCTAAGAAGACTGAGAGATCGGAACCAGAAGGAGAACACCTGGCAGAGATAAGAGATTTTTTTGACAAAATATGAGGACATCATTTCATATAATGATGGATTGCCACCTGTTAGAAGTATTAGTCATTGCATGGACTTGGTTCTCGGAGCTAGTTTGCCTAACAAAGATGCACACCGGTTGACATCGACAAAGAATGAAGAACTGAATAGACAAGTGCATGAGTTGTTGGAGAAAGGTTTTATCAGGGAAAGTTTGAGTCCTTGTGCAGTACCAACAATATTTTCACCTAATAAGAATGGAGAATAGAGGATGTGTACTAATTAAAGAGCAATAAACAAGATCACAGTGAAATATCGGCTTCCTTTGCCTAGGATAGATGACATAATGGACTGTTTGAGTGGAGAAAAATACTTTAGAAAGATAGATTTGAAGAGTGGATATCATCAGATCAGGATTAGAGAAGGTGATGAGTGGAAGACAACATTTAAGACAAATGAAGGACTATATGAATGGTTAGTGACACCTTTTGGATTGACTAATGCACCGAGTATTTTCATGAGGCTGATGAATGAGGTATTGAAGAAATTCTTGGGTAAGTTTGTTATTGTGTATTTGGATGAAATTCTGATTTTCAGTAAGACAAAAGAGGAGAATTTGTTGTAGTTAAGATAAGTTTTGCAGAGGTTGAGAGAAGAAAAAATGCTGATTAATATCAAGAAGTGCACTTTCATGAAGGATGAGTTAGTCTATTTGGGTTTTGTGATATCTGAGGATGGTTTAAAGATGGACCCTAAGAAAGTGAAAGCCATTGTTGAGTGGCCTACACCATAAAGCATTGGAGAGGTAAGACTATTTCATGGGTTGGCTAGTTTTTATTGGAAGTTCATCAAATTTTTTAGTTTAGTTTGTAACCCTATGATTGAGACCATGAGAGGAGATCCGAATGAATTCAAGTGGACCACCAAAGAAAACAAAATTTTTGAATTGTTGAAGTGGAAAGTGACTGAGCATCCCGTGTTGGCTTTACCAGATTTCAAAAAGTTATTTCAAGTAGATGGTGATACCAGTGGAACAACAATAGGAGCAGTTTTGAGTCAAGAATGGAGAACATTAGCATATTTCAATGAGAAATTGAATGATTCCCAGAAGAGATATTCAGTGTATGATCAGGGATTTTATGCCATAGTTCAAGCCTTGAAGAAATGGAGACACTACTTGTCGCCTAAGGAGTTTGTGTTGTACACAGATCATCAAGATTTGCAATATTTAAACAGTTAGAGTAAGTTGAATTAGAGACATATGAGATGGGTGGAATTCTTACAGAGTTACACATTTTTTTTGAAGCATGGAAGTGGGAAATCTAACGAAGTTACTGATGCATTGAGTAGGAGAAGGAATTTGCTGATAGAGATGAGAGTAACAATATTTGGTTTTGAAGATTTAAAGACCTTGTATAATGAAGATCCAGATTTTGCAGAACCTTGGAAAGCATGTAGAGAATCGGTTATGGTTGATAAAAGAAAATAGTTGGATTATTTCATTTAGGATGGGATGTTATTCACGGGAGTTCAGTTATGCATACCTAAGAGTTCCACAAGAGAGAACCTGATAAAAGAGAAACATAGTGGAGGTTTAGCTGGACATTTTGGTATTTATAAAACAATTGCATTGGTGAGTGAGTAGTACTTTTGGCCCCAGATTCATAAGGATGTTAAGAGATATGTGCATAATTGTAGAGTTTTTCAAGTTGCAAAAGGTAGTAGTCAGAATGTGGGATTGTATAAACCTTTGACAGTACCGGTAAGACCTTGGGAGGATATAAACATGGATTTTGTACTTGGATTGCCTAAGACACCGAAAGGGAATGATTCTATATTTGTGGTAGTGAATAGATTTTCAAAGATGACTCATTTCATACCTTGTAAGAAGACATCAGATGCATTGCATGTAGAAAACCTATTTTTCAAGGAAGTGGTGAGATTGCATGGATTACCTAAGAGCATAGTTTCAGACATAGAAACTAAGATTGTAGGCTATTTTTGGAGAATACTTTGGAAGAAGATGAAGATAGATTTGAAGTTCAGTTCTACTTTTCATCCACAGACTGATGGATAGACATAAGTAGTTAACCAGAGTTTGCAAAACTTGCAGAAATGTTTAGTGGGAGATAGAACCAGAAGTTGGGATTTGATCCTTGCGCAAGCAGAGTTTGCCTATAACAATTCAATGAATATAAGTACCAAAAAAAACACCTTTTAGATTGGTACTGGAGTGCATCTTAGAGGAATAGTAGGATTGAGAGACATTAGCAGTGAAGACCATAAGAGTTTAGAAGTAGAAGCTTTTGTAGATCACATGGCACCATTGCATATTCAGGTTAAACAACATTTAGAAGACATGAATAGCAAATATAAGGAGAAGGTAGGTGAGAAGAGGAGACATAAGGAATTTGAAGTTGGCGATGAGGTGCTGGTATACTTGAGAAAAGAGAGATTCCCAGTTGGAACTTATAATAAGTTGTAGATGAAGAAGTTTGAACCCTGTAAGATTTTGAGGAAGTTCAAATTTGGAAATGCATATGAAGTAGGGCTACCCGATAGTCAAAGTATTTCACCTATATTCAACATTTTAGATCTTCATGAGTACCATGAACCAGAATTCAGTGAGGACAATGTTGCATATGTTGAGAAACAATTACCCTGGAATGAACTAGATCAAATTGAAGAGATTTTGGACAGTAGGATTGGGTGTAGTACCCAGAATTCAGTACAAAGAATATCTTGTGAAGTGGAAGAGTAGACCAGTTTAAGATTCATCTTGGATTTCTCAAGCAGAGGTAGACTGCCTTGGTTTCCCTCTGACCCCTGCAAAGTGAGAGGCTCACTTTTTCATTAACCCCGAATGTATGATGCAGGAGCATCCCTGGTTCATAACAATCTTGCATCAACCAAAAACAGTTTCTTTTTTTTCTTTTTTTCTTTTTCTTTTTCTATTTGCAGTTTCAGTGTTCCTTTCTGTGTGTTCCAGTTTTGGCTCACTAAATCCTGTGGAGTTGGATTCTACTTGAAGACTTGATCATCTTTCTTGCTTTCAAACCACATTTCTCTTGGATCACTTTCTAGCAAGATATCACTATCCGTTTCCATGATAGTTTCTTGTTACCGGTTGTTCCTTTGTTACTGGTTGCCTGAGACCTATTCTGGTGATCTATCAGAACCCATTTCAAAGCTTGTGGAGCCTTGGATATTGATTTCAATTTTTCTTGGTGTGTGATCGACCTTCTACATTTCATCCTTTGGATTTTCCAAAGGAATCTCTTGGTGGAGGTTGACCTTGTTCATTTTGCACGTTAGGTCTTGTTCTTCGGGTTTTGATCCTTTTTGGACTGACCCGATCCTTTGGATCGATATTGTAGTGTCAAAAAATTGTGCCACCTAAAATTTTAACCATATTTAAGGTCCTCACCTTGGAGACGACATCCTCCTCCCTAGCCGAGACCTATTTCTACATTTTCACCTTTTGTCCCCTTCATGTTCGAGCCCTGAGATAGTCTCAGGACCCTATCCGGCCTCTAAGATAGGGCAGGACATGGGTGTGATGCCCCTGTCCCCCTTGGGTAGGGGCATGTCCCACCCTCTTAGGGTGGCCCCAGGATAGGTCCCCCCGACCCTATTTGCACTTCGGGATCCTAAATCTCCCCGATGTCGGCCTTTTATGAGATGAATTAATCTTCAAGAGGCATGTATAAAAGGGAGTTGGTTTTCTCATTTGCATAAGGAGGAATGGGAGGTGAAATTCAAGTGAAGGGATGATAAGAAAGCATAGGCAAAGATATATATCATCAAGCATTCAAGCATTCAAGCCTTCTTCATTCATCCATTGGAGCAATATTTCAACATTCATTTGCAAGAATGTATGTGTGTTAGGGTTTTGTTATGTTACATGCCATTTCATGCAACACTTGTGATTACATTCAAGAAGCAAAGAAATCATCATCAATAAGTTGCAGATCGACAAGGTATAAATTTCTATTGTTTACATTCAAGAATTTACAATTACTTTCTTTCAAGGTTGATTCCTCAACTAGGGTTTGAATAAGGCAAACCCCTATCCACAACCCCATTTCCTCTATTTTCTATGTGTAGGTTGCAGGAGCACAAATGTAATTGCAAATTTGGGCTTCATTTATAGAGACAGAAGAAACCTTTTTATTTCACGGATTTTGTGGAGGACCATGTACACTCCCACCACAGTCCTGATGAATTTTCTCTAAATTTGTAGGGTGGATCCATATCAGTCTAAGTAGCCCAGATCTAAATTTACAGCATGATCCCGAACTGGTAGCTCTTCATTTCACTCATTCTCTCTCTCTTTTCTACATAGTCAACAAGTCAACTTTCTCATTTACAAAAGAGGGTAAATCACACCCCAATACTTGCAATCCACTTGGAATTCACATCCTTGTTTCCCTTGGATTTGGATCTAGTGGATTCTATTGGCATGTTTAACATAACTGATGAAGATGAGATGATGGTGGATGACTGTACCAGTAGAGGAAGATGACATGATCAACTATTTATATTGTCATTGATGGAAACTAGGTTCAACTGATGTTTAATGATGTTTACAGTTGGTTTTTGGTGATTGACTTGTTGGATAAGTGATTTGGTCTACTGGAGTAAGAGTTTGACAGTTTGACAGAGTTTACCGGCAAGACTGTGAATTAGGACTTTAATCGGTAATGCAGATGAGTTTTGATGAAATTGGGCAATTGGCGATGTTTGGTGACTTGTGGTTTGATACATAAGATTTTATGATGAATTTGAATATGTAGCCAGAACTGCATTCTATGATGGTTATTGGAAGACATGTTTTGAATTTCTGATGAAGTTTTTCCAGGGTTTAAGAAGGGTTTAAGGACTAGTAAATAATTCTCTTAACTGGTAATGATTTTTGGTTTGGCGGTGATCTACATCAAGTTCACGTGTTGATGATAACACAACACAAACCACGTGAAGTTTAAAATATGTTTTAGTGCATTTGGAGAACAAATTTCTTGGGAATGTGCTAAGGGTTTGACTTTGTACCAGATCGACTTGCTGTGACAATTTATGATCATTCAATGACTGATATTGATTTGTAATTGATTGTAATGATCTCTATGATGATCTATAATGAGTTGTAAAGATCCGTGATGATCTATGTATTAAGTCTGAGGGTTTTGATGTCGACCTAGTTGTAAAAGTTATTTATGTTGGCAAGGTTGATGTTTTGAAGTGTCGGTGATTTTGAGAAGTGTGGGAAGCTGAACTAGTGTGTGTGAGAAGATCTGCCAGAGAGATGCAAACTTAAAACTTAATTGTATCTAATCAAGCAAGTAGTAGAGTTCTATACACAGATCATTCACTATTGTTTTCTAACAATTACAACAACTAAAATCTCTTAACTGGGTAGGTCCTAATAGGCTTCACATTGTAAAATCCCCTAACAGGTTGACTCAATATCTAAGTTCTAAATCCTCTTACGAGGTTGATCCTAATAGATAAAAAATTCTAATAGGGCTGAGGTAAATCCCTTAACTGGGTGACTCCTAACAAGGTCTTCTCCTAACAGGGCATCATTGTAAGCTTCTAACCGGGCTTGGCTCCTAACATGGCACATTCTGAAAGAGTGCAAAATATTTGTGGGTACCAATTCCCACCGTGATTTTTCCCTATTTGGGTTTCCATGTGAAAAACACGGTGTTCATGTGTGGTATGCTTTTCTTGTGATGCTCATGTTTTATTTCTGATAACTGGTAAAGACAGTTTATGTTTGTTTATCAAAGATCTTAAAGTGGTTATCGATATTGATGATTATATGATTGATGAAGCATTCTGATCAGTTAATAAGTTGGTAACTATGTTTGTTGATCTGATATTGAATTGATGGCTGATTTAATTAATAAGTTTTCATAAGAGGAAATGATTATCTAGATCTGATAAGGAAATTGTTTATGAAGATTTGGTTTAAGTGTTGAATGTTTTTAAATCTGAGATAAGTTTGTTATGGTGTTTAAAGTTTCAGTTTTTGTTAATACTCATTCACCCCCGTCTCAGTATTAACCAGATCCTCTAGGCTTATCAATTCGTATAAGTGCATTTGTCCTCTGTGTGCAGAAAGTCTAACAACTTGAGGGAAAGATTTTGTGAAGATTGATGAAGAAGGAGGGTCCCAAGTTTACCATGGAAAACTACCAGATATGGAGTGATCAGATGAAGATATACATTAAAGGAATGAGTTCACAGTATTGGAATCATGTGATAACCAAGTATATTGTACCTACTACTAGTCCCTTGACACTAGATGAGCTCAAAGAACAACATGAAAACATTCAGGCTCTTGAAGCAATTGTCAGTACTCTATCTAATTCTGAATATATTGATGTTCATGGATTAGAAACTACAAATGAAGTATGGGAGAAATTAAATTTTATCTATGGAGGAGATGAACATGTACAAAGGGAAAAGGAAGAGAGTCTGAGATGAAAATTTGATGATATGAAAATGGTTGATGGTGAGAACATAACTCAATATGGACAAATGATTAAGGAAGTTGTAGGTGGAATAAAGAGTGCTGGAGGTAAGATTGAAGATGATACTATTGTTAGAAAAATGCTTAGAACTCTTTTACAGTAGTATTCTATCATAGTGTCTGCTATTCAAGAACTAAGATCCATTTCAAAAGATAAAGTTATTGTTGATTCTTTAATTGGAAGGTTAGCTGCATTTGAACTTAACAATTTTGATAATAATGTTTCCAAACCTTTTGAATCTTCCTATAAGGATTCAATAACTGGTACATCGACAAGGAAAGAAAAATATGTTTTTTATAATCATGACTGTAGATCTATTCATGGTGGTAGAAGAGGTGATGGTGATGATGAAGATGTTCTCATGGAACTTGAGGCATTACTGGCTAGAAGATTCCTTAGAGGAACAGGTAAATATAAAGGTAAATTACCCTTGAAGTGTTTCTCTTGTAGTAAGATTGGACAAATAGCTGCTAACTTCCCTAATACTAATAAGAAAGATACATTTAGGAGACTCAAAGGAAAAAAGCAAGAAACATTGTTATGTTGTAGTGGATGAAGGTGTGACAGATGATGAATTAGAAGAAGATAACAATGAAGAGATAGTATTTGTTGCTATGAAGGAGGATCTGACTGATTAGAAGGCTTTGGTGTTTCATATGGATAACGTCGATGAATGGATAATAGATAGTGGTTGCTCACACCACATGACCAGTGACAAAAGTAAGTTCCTATCTCTTGAAGTGTTTGATGGATGTGTTGTAAGATTTGGTAATAACTCTCCTTGCATGGTCAAAGGTAAATGATCAATTTCATTAAATGGGAAGAGTAATGCAGATGATGTCTTTTGGGTTGAAGGACTAAAACATAGCCTCTTGAGTGTTGGAAAACTTAATGATAAGGGATATCTACTTAAATTCAAAAGTGGAGTGTGTAAGATTTTTGGAAATAATGGAGAATTGATTGCTACTGGGAAGAAGACTAGAGGTAATTTATTTAATTTGAATACTAATGTAAATGATTGTTTGGTGGTGAAGATTGAAGAAAGTTGGTTGTGGCACAAGAGATTTTGTCATGTGAATTTTGATAATTTGATTAAAGTTAGTAAGTCAAGTATTGTTAGAGGTTTGCCCCATCTTGTGAAACCGGACAATGTGTTATGCAAGGATTGTCAAATGTGTAAGATGACCTCTGTAACCTTTAAGAGTAAGTCTTTTTCTTCAGAGAATATTCTTGATTTGGTTCATACTGATCTTTGTGGTCCTATGGGGACTAATAACTATTTTGGTGATAAGTATTTTATGATCTTTACTGATGATTATTTCAAAATGATGTGGGTAACTTTTTTGAGAGAAAAGTATGAGGATTTTAGTAAGTTTAAAGCATTTAAAGCTCTTATTGAGAAAGATATCGGGAAGAATCTTAAATGTTTGAGATCTGACCGGGGAGGTGAATTTACTTCTGATGAGTTTGTGAAGTTCTGTGATGAACATGGAATTAAGAGGTAGATGTTAGCTCCTAGAACTCCATAAAAAAATGGGATAATAAAGAGAATGAATAAAAGAGTTGTTGAAGATGGTAGAACCATGTTGATTCAAGGTGAAGTACTGAAGATGTTTTGGAGAGAAGCAGTCAACTCTGCTATCTATACTTTGAACCGGGTACTTGTTAAAAAAGGTAATAAAAAAACACCTTATGAATTATGGCATGGAAATACTCCTAGTGTAATCTATTTCAAAATCTTTGGGAGTAAATGTTATATTAACAGAGATGATTACACTGTAAAATTTGATGCTAAGTGTTATGAAGGAATTTTTCTTGGTTACTCTACAAAGAGTAAGGAATTTAAATGTTATAACAAGAGAACTAAGAAGATCATTGAGAGTGCTAATGTGAAGATAGATGAACTCCTTGAGAAATATAGTGAGTCCAGTAGGTCTGAGCCTGAGAAAGATGAAGAAACACTTGTGTTCATAGAACCGGAAGTGCAAAAGACTAATGATCAAAAAGTTGCAGAAATAGGTGCTCAACTGATAAATGCAGAGAGCGATGAAGAAGATGAAGAACATGAAGCAGGAAGCACAACACCGGAACTAGTTATTCCAAGGTACGTCAGGTTAAATCACTCAGAAGAATAAATAATTGGAGATAAACATGCTGGAGTACAAACAAGGAGTAAAATCAGAAGAAATTCTTGTCTGATTTCTACTTTTGAGCCGAAAATAGTAAGAGAGGCATTAAAGGATGATGACTGGATTAGTGCAATGAATGAGGAGTTAGATCAGATAGAGAAGAACAAGACGTGGACACTTGTTCCCAGACCGAAAGACAATAATTTGATTGGAACCAAATGGGTTTTTAGAAACAAGTTAAATGAAGAAGGAAAGGTTGTGATAAATAAAACAAGATTGGTTTGCAAAGGCTATGCACAAGAAGAAGGAGAAGATTATGGTGAAACCTTTGTACCTGTGGCATGATTGGAAGGAGTAAGAATGCTACTTGCTTATGTTACATTTAAAGGATTTAAAGTCTATCAGATGGATGTTAAATAAACTTTTCTCAATGGAATCCTTGAAGAAGAAGTATACAGAGAACAACTGGATGGATTTTCTTTATCTTGAAGACAAAGATATGGTTTGAAAACTACATAAGGCACTTTATGGATTGAAGCAAGCACCAAGAGCATGGTTTGAAAGGTTGCATGCACACTTGATCAAGATAAGATTCCAACGTACCAGTGAGGACAATAACATATATCTAAAGACTGATGGAGAGAAAGTATTGATAGATGAAGTATTTGTGGATGACATTATATTTGGTGGTAATGATGACTTATGCATGGATTTTGCTGAGGAGATGAAAACAGAATTTGAGATGTCTCTTATTGGGTTGTAGGTCTACCAGTTGGATGGTGGAATTTTTATCTGTCAGAGTAAGTATGTCAAAGAGGTGTTGAAAATGTTTGGCATGGAAGATTGTAAACCAGTTGATACTCCGATGGTGACAAGCTGCAAGTTGTCTAAGCAAAATGGCTTACCATCTATGGATGAGAAAGAATACAAGTCTATGACTAGTAAATTGCATTATGACATTTATAGCATACAAGATATTGCACATGCTGCTGGATTGGTTGCTAGATTTCAAAAGGATCCCAAGGAGTCTCACTTGGTAGCGGTGAAAAAGATATTTTGGTACCTGAAAGGCACAACAAATTATGGTTTGTGGGATCCTTATAAAGGAAATTTATCTTTGGATGTGCTTACTGATGCAGATTGGGCAAGCAATGTAGGTGACCAAAAAAGCACTACTGGTGGAGCTTTTCTTCTTGGAGGCAGATTGGTTGCTTGGACAAGTAAGAAGAAAAATTGTGTTTCTCAGTCAACATCAGAGGCAGAGTATGTTGCAACATCAATGAATTACATGCAGACAATCTGGATGAGACATGTGCTTGAAGGTTTCAGATTTGATATGTATGAACTGGTAACTATTTACTGTGATAATACTAGTGCTATCAATATTTCAAAAAATCCTGTGTTACATGCAAGAACAAAGCACATAGAGTTAAAATATCATTTTCTAAGGGAAAGAGTACAGGAAAAACAAGTCCGCATGGAGTATGTGACAAGCAAAGAGCAACTAGCATATATTTTCACCAAACTGTTTCTGAAGACAACCTTTGAGTATCTTAGAGGTAAATTAGGGGTTATACCCCTACTCAGACAAAACTAGAATGCAGGATGCATCAATCTAGTGGGCTTCATGACTACTTTTCACTTTGTATTGATGAGATGTAGGCTAATACACATGGGGAGCAACATAGATGTGTTTTCAGACATGTTGAAGACAACAACTACAGAAGTCTTGATGATTTGTGATGCTTATACAACTTTGGCATTGCTGTCAAAGGGGGAGAAGAAATATGATTAAGAGAAGACATATGATTAGTTGGAGTAGATATAGTGTAACCGACATATGAGATACAAGAAAGAAGAGAAGAGTTGCAGAGAAGGTCCAGAACAAATTGGAACAGTATGAGTTGAGTATGTTGATATTTAGTGTTTCCATCAATGCCAAAGAGGGAGATTGTTGGCATGTTTTGTATAACTGATGAAGATGAGATGATGGTGGATGACTATACCGGTAGAGGAAGATGACATGATTAGTTATTTATATTGTCATTGATGGAAACCAGGTTCAACTAATGTTTAATGATGTTTGTAGTTGGTTTTTGTTGATCGACTTGTTGGCTAAGTGATTTGGTCTACCAGAGTAAGAGTTTGATAGTTTGACAAAGTTTACTAGCAAGACTACGAATTAGGACCTTAACCGGTAAAGTAGATAAGTTTTGATGGAATTGGGTGATTGGTGATGTTTGGTGACTTGTAGTTTGATACATTAGCTTTTATGATGGATTTGAATATGTAATTAGAACCGCATTCTATGATGGTTATTGGAAGGCATGTTTTGAATTTCTGATGAAGTTTTGCCAGGGTTTAAGGATCAGTAAGGAATTATCTTATCTGGTAATTATTTTTGGTTTGGTGGTGATCTACATCAAGTTCATGTGTTGATGATAATGTAACACAAACTGCGTGATGAGTTTGAAAGATATTTTGGCATGTTTGGAGAACAAATTTCTTGGGAATGTGCTAAGGGTTTGACTTTGTACCAGATCGACTTGCTGTGATGATTTATGAACATTCAATGACCGATATTGATTTTTAATTGATTGTAATGATCTCTATGATGATTTTTAATGAGTTGTAAATATCTATGATGATCTATGTAGTAAGTCTTATGGTTTTGATGCCAACCTAGTTGTAAAATTTATTTATGTCGGCAAGGTTGATGTTTTGAAGTGTCAGTGATTTTGAGAAGTGTGAGAAGCCAAACTAGTGTGTGTGAGAAGATTTGCCAGAGAGATGTAGACTTAGAACTTAATTGGATCTGTTCAAGCAAGTAGTAGAGTGCTATACATAGATCATTCACTATTATTCTCTAACAATTACAACAACTAAAATCTGTTAACTGGGTAGGTCCTATCAGGCCTCACATTGTAAAATCCCGTAATAGGGTGACTCAATATCTGAGTTCTAAATCCTCTTGCGAGGTTGATCCTAATAGATCAAAGCTTCTAATAGGGCTAAGGTAAACCCCTTAATCAAGTGATTCCTAACAGGGTATCATTGTAAGCTTCTAATCGGGCTTGGCTCCTAACAGGGCACATTCCGAAAGAGTACAAAATATTTGTGGGTACCAATTCCCACTGTGGTGTTTCCCTATTTGGGTTTCCATGTGAAAAACATGGTGTTCATGTGTGGTATGCTTTTCTTGTGATGTTCATGTTTTATTTTTAATAACTGGTAAAAATAGTTTATGTTTGTTTATCAGAGATCTTAAAGTGGTTACTGGTATTGATGATTATATGATTGATGAAGCATTTTGATTAGTTAATAAGTTGGTAATTGTGTTTGTTGATCTGACATTGAATTGATGGCTGATTTGATTAATAAGTTTGCATAAGAGGAAATGATTATCTAGATCTGATAAGGAAATCTGTTATGAAGATTTGGTTTAAGTGTTGAATATTTTTAGATCTGAGATAAGTTTGTTTTGGTGTTGAAAGTTTTAGTTTTTGTTAATACCAATTCACCCCCCTCTCAGTATTAGCCAGATCCTCTAGGCTTATCAGATTCAACCCCTCTTTTGAATGTAGAGTTCCTCCAAGAGAAAATCATCCTAGTGGCTTCCTTTCTCTCTCCTAGGTGGGGAGTCACTAGGATCCAATTTTCCACTTTACATTTTGGTGAATTAAGCTTGTGAAGTGTAAAATTTCTCGTTATTAGATCTGATTAATTGCAATTTGAATTTTAAATTTTCATATCCAAGTTTGATCTATTTGCAAATTTTAGAGGTTAACTGCATAAAAACCCTAATTTTTCATTTTGAGAAAATTAAGCTTGTGAAGTATAAAATTTTAATTACTTGTTTAAGATTTGATTGCTATTTTAAAATTGCAATTCAAATCTGTCTCTTTATTTTGAAAATTCAGTGGTTAAATAAAAAAACCCTAATTTTTAAGATCTTTCTATTTTCGACCTTTGATTGCAAATTTGACCGATCTAGACATCTCCAAATCAACTATTTTTTTGGATTCCACAATAATATCATAATACCTATCATCCCCAAAAATTTTGAAAAAATTTGGTTGGACCATGTGCACTTTTGCCACGGTCCTCGACTTTTTTCCCAAAATTTTAGGAGACAGAATTGAGTGTGTTTTTCTGCTTAAATCCAGAAAATTGGCGTACTTTATCAATTTTAACACCCTCTAAGGTCGAACACAAATTCAAAATTTCAGAAATTTAAATTTGCAGTTCAAATCCCATTTTTCCTCCTTTATTAAATGTTCTATGCATGTATGGGGTGAACATTATTCTTGTTTGATCATCAATGAACATGGAGTTCTTATCTTATTTTGCTAATTCAATTTCGAGTTACATTAAAGATTTTAATGTTGTTCCCTTTCATGCATATGATGATAATTTAGTTCTCCCTTTCATTCATAGTTATGATTTACCCTCTCCCAACATTAATCTCATTAATGAGGGCACATTGGTGCAAAAAGAGAATATGGACACTTCTTTCAAAGATCTCCCTCCTAAAGATGAATCTTTGGAGATTTGTGTTCCTTCTTCTCCTAAAAAGTATCTCCCTCATAAGGAATATTTGGTTCAAGAGGATGATATTATGGCTAATTATCCTAGTGATACCATACCTTCTTTTCATGATCTTCCCTCTAAAGATGAAGCTTTAATTACGTATGATTGTCCTTTTTCCTAATGAGTGTCTTGAACATGAAGATACCTTAGAACATGAGGATGATATTATTTCTTATCATAATTCTCTCTCTCCCAAAAATCAAGAGCCTAACAAAAATCAAATCAATTCCATTCATGTTCGTAGGAAACCAAGAATTCTTCTTGATTATCATGTTGTGCCTGACACATATACTAATGAGGTAGTTGATGAGAATATAAGTGAAGCATCATATGCTTTCTTAGTTCCTACAATCCTCTCTTCAATTCACTCAAATACCCCATCTCCTACCCAAGAAGTTCCTAAAGAAGGATTCTTAGAGGATCATTGGGGGACCTTAGATTTCACTCCTACCTTTTCTAGCAAGTCTAAGATGCTTGAATTTCACATTCCTAATTATTCACTTAACACAAATCTTGAAATTGATTGGCCTTCTTTAAACTTCAATCCAATTCCCCCTAAGAGTGAAACTTCTTTTGAAAGTACACATGGATGCAATGGCCAAATGTTTGAATGTGAGCGACAAAGTCATGATAAATTACACTTTCCTTTGTCCACATCTTCTTCTCCATTATCTTGTAAAACCACACCTTCTCATTCTAAATTTGAGTTACAACAATAAAATGTGTTGACTAATCTTCTCAATTCCAACTTAATATCTCTTCTTTGTTCTAAACGATTAAGAAAACATAAACAACATTCTCAAAATTCTTCTTTTTGTAAATATCATAAAATCCATGGCCATTCTACTAATGAGTGTCAAGCTTTGAAAAGACAAATACAACATTAAATTGATTCAGGAATGTTACAAATAACATCTGACAATGAATGGCATATTCATCATGATCATTTAAAATAACATTAAAGTTCCTATTATGTTGCTCCTCACTGTGACATTGTTAGCCTACTTATTGGGGGCTCCTTGTCATTCGTGGTGGTACAATTTCAGGTGCAATCATACTTAGTGAGCAACGTAATAGTCTATTTGTTCTTGCCTCTATGCTTGGGGGGCAAGAATATTATTATTGTTCTTTCTAAGGTTTCACTATTTTCTTTATGGAGTACATTATTCATAAACTTGATGTCCTTTCTAGCATGGAGTATTCCTTCATGCGAGTGCATGTCTGTTCCATGAGTGGGATCTTCTCCTTGATTGAAATGGTAGGTCTATTATGAATAATCTTTATTTAGACAAACTTTGTGAAATTTCTTCTTCTTCTTTCTCTCTTTGAAAATTACCTCTTCTATTGTGTTATTCATGACTTGATGTCCTTTCTTAAATGGAGTTATCCTTCATGCAAGCGCATGCCTATTCCTTGGTCAGGATGTATTCCTTGCTTGAAACGATATGTCTTTTATGAGAAATATCTCTCTAGAAGTTGTGTAATTATTCTCATTGTCCTACAATTGGGGGGAAATGATCTCTCTCCCTCTCTCTTTCTCTAAGGATCCACTTTTCCCTATTGTGTGGATGGTGTGAGCTTTATTACTTGATGCCATTCCTTGTGCAAAATTGTTGGTTGTGTTCTCAAGGATTCTTCTTATACAAGAGGTGTAAGTCCTTTATTATAACCTCTTTCCACTTGGTAATGTACATCTATGATAAATTCACCCATCTCTCTTCGAGCTAAGTGTGAGTCATCCTTCATCATGAATCCCTTTCACCTAGCAATAGGAGGAAGGATTGTTTTCTTCTTCTCTTCTGCACTTCATTCTAGAAGATGTTGCTGGCATTATGTGAACCAGTATGAGGACATGATGACATTGTATGTTTTCATTGATGTCAATATGCTGAAGAAGAGAGAACCGGTATGTTACCAAGAACCGGTACATGTGAGAACGGGTATAACATTGTGAGAACCGGTATATGTGCCAAAGTGAAGCGGTGTGTTTGTTCAAGGTGAACCGACACGTGGTTATGGGAATTAGTACATGGAAGCTTTGTATGACTACCGGTTGGTATTCTCAACTTCAGGGTTTTCAGTTGAAGTACTTCAAGCCTGTGTGACTCAACCGGTGACTTTGTGTGACGAGTTAGCATTGTAATGAAGAATAGATCGTGTTGCCACATTAGCCTTGTGTGCGTGAAGGATCTTGTATGAAGGAGATTTTTCCTATCTACCTTAGGAATGTGCAAAGTCTGTAAACGGTGAAAATGCGTGATGGGTTATCAGCTGCCATGAAAGCGGTGGAAAACGAATGATGGAGAATGTCTTGAGATTGGTTCAAGACTCTTGCATTTAATGCAATTTGCTCAATGGTCAGGATTGAACCATTTGAATTGCTTAACCTAACAGATTTAGGGTTCAGGGTTTAGGATACCAACCTATCTATTTCCTATAAGGTTGATGTTGTGTTTCTTTCTAAGGTTGTTGGCAAAAGTTGTGTGTGTGTATCCAAGTGAAGGGATACATGATTCTTGCCAGACCAAAGGAGAGATGTGATACCTTTCAGAGTGTAAGTGCAGAAGGTGAAGAGGAGATAAAGCAGATCTGCATCGACATTGAGTGCTGTTACTAGATCATTGTAATACCTGTTGATCTCTAATCACTTCAACAGTTGGGGAATCCCTTAATAGGGTAGCTTTAACCAACTTACTGTAAATCCTTTAACAGGGTGACTCAAAACCATTGAGTTCTTGAAATCCTCTAACAAGGTAACCTTTAACAGGGTTTAACCCTTAACCGGGTATTCTAGCCATCCCTTAACTGGGTGATCCCTAACAGGATCAGTTCCTAACAAAACCTATTGTATCAGTCTTTAACCGGACAAGGCTCCTAACAGAGCGGACTTCTAAAGAGTTCAAAAATAGCTTGTGGGTATTCATCCCCATCGTTGTTTTTCCCAATTGGGTTTCCATGTGAAAAAATCTGTGTGTCATGTGTGGTGTTATTCTTGTGATGGTTTAAGTGATTTGTGTCTGAAGGTAAATCATGTTGATCTAGCTGTTTATATATCTTTGATGATATATTACCTGTTCATGCACTAGGGTGAAATGGAAATGAAGTATTAGATTGTATAAAAAGATAAGTGGCAATTGGTTTATGCTTGTCTCAGTTATTCTAGGTTTTGCCGGTTGTACTCTATTTAAGACCGGTGTTATTGTTTGTCTGCCAAAGCACAATGTCTACTAACAAAATGGTTTAAGATTGTGTTTTTGTCTGTATGGATTCACCCCCCCTCTTAGTACCGGTTTGGTACTATCCGTTCATCATTGAGTTATGAGATGTTATATTTGTCTAAGACAACTCCTCTTGGGGGTATATGTCTTTTGAACAAAAAACTCTTCTTCTACAAGGATCACCTTTACACTTAAAACATGATATCTCTTTTCAACTATCTTATCCTTTCTTGAAGAGTATTCCCTCTCTTGCTTGGATTTATGACATTGTTGCATAATGGCTATCTTCTTTGTGATGAAGGTAGGTATCCTTGTTCTAATTTCCTTAAGATATCAACATCAACCTATGTTGACATCTTAAGGGGGGGGCACCCACACTGCTCCTTTGTACTATACTTCTCTTATGCATTGTATAGTGGGACATTCTTGGAACCTGAGGGCGGCCTCTTAGAGAAAGGTGTCATCAATATTCTTATACAGTGGGACATTCTAAGAACCAGAGGGAAGCCTCTTAGAGAAAGATGTCATCACTTTCCTCTTGTACAGTAGGTCATTCTCAAAACTAGAGGATAAAATCTTAGAGCGAGATGATGCCACTTTTTGTAGGGTGATTATTCTCGGAACCAAAGCATAGAATCTTAGAGCGAGATGTCACACCTTTCTTGACACTTGTACTAAACATTCTATATAGGTTGTAGCATACTTGGGCATATACTCCTATGAGGCACTTTGAACCTCACTTGCACACACACGCGCTTAAGGTTGGGTGGAACTAACAATGTTCCTACTATCCTCCCTTACATGAATCACCTAGATAGGCTCTAGGGGTGAGATTTTCCATGTCCTTCTCTCCATGGATCACCTAGTTTTAGGGGCGAGACGTCTATGGATTCTTTCTTCTTTTCCTTTCTTCTCATGGATCACCAAAGTGTGTATTCATGTTCTCTCTTCTTCCTCTCATGAACCCATAGTTTTTCTATTGATGGTTCATGGATGATGTCATCTTTGATCTTTTATGTGTTCGCTTGTGTTTATGTGGTGGCATTGGTCTTTGCGTCCTGATTAGTTATTGAGATATCTGAGTATCGAGGTCTCTTCGGCTATTTGGTTTGTTGTCTTGTGTCTGCTGTGTGTCTTTTGTGCTTTGTTTTTATTTTGTGCATCTTGTTCCTTTTGGTTTTGTGTGCTATTGTATATGTTTGAGTGAGTTAAGATCCTAAGATTGGGGGCTTGGTTCCTCAAGATTAGTGACATCTTATGATCCTTGTGATCTTCCTCTACATCTCTCATCTTCATCTCTCTCTTTCTTCTACTTTACTGATAGTAGTGGTGTAAGACATACTCCTGCTAAAGTGGGGGCTAAATCTAGCGTCATAAAATTGCACCACTTGGAATTTTAACTACATTTAAGCTACTCACGTTGACAATGACATCCTCCTCCCTAGCCGAGACCCCTTTCTACATTTTCACCTCTTGTACCCTTCATGTTTGAGCCTTGAGATAGCCTCAGGATCCTGTCCTAGCCCCAAGATAAAGCAGGATAGGGGTGTGGCACCCCTATCCCCCTTAGATAGGGGCCCGGTACCCCTATCCTACCCTCTTAGGGTGGCCCCAAGATAGGTCCCCCAAGCCTATTTGTACTTTGGGATCCTAAATCTCCCTGATGTCGGTCTTTTATGAGATGAATTAATCTTCAAGAGGCATGTATAAAAGGGAGTTGGTTTTCTCATTTGTATAAGGAGGAATGAGAGGTAAAATTCAAGCGAAGGAATGATAAGCAAGCATAGGCAAACATATACATCATCAAGCTTTCAAGCCTTCTTGATTCATCCATTGGAGCAATATTTCAACATTCATTTGCAAGCATGTATTTGTGTTAGGGTTTTGTCATGTTACATACCATTTCATGCAACACTTGTGATTACATTCAAGAAGAAAAGCAATCATTATCAACAAGTTGCAGATCTACAAGGTATACATTTATATTGTTTACATTCAAGAATTTGCAATTTCTTTGTTTCAAGGTTGTTTCCTTAACTAGGGTTTGACTGAGGAAAACCCCTATTCACAACCCCTTTTCCTCTCTTTTCTATGTGTAGGTTGTAGGTGCACAGCTGTAATTGCAGGTTTGGACTTCATTTGTAGAGACATAAGAAGCCCTTTTCATTTCTTAGATTTTATGGAGGACCATGTACATTCCCACCACAATCCAGATGAATTTTCTCCAAATTTGCAGGGTGGATCCGTATCAGTCTAATTATCTTAGATCCGAAGTTACAACACAATCTCAAACTGGGATCTCTTCATTTCACTCATTCTCTTTCTCTTTTCCACATAGTCAACAAGTCATCTTTCTCATTTACAAAAGAGGGTAAATCACACCCCAACCCTTGCAATCCACTTGGAATTCACATCTTTGTTTCCATTGGATTTGCATCTATTGGATTCAACCCCTCTTTTGAATGTAGAGATCCTTCAAGTGAAAATCATCCTAGTGGCTTCATTTCTCTCTCCTATGTGCGGAGTCACTAAGATCCAATTTTCCACTTTACAGATATATATATTTGTAATCATGCTTTATAATGTAATCAATGAGAGAATAGACTATGTATAGAAGATAGATCTTTTGATTCAAGGTCCTGGTGTGACCTTTTCTACCAGGCCTATGTGTCGGTATGTTGTAACCTGGGAGTTACCGGTTCGCAATAAAACTATCTATTCTGCATTGCCTCCATCATATCTATGTGTTTCAGTTGTGTTTACTCTTGTTGACCGGTTTGGACTGATCTCCTTGAGGTCCCTCCTCATTGGTGACTGCTTCAGGCACTCCAAACATTTAACCACATTTATAACTATGTCATTCTTCATCCCTTGCCAAAATTATAGCTTCTTTAGATCTGCATAAAGTTTATTAACCCCTGGTATCCTGAGTAAGGAGTATTATGGGCCTTAGATAAGTCTACCTCCCTTAAGTCCCCTGAATTTGGAACATAGATTATGTTATTGTATCTTAGTAATCCTTCTTCATCTAGCATGTACCCTTCAACCTTAGGATATATTGGGTCATACTCTAAAGTCAATTTGACTTGCTCATAGCATGGATCATGTTCTTGCTCTTTCATTACTTTCTTCTTAAAGGTGGTTCTGAACGTTTCTATAGTCATCAAGTGCCTCCTTATACTCAAAGCATCTGCCACCTTATTTTCCTTCCCCTTAATATATTCAATTTAAAAATCATATTCACTTAGGAATTATAACTACCTTCTTTGTCTAGCATTTAAGTGGGGTCGGGTAAAAATGTACATTAGTCCTTGATTATCTGATTTTAACAAAAGGATTCCCAAGTAAGAAGTGTCTCTATTTTTGTAGGGCGTGCACAATAGCTGCTAATGCCAAGTCATGAGGGGCAAAATTTATTTCACGAGTCTTCAATTTCCTAGATTCATAAGCCAAAACCCCTTCATCTTGAATAAGTACTCCACCTAAACCTTCAATAGAAGCATCTGTTACAATTGTGAAGTGTCCATTTGGATCTGGAACCCTTAAGATAGGTGTTGTAGTTATTTTTTTTTTAAAATTTGAAATGCCTTATCACTTTGCTCCGTCCACACAAAATTTTTACCTTTTCTTTGCAATGATGTGATAGGGTTTTCTATCTTAGAGAATCCTTCCACAAACCTCCTATAGTACCCTGCTAGCCCCATAAAGCTGCTTACCTCTAAAATTTTTTTTAGGGATTGGCCATTCTACTATCACCTTTATTTTATTCACATCGACCACTATTCCTTCTTTTGATATGATATGACCAAGATAGTAAATATTTTCTTCAAAAAAGGCACATTTAGATAATTTCCCATATAACTTATGTTCCCTTAACCTTTGTAAGACCAATTGTAGGTGAACTAAATGTTCTTCCTCATTTCTAGAATAAATCAAGATGTCATCCAAAAATACCAAGACAAATTTGTGCAAGTAGTAATGAAGCACACTATTCATAAAGTTCATAAATGTAACTGGAGCATTGGTTACACCAAAAGGCACTACCATGAATTCATAATGCCCATATCTAAACCTAAAAGGTGTCTTTGAAATATCTTCTTCCTTAATTCTGAGTTGATGATATCCTGATCGGAGGTCTATCTTTGAAAACACTGCTGCTCCCTTCATTTGATAAAAAAGATCCTTTATTTGAGGCAAGGGGTACCTATTATTTATTGTGACCTTGATCAACATCCTAGGGTCAATGTATAGTCTCAAAGTCCCATCCTTCTTCTTAACAAATAAGACTGGTGCTCCCATGGTGATACACCTAGCCTTATTATTGCCTTAGCTAAGAGATCCTCCAATTGCATTTTGAGTTCTTGTAATTCAGTTGTGTTCATTCGATAAGGCACCCTTGATACAGGTTGAACTCCTGGCAAAATGTTGATTGAAAAGTCAAACTTCCTTTAGTTTGTGTAAGCTGAAGTGAGATCAAGGCCTAGACTTGAATCTTCTCTTTGATACCACATGTAATAACCCACTTAGCTAAACCTAGAATTTTGAAGCATTTTTTTTTTGAATCATATGTTCGTATTTGTGTTTGTTTCAATCACATACTCTGGGCATTTATCCTACTGGGATAGACATTCATCCAACCTGGATGAGAATATAACTATATGGGTTAGGCATCTATCCATATGGGATAGGAGGTTCTATCTATCCAATTTGGGATAGGCATCTACCCAAGCGGGGTAGGTATCTATTCAAGGAATAGGAAATGCTCTGGCACAAGACTTTAGACTCATTGGGACCATCTGGGTCTTGAGTCACTATCTAAAGACTACATTCCCCTACTAGGAGTGCATCGAGGTCATCATCCTTAGGAGTAAATAAAAAACATAATATAAGCTTGATTTCCACCTTAGAATTTGTCCTAAATCCTCAGGAAGTCAAGTGTGATAAACTTATAAGGCAATGAGAGGGGGGGGGGAGTAAGTGCAAGAAAAAATAGTATAAATTTGATCATAAACTTAAACAACTTAAAACTTAATAAGCATAAGAGGAAAATCACCACATAAGCTAATGCCCAATAAAACAAATTCCACAAAACATAAGAGATTTATACGTGGAAACCCAAAAGGGAAAAACCATAGTGGGAGTTAATACCCACAAGATTCACTATTTGCAGAATAGAAATATTGACCGGTTAATGTCTTACAAACATGCCTTGTTAGGAGCAGACCCAGTTAGGAGTCACCCGATTAAGGGATTTAAATGATGAGCCCTCTTAGGAGCTTTGACCTATTAGGATCAACCTCACAAGAGGATTCAACACTCTGATCTAGAGTTACCCGGTTAAGGGAATTACAAAGTGAGGCCTGTTGAGACCCACTCGGTTAGGGGATTTTACTTCTGTAACTGTTAGGATAACAATAGTTCAAATTATCTTTATGTAACACCTCTATGTCTAATAAAATCCACTTCAGATCCTCAAAACATCAATAACACATCAATACAGAGCTTCACTAATCACCGCACAATCATAACCTAAATATTCACTTTGATTTTATGTCTATCTCATAACTCATCACACTTTTTATAGACATCAACTAAGTTGGCTACAACCTTGGAACAATTTCCTAGGTTCAATTAATCTAGACAAAATAATATTACATGTCGAACTTATGTCAATCACCGCCATAAAAAATCAAAACCTCTGCCGTTTTACTAATTTAAGTGACTTTATCACTATCGATTAAGTGTTCATTAGAATACCTTCTCTGTACATCAAATCTCGCTTGTCTGATTAAATCTTCCAATGCCATCATGAAGATAGCTCCAAATACCTATTTCAATGACTCCTATAAAACCACATCATTCAACTCTTCATCAATCACCTGTACCAGTTGCATGAAGGCAACTCTGTCTTTGTTTACCGGTTAAGAACCTATTTTCCAGTTCACTGGTAAACTGTCATCTGTACCGATTATACCTTACTAGTTGGCTTCCAAGACTTAGATGACTACAAAAATATTGTTTCCATCAATGACAACACATGACTTAGTCATCAAACATGAATCTCAATCTCTTTATCACATTCACCAATCAATCATTTACCGGTTGCATATCGCCAATAGTCTTTACCGGTTCAGTCAAATGCAAACATTCTCCCCCTTTGGCATTGATGGAAACACTTACAATTTTTTTTGTCAACTAAGTGTGCAAAACAAAAATTGACTTCATGACTTATAATCCCCCTTAGAAATTGTGTTCTTAAAAGACTTATACTACTACTCTCCCTTTACTTTAACATACAAAATTTTGACTCTCTTCAGCTATTACTCCCCCTTTGACAACAATGCCAATCAAAGAAGTAAATACATGGAAGATAAATACATTTACATCAAAATTTGCATCAAAATTGCATAGCATATATAGATATAGGAGTTCAAAATGTTTTTACAATGCAATCTCTACATGTGTCCTCATCTATCCAACAAACTCCTCCATGGCATCTAGAGTGCTCATCTCCCGTGTAGCAAGAAACTTTAGATTCTTTTGTGTAGGGGAAAAAGCGAGACTAGGTTAACATGCCCTAATCCTACCTTTTGACACACATTACGGAATACGAAAGAGCCTAGAGATATCGCACAATTGGCTACTTCTTTTTATGAAAGAGAGAGCCACGAGATATCTATTAGGATTTCTATTCCTTTGTTGTAATTGAAAGATAGAATGATGCAAGTTCAATTCCTAACCCCAAAATGCAAATATGAACTAATAACAAGATTACAGAATTGAACTTAAATGATGGAAAGCTGTAAACACAAGGATGAAATAAGAATGCAAGTGCGTACCCGGAGTTAAAATTTGACTTAAAATGTTCGGGACGGGGGCGCGGGCGCCACTGTCCTGATTCTGCCCCTGAAACTGCTCCGGAAACTGCTGTTTTTGCACTTTGGAAAAAGCTGTCAAAAATGCTGAAAATGCTGTCGGACCAGGGCGCCCAGCGCCCCTGTCCCAGGGACCAGGGCGCCCAGAAGGGACCAGGGCGCCCAACGCCCCTGTCCTGGCAGGACCAGGGCACCCCACGCCCCTGTCCTGGTCTTTTGTTCTGAAATTTGGTGGGAAGGTTGGTCTCAGTCTGCTTCTCCCGGATCTGCAACCTGCGGCGTCGTCCGAGTCCCGAAGCCTGCACTTATATATGAAAAGGTGTTTGGGCGGCTATATAGGGTTTTGCCTTAGTCAAACCCCCGCTTCGGTGATTTCCACCTCCACGAATAGCCAAGTTGTATTGTAAAATGTATTGTGTGTGCAAACCTAGTGTGTGTGCAAGGTCCAAAATGCAAGAAAGCAAACTAGAGCAACCTAGAAAGTAAACCCTAATTGCTTGTAAATGATGATGCAAATGCTCTAAATCAAGATGCAATGTGATCTAAAGCATGAATAAATGATATATCAAAGCTTATGTAAGGACATGAAAACAATATGAAATCATACCCAACCCTCAAGGGAGGAGTACAAGCCAATCTTCAGTCGGTAATCTCCTATTGTTCTTCAATGTCTTCCAAGCCCTAAATGGATGAATGAATGAATTTGATAGATGCTTGATAGAGTGATGTTGAATGTTGTTGAAGTCTTCAAAGATTTGCTCTTTCGCTGCCTATGAAGTTCCTGGAAACCAAAAATCGGATCCCTTCAAATGAGGAAAGAGAGCTTTTATGTATGAAACCCTAGGTCGTAAATTCGTATTTTGGCCGACCTAGAGATTGAATATCCCGCCAATTTCTTGGGGTTAAGCTTTATTTTATGAGTGGATCGTGCTCCCAAAATTTCGGGAAAAATGTCCGGGACCATGTTGCATGGGCGCCATGGTCTCGACAACTTTTCACCAAATTTTCAGGGCCGTCAGATATGATGATTTTAGAGAGAATCCCGAAGTTACAGGTGATTTCGAGATGTTTTGACCCCCGAAATCAAGCCCCCAAGTTCAAAATAGGACCTAATTAGGGTTTTTGATTAAATGATGTATAGGAGGAATAAAATGAAAAGGGCACACTTTAATGAAAGGGCCCAACTTTATGATATGGGAGATGATAAAATAGAACCTTAGACCTAATTAATTTGATTAATTAAGTGCTAAAGGGGAAATGCAATGCAAAATGCAAAATGCGCCAAGGCGGGTGCTAAACTAGGTGTGAAATTGTACCACCCTAGCAAGTGCGTACAATTTACGACGCTACATCTTTATAGGCTCTCTACAAGATTTCCACCTTCGATATCAGCTATGTTTGTAATTCTTGCAGTGATCTAATCCTCTTAACCTATTCAAGTTCATAAGCTTTTAACTTATGCTGAATTTCTACAACCAATTTGCCATATTTAATAGCAGAGTCATTAAGGGTCTTGAATGACTCACTAAGAACTTCAATTTCTTGCTCAGCTTCTTCCTTATTCTTAAAGTTAGTACAAAACAATGAAAATTTGGAAACCACTGCAAGTATTTTACGTCCAATTTCAAGTCCTTTCAAACGGTCCTTAAGAGAAACTTTCCCTTTATCGATTTTAGTCATCAATTGCTCAGTTCTTTTCTTCTTGTACTCCTTCTCCACACTAGCATAAGCTGCATCGTCAAAAGATTTCATCTATTTTTCAGCATTAGAACAAGTTGTCCAAGCTTATCAATAGGAGTAAAAACATTATCAGTATCAGTCTCCGATAGGAGACTTGACCAAATCTCAACAACATTCCTTATTGTTTCTGCCTCCTTCTACTGTTCTTTCATCTTCTTCTTCTTGGCCCAGGATTGCATGACAGTTGCTGTTGGCATTATGTTGTCATTGATGTCAACTGGTATAGGATGGAAATTGGTATAAGAGATGTATGTGCAATACTATCATTGATGCATACCAGATGTGACGTCTTTGATGTCACCTAGCTTAGCAGGTCACCAATAAGGGAGAGAATATCATTCAACACAATGGCCATTGGAGTCACTGGTACACAAGTTAGTGTTGACTTGTGTTGAAGACATAAGGACTGCAGACCGGTAAGTGTTGAGCAATGTATAGCTGCCAACCAACAAAAGAGAAAGATGTTGGGCTGTTGATTGTGATGAAGAGGGGGAATGTTACCAAAACCACATCAACACCGGAGGTGAAGTATGTGTAGACCATCGATATGCTATGTGGATGTGAAATAAAAAGACTCCCACGGGATAAAGATGCACTCACCAATATGAAGAGATGACTGACATTGAATCTGCCCAACCAGTTCAAATGTGCCTATTTGAAGATATGCTGCTCAAATAGGGAAGCCACTTTGGTGCATTGCAGGATGTAGATGCCAAGGTTCCACTCCCACTAGTAAGTGGAGCTTATCTTCTATTATGCATGAAATGCATCATAGTTCTCAAAGATAAGATAACAAAGTTAAAGGCAAGTATTTGAAGGCTCACATCAGATGAACTGGTGAAACACTAAGCTGCCTTAGGTGCATAAGATCAGGGATATGCACCAGATCAAACAATTAGATAATGATGAGTTGCCGGTACAGATATTGAAGGATATGGTTGTCACTTTGACAAACATGTTAATAGCGGAACCAGTCTATAGATGAAGAAGGTAATCTTGAGCAGAAGCAGACAAATGGAGATTGGTGAAGGTTGATGACATGATGTCATCAAGGTGTTTACTGATAAGTATGTCCACTGATAATGCTGACAAAGTGCAGATGCAATAGGCTCCCATTTAATGAAGATGTGCATGAGTTAGGTTGGCATATGTGCTGATCAGTTTAGGTACTCCACCAGAAGAAAAGAAAAGTGCAAGGTTGAAGGCATACCGGTTAGGGTATAACCAACAGGGTCTGTGAACTGGTAGATGAACCCAGTTGTGTGGTTGGTCAGTGATCCTATCCAAACTGACATAACCAACCTAGCAAAGGTGGATGCCGACAAAGGGGCCACTTGGAGGTGAAGTGGCATACATGCATAGGTTGGTCTGGTGAGTCAGTGAGGTTGTTGGTGACTAGTCCAATATTTATGGTGACTGCGAAGCTCGAGGAAGTATGGTAGAGGATTGCAGCTCGAGCTTAAGAAAACAACAAAGATCCAGAAAATATTGATCTTGCAGATCGAAGAGGATGAAGTAAACCACATCATGCACATGATCGATCAGACAAAAAACCAAAAATCATGCTACAGATGACAAAGTAGAGAAGACGTGGTTCACAAGGTAAACAAATGGGCGATGCTCATTGATTGAGTGCTGAACATCAATCAAGGACATCATATCAGATTGGATATGATATGTCATGATGATGAGAGATCAGATCATGTGCAGATTTAGTGCATGGTGAAAACCCTAGCATGCCAATGTTCAAACGCACGTTTAGGTGAGAAAATCTAGCTATAAGTATGCGAGCCAAAGATATTGTTGGTGCTATTGCATGTGAGAGAAAATCAATCAAGTTTTCAAAGACAATCAGGGAAGAGACTAAGTGTGAGAGAGAATTGGGTTGAAGAATTCAATACGGTAAGAGTGAGGTAACCGGTAGTCTGCCATTAAGTCTGAGAGAGGAGTATACCGGTGGTGACTGAACTGACAAAGAAGAGGCAAAGAAGATTGTAGATAAGAGTCACAATATATTGTAGAGAAGGTTAGCTGAGAATCAACAACAATCAGATAGTAGACAATTGACTGAGAAAAGTAGACTGGTGGTGGCCTCTAGTAGTGTGACAAAGAGAAAAGAGAACTGAGAGAGAGAAGAACCGAAAAAGAAGAAGAATAGACTAAACTGGTGAAGGTGCACTAGAGAGTAAGTTACTACTAAGAGGTGAGCAGAGAACCAACAGAGAATTGGAGAGAGGAGAACTGATGATGAGATTTGCATAAGAGTTACAAAGTTCCTTTTGTAACAAGGCTATTACTTTTGTAATTTAATATATTCATTGTAGATCACTGAGTTGAAGCTCAGTGCAGGGGTTAGTGCTCCTTGGGTTGGTGCCCTAAAGTATGAGTGGTACTCCGTGGGTTGGTTCCTTAAATATTGTAACCACATGTTTCATTGTGAGGCTGATTGGAGCAGTAGTCTCCAACAAAATTTCTCACTGAGATTTTTCCCATCTTGGGTTTTCCTCGTACATATGGTGTTATGTGGTGTCCCTTTTATGTGTGGTTGAATTTATGTCATTCTCCCTTCTATCCCATATGTCTGCTTTATGTTAGATTTGTTAATCAGTTTACACACATAGGTTAGAATAGGGCTATGATTGGAAGTCACTTATTCACCCCCTCTCTCAGTGACATCTTGTGTTCAACAATTGGTATCAGAGCCTGGGTTCCCGGTTGATAATCTTCCTCTAGCTTGGGTGGATTTGGGTATTTAAACATAATGGTTTTTTTGTGTCAACCCCTACTCCAATATTTAATGGTTCAAACTTTTCTATTTGGAGTCGTAGGATGGAAGTCTATGTGTCCTCCCTTGGGTTTGATGTATGGGTGTCAGTAGTAATTGACTTCCCTATTAAAGTCAGTCCTGCCACTGATTCAGTTACAGAAGGAAGAAATCAGTGTAATGATGTAGCAATGAAGGCTATATTCAGTGGGTTTATAGATGATATCTCCTTATAGGTAGACATATGTAAATCGACAAAAAGCCTATAGGATAGATTGAAGAAGCTCTATGGAAATGAGCCTACCACTGCAAAACTAGTTTGTGAAGAAAATATGAGAAATGCAACTCATATATCTGCAGATGATGAAGAAGGAACTCACCTTTTCATGGCTAAAGAATCAAAATATGAGAGGCACACATCTGAGAATGATCATGCAGATCATTCCTACTGGTGAGATGTGTTTGGCAGTGATAGTAAAGGTGAAGAAGAAGATGAAGTTGAGGAAGAAGTTGACCTTGAAGGAGAACTTGTAAGTGCAAGTTTGAAGAACTTAGTAGAGTGAGGAATGAATACAAGTTATTCAAGAATGCTGCAATTGTGGAATAGAACCGGTTAATCAGATGCCTTGAAGAATCTGAGAAATGTATCTTAGAGTTGAAGACTCAACAAGAAGACACCAAGGAATGTAGGTGTAAAGATATAGCATCTGAGCTAGAGGCCAAGGAAAAAGAGTGTCAGAGGCTAAATGAGGATCTAGAGAATATCAGGAAAGACCTTGAGAATTGTTAAGATGAGATGAAGGTAAGGATTCGGTTTGATGGAAATAATGATGCCTTGGAAAAAATGTTGAAGAAAAAAAAACATGCCAAGGATACCAGAGGATTAGGTAGTATTGCTGGTGAATGCTCCACCAATAGGAATGTCCTCCACAATGACATTCTATTTTCTCCTCAAATGGAGATGGCAAGGGTCAGACCTTCATAGTTGGAGATGCTCCAAGAAAGAAGGTTGACCTAACTACAACCAGTGAAGACATGAATTTAAGGATGAAGACTGATGCTGCAAGAAGGAGCAACAATGCAGATCCCAAAGGAAAAGGAAAAATGGGAAAAGGCACCCTCACCAGAAGAAAGAACATGAGAAGACAACAAAGAAGACCTCCTACCGGTAGAAGGAAAGGAAATGCTACCACCCATAAGATGAAGCAAGTGTGGGAAAATAAGAGATCGGATGGAAAAGCTGCAAAGCATGGAAAATCCAAGATCCATCCCCAAAGAAGCAAAAATGGAAATACTAAATCGGTAAGATCTCCTCATGCACAACAGAATAAATTTGTAAGTCACATGCCATCATTTACTAGCTATTAGTTCTCTTGCAAAGATTATGGTCATACGACAGATGAATGCATAAAGAGGTCTAGAAATAAGAGTGTTGTCTATCCAAGATGTAATGATTATGGCCATAGTATGTCAAGTTGTAGAAACATGCATAGATTTGCTCCTATGCATAATAAGAAGATTCCATTTTCTACCTCAAGAAATACAAATTATAAATATTATAATTGCAATGTATTTGGGCATAGAAGTCATGAATGCAGGAACAATAAAGTTTAGTCACATGACAACCAGTATAGCATCTATGCTCAACATAGAAATGGATATAGAGCATTTGGAATTCAAAGACCTGCATGGAACCAAAGGAGAAATGTCCCTGCAAGATCAAGAGGTCCATCAGTTCTGATAACTGGTTACAATGGCATGACCAAAAGAAGATGATCAAACCAGTTTGACAGAAGGTCCTCCAATCATTTATTTGGCATTAACACTGTTTGCTTCTACAACAATGCTTCAAGTCATGATGCTGAATCCGATAAAGAAAGGATAGATCTTGTGTTCAACAATTGGTATCAGAGCCTGGGTTCCCGGTTGATAATCTTCCTCTAGCTTGGGTGGATTCGAGTATTTAAACATAATGGTTTTTTTGTGTCAACCCCTACTCCAATATTTGATGGTTCAAAATTTTCTGTTTGGAGTCGTAGGATGGAAGTCTATGTGTCCTCCCTTGGGTTTGATGTATGGGTGTCAGTAGTAATTGACTTCCCTATTAAAGTCAATCCTACCACCGATTCAGATGCAGAAGGAAGAAATCAATGTAATGATGTAGCAATGAAGGCTATATTCAGTGGGTTTATAGATGATATCTCCTGATAGGTAGACATATGTAAATCGACAAAAATCCTATGGGATAGATTGAAGAAGCTCTATGGAAATGAGCCTACCACTGCAAAACTAGTTTGTGAAGAAAATATGAGAAATGCAACTCATATATCTGCAGATGATGAAGGTGGATCTGTTAGCATCCACAACAATGATGAAGAAGGAACTCACCTTTTCATGGCTAAAGAATCAAAATATGAGAGGCACACATTTGAGAATGATCATGCAGACCATTCCTACCAGCGAGATGTGTTTGGCAGTGATAGTAAAGGTGAAGAAGAAGATGAAGTTGAGGAAGAAGTTGACCTTGAAGGAGAACTTGTAAGTGCAAGTTTGAAGAACTTAGTAGAGTGAGGAATGAATACAAGTTATTCAAGAATTCTGCAATTGTGGAACAAAACCGGTTAATCAGATGCCTTGAAGAATCTGAGAAATGTATCTTAGAGTTGAAGACTCAACAAGAAGACACCAAGGAATGTAGGTGTAAAGATCTAGCATCTGAGCTAGAGGCCAAGGAAAAAGAGTGTCAGAGGCTAAATGAGGATCTAGAGAATATCAGGAAAGACCTTGAGAATTGTTAAGATGAGATGAAGGTAAGGATCTGGTTTGATGGCAATAATGATGCCTTGGAAAAAATGTTGAAGAAGAAAAAACATGCCAAGGATACCAGAGGATTAGGTAGTACTGCTGGTGAATGCTCCACCAATAGGAATGTCCTCCACAATGACATTCTATTTTCTCCTCAAATGGAGATGGCAAGGGTCAGACCTTCATAGTTGGAGATGCTCCAAGAAAGAAGGTTGACCTAACTGCAACCAGTGAAGACATGAATTTAAGGATGAAGACTGATGCTGCAAGAAGGAGCAACAATGCGGATCCCAAAGGAAAAGGAAAAATGGGAAAAGGAACCCTCACCAGAAGCAAGAACATGAGAAGATAACAAAAAAGACCTCCTACCATTAGAAGGAAAGGAAATGCTACCACCCACAAGATGAAGCAAGTGTGGGAAAATAAGAGATCAAATGGAAAAGCTGCAAAACGTGGAAAATCCAAGATCCATCCCCAAAGAAGCAAAAATGGAAATACTAAATCAGTAAGATCTCCTCATGCACGACAGAATAAATTTGGAAGTCATATGCCATCATTTACTAGCTACTAGTTCTCTTGCAAAGATTATGGTCATAGGGCAGATGAATGCATAAAGAGGTCTAGAAATAAGAGTGTTGTCTGTCCAATATGTAATGATTATGGCCATAGTATGTCAAGTTGTAGAAACATGCATAGATTTTCTCCTATGCATAATAAGAAGATTCCATTTTCTACCTCAAGAAATACAAATTATAAATATTATAATTGCAATGTATTTGGGCATAGAAGTCATGAATACAGGAACAAGAAAGTTCAGTCACATGACAACTAGTATAGCATCTATGCTCAACATAGAAATGGATATAGAGCATTTGGAATTCAAAGACCTGCATGGAACCAAAGGAGAAATGTCCCTGCAAGATCAAGAGGTCCATCAGTTCCGGTAACTGGTTACAATGGCATGACCAAAAGAAGATGATCAAACCAGTTTGACAGAAGGTCCTCCAATCGTTTATTTGGCATTAACACTGTTTGCTTCTACAACAATGCTTCAGGTCATGATGCTGAATCTGGTAAAGAAAGGATAGATCGGCAGAAGAATGTAAGACCTACTCCCAAGACTGAAAATGAGAAGAATAATGAGACCAAGAAGGGTTGGAGGAAGAAGCAAGAAGATGCAACCATGGACCGACACTGTGTATTCAATGCATAGGTGATATCTCCTAAGGCTTAAAGGAGATGCATGAACTTAGGGGGAGTAGTACAATGACCATATCATTGTTGGCATTATGGATGAATTGATTATGTGTTGCATTGATGTTTTGTCATTGATGTCAACACTAGCTATTATGGTTGGTTACCAACATACAAGTTTTGGTTATCGGTAGAAGATCTAGTGTTACCGATAGAAGAGACTATCTATTGGACACTTCCAACATGTTTGGAATCAGTGAAGTATATTTGATTTCATGTGTTATATTCTCTATGAGAATTTTTTGGTTAGTTGGTATTGGCTTGGTAATCAGATTCTATCATACACTCTGGTAAACCCTTACCAACACTAGTTTAAGGCTTTACCGATGGAGCTTTCATTGAGGAATTGTGATAGGATGCATAATTGGTGTTGGTGCAACTTCTTCATGGATTTCAGGATGTTGAAGATGTTCTTTTATCTTGCTTCAACTGCTTGAAGACATTGCTTTGGTGTGGTGGAACTAGAATAGGTCCGGTACCTATCTAGGTTATGGACCAGTATCATGCTAACGTGTACTCTACACATTACTGGGATGTCTCGAGATGATTTATGGATTTGTTATTATTGTTTTGGTCTTAAGCCAACATGACATATCATTGTAAATGGAATTATGTAATGATCTTATTGTAATATCTTTAGGTGGCCAACCTAATTGGTTTAGGCCTTAGGGTTTGTATAAATAAGAGGTATAAACTCTTTGTAAAGTATCAAGGTTATTGGAAAGGTCATGGTCAAGGAATGTAATGTGCGAATATTGTAATATCATTCAGGTAGAGGAGTTTATTGATCGTTGGTGATCGAATTGGATTCAGAAGAGGATTTAGTCCTCTAACATTGAGCTTAACCAGGACTGTAATCAGGCATGGTAGATGCTATTTCTAACAGTTCACTCTATTGGATTGTTGTCCATTTATCTTGAGATGGTTATAGCCTCTTTGTAGTCAGTGAGACTCTTTTATAATGAGCAGTACGCTCTAGGCAGCGTGCCTTCCTGCAAGTGCAGTCCCCTCATTGTAACACATACTTTCTGCAAAAGTATCATCTGACTGTGGGTAGGCTTCCCACCGTGGTTTTTCCCTTTCTGGGTTTTCCATGTACAAATTATGGTGTTATGTGGTATGGTTGTTTTGCATTGATTATTTGGTTAATTGTTAAGTTGTATTATTTACCGGTACCATTTTCTACCTACATTTGTATATGCTTTACCGATACTTGATTTGTTTAAGGTTGTATTATGGATTAAAAGTTATAATCTATTAACAAATGGTTCACCCCTCCCTCTCAGTTGTTCACCAGTTATCCTAACAATCATTCACCCCCTCAGTGAAAGAGGACAAATGGAATAACAAGATGCTACTGGTAAGAAAGAAGAAAATGAGATGGCAAGTGTGTAGTGGCTGCCTTGGCTTAACACCTATAGATGAAAGATGGATCACTACTACATGTGTCAATGGATGGAAAATTTGTAATTGGTATCGGATGCAAATTGACACAAGAAGACAAGAGTTAGAGAAAAGTGCTCCGGTAGAGATGATGGACCGAGATAGGAAACCGATATTTGTAGGTTGTGTAAGACAATGAGGTCCATGATCATTGCATTGATTCTGGTAGCATGGATTGAGAGGTTTATGTCTCAGGTGGTATTGGAGAAGACCTAAATGACATATGTTGGCCCGGGTATTGATTATATATGTAAGCATCCTTTGTGGGCTACCCAATTTCATTTATGGCATGATGGTAATATTGAATGACATTGTGTACATCTAGAATCATGTCCTATGCTATGGTGGATACAATGGAGCTGATAGATCATCTGATTGATCACATATGCATAACTTAACCAATATATGGTGTAGATTAGAGCTCCGATTTTGAACCTGACAGACAATGGGAACTTGATATGTATGAGGGAGTTGACAAACATGTTTTCTGACTAGTATCAAACTTGCTGGACACAGAGGGTGTGCAAGTGACTATGGTTGTACTAGTATGTTTATGTCTTTGGAAGTGCCCAGGGTTGTGAGATATTTCAATGCCTATTCAATAGAAATCATAACTGGACCACCGAGAGTGTTTGTTGCAAAGAAGGAAAGTTACATGCACAAGAGAACTTGCATTTGGTATCAGAGAAGATACAATTGGTATTAGTGTTAGCTTCAACACTTGGTATCAACATTTTGGGGTCAAAATGGCTTCTGCATATCAAAGGGGCGATGATGTAGTCTGGCCGACATGTATGTTGTACTCACTGACACATGTTCCTTCAATTGGTTTCAGTCTTGTACATGCATGTGTTTTCGGTTTGCATATACACATGGTTGCTGAGCAATTAGTGTCAGTTGGTGGTTGAGCTCTCCATCTCAAGTGCTGAGAATTGAGAGGATGAAATGCATAATGGTTGAAGGAGGAGAAGCATCCAGTAGACACAAGGAGGAGAGAAACCCTGTCAGTTCCCTTTGCCATTTTTGTCAAAGGGGGAGATAGATTATGTAGTATGCCGCATATCACATGTATGAAAATCCATGAATCACACAAAGGGGAAGAGAGAATATGTAGTATGCCAAATACTACATGTGTTGACATGAATGCCAAAGTAGGAGATTATTGGCATTATATTGTCATTAATGTCAACCGGTATAAGAGATATATGGGTAACTCTGTCATTGATGCATACCAGACATGATGTCTTTGATGCCACCTATCTTAGAAGGTCATCGATAAGGGAGAGAATGTCATTCAGCACAATGGCCATTGGAGTCACCGGTACACAAGTTAGTGTTGACTTGTGTTGAAGACATAAGGATTGCAGACCAGTAAGTGACATGCTAGCAATGCATAGTTGCCAACCAACAAAAGTGAAAGATGCTAGACTGTTGATTGTGATGGATAGGGGGAATGTTACCAAAATCACATCAACATCAGAGGTGAAGTATATGCAAGCCACCAATATGCTGTGTGGATGTGAAACAATAGGAATCCCACCAGATAAAGATGTAGTCACCATTATGAAGAGATGACTGATAGTGAATGTGCCCAACTGGTTCAAATATGCCTGTTTGAAGATATACTGCTCAAACAGGGAAACCGCTTTGGTGCATTGCAAGATGCAGATTCCAAGGATCCACTCCTACAGATAAGTGGAGATTATCTCCTATTATGCATGGAATGAATCATATTTCTCAGAGATAAAATAAAAGAGTTAAAGGCAAGTGCTTGAAGGATCACACAGGATGAACTGGTGAAACACTAAGCTACCTTAGGTGCATGAGACCAGGGATATGCACCGGATCAGTCCAGTAGAAAATGATAAGTTGCTGGTATAGAGATTCAAGGATATGGTTGTCACTTTTACAAACATGTTAATAACATAATCGGTCTATAGATGAAGAAGGCAAGATTGAGAAGAAGCAGTCAGATGGAGATTGGTGAAGGTTGGTGAAATGATGTCATTAAGGTGTTTATCGGTAAGTATTGCCACCAATAATACTGATAAAGTGTAGATGCAGAAGGCTCCCACTTGATGAAGATGCGCATGAGGTAGGTTGGCATGTGTGCTGATCAGTTTAGGTGCTCCACTAGAAGAAAAGAAAAGTGCAAGGTTGAAGGAAGACTGGTTAGGGTATACCGACATGGTTCATGAACCAGTAGATGAACCTAGTTGTGTGGTTGGTCGATGATCCTATCCAAACTGACATAACTGACCTAGCAGAGGTGGATGCCAAAAAAGGGGCCACATGGAGGTGAAATGAAATGCATGCATAGGTCGGTGTGGTAAGTGGGTGAGGTTGTTGGCCACTAGTCCAACATTTATGGTGACTGCAAAGCTCAAGGAAGTATGGAAAAGGATTGTGTCTTGAGATCAAGGAAACAACAAAGATCCAAAAAAGACTGATCTTGCAGATCAAAGAGGATGAAGTAAACCGTATCATGCACATGATCGATCAGACAAATGGCAAAAAATCATGCTATAGATGACAAAAGAGAGAAGACATGGTTCATAAGGTAAACAGATGGGTGATACTCATTGATTGAGTGCTGGACATTGATCAAAGACATGATATCAGATTGGATATGATATGTCACGAAAATCAGAGATCAGATCAGATGCAGATTCAGTGCATAGCAGAAACCCTAGCAAACCAATGTTCAAACTCATGTTTAGGCAAGAAAATATGGCTATAAGTATGTGAGCCAAAGATATTGTTGGTGCTGCTGCATGTGAGAGAAAATCAGTCAAGTGTTCAAAGATGATTAGAGAAGAGACTAAGTGTGAGAGAGAATTGGGTTGAAGAATTCAATCGACAAGAGTGAGGCAATCAGTAGTCTGCCATTAAGTCCGAGAGAGGACTATACCGGTGGTGACTGAACTGACAAAGAAGAGGCAAATAAGATTTTAGAGAAGAGTCACAAAATATTGCAAAGAAGGTTAGCTGAGAATCAATAGCAATCAGATAGCAGACAACTGACTAAGAAAAGTAGACTGGTAGTGGCCAAGAGCAGTGTGATAGAGAGAAAAGATAACTAACAGAGAGAAGAACCGACAAAGAAGAAAAAGAGACTAAACCGATGAAGGTGCAACAAAGAGTAAGTTACATCAGGAGATAGGGTTGCAACTAAGAGGTGAGCAGAGAACCGACAAAGAATTGGAGAGAGGAGAACCAGTGGAGAGATTTTCATAAGAGTTACAAAGTTCCTTTTATAACAAGGCTATTACTTTTTTAATTGAATATATTCATTGTAGATCACTGTGTTGGAGCTTGATGCAGGGGTTGGTGCTCTAAAATTAGGGGTCAGTGCTCCTTTGGTTGGTACCCTAAAGAAAGAGTGGTACTCCTTGGGTTGGTACCTTGAATGTTGTAACCAAATATTTCATTGTGAGGCTGGATTGGAGCAGTAGTCTCCAACAACATTTCTCACTGAGGTTTTTCCCATCTTGGGTTTTCCTTGTACATATTGTGTTATGTGGTGTCCCTTTTATGTGTGGTTGCATTTGTGTCATTCTCCCTTCTAACCGATATGTCTTCTTTATGTTAGATCTATTAACCGGTTTACACACATAGGTTAGAAAAGGGCTAAGATTGGAAATCACTAATTCACCCCCCTCTCAGTGACATCTTATGTTGAATAGTTGCAATCTTGATCAATTTAGTTGAGCTCAAATTATCCATGTCTAATGAACCTTTGATTCTTATAGAATCATCATCATCATCTATAATTTTCTTTTTATTATCAAGTGACAAAGGTGTCACTTTAGGTTTAGTCTTCTTCTCTACGTCTTCATTTTTTTTTCCCTCTCCCTTTTCTTTTTCTTCTACCACTTCCTCTTTCTTTTCATTTTCCTGTACAAGTGGGGGCTGTGTATCAATAGTTTGAGTAACTACCAATGGATTTTCATCTTTATTTTCTTCCTGTTCCTTTTCCTATTCATGTTGCTTAGACATTTCAACATCAATATCATATACATTTACATTGTCAGGAGCACCAACACCATCATTATTATCGGTATCATCATCATCATCAGGGATAATATCAGGTTTAGTTTGTGTGTTCTCCAGTTGATTATCCAGCACAATTTTATCAGGCTTAAAATCAGTTATTTTAATGCCTTTCAGAAGATATTCATCTTCAAACCTCTCAAGTTCATCTTCCTTAACTTCTTCCTCTTCATCCAGAATCAGACCCAATACCTTTTTCAAAATTTGTCCAGTCTCCTCATGGACTAATTGGGTCTCGCTTATTAACATTCTTGTCAAACTTTTTTTCGACCTAAAAGATGTCTTTGCCTTAGCAAGAATTTCATCTAGCTCTTCCTTAGTAGCTTCAGGTTGCAAGTTTTTTAGAAAAATATTCAATGTATTCTCTATCTTGTTTCATGGCTGCCTAACTTCTAGCATTAGTTATATTATACAATGAATTTGGAGTTTTTCCTTGCAATTCAATTAGGGCCTTGCTATATTTATTCATCATGTAAACAATTGCGTCCTCTATTTCCCTTTGTTCATCTTTGCTAAACTTATCAAAGAGTTTCTTCACACTAGTCAATATACCATACTCTTTAATGTTTATTATTAAATTTTCAAGAGGTGTATGCTTGATTACCGTTTTCTTTGGAGATTTCACAGTTGGAGTACCAACACCCTTTGACCTTTTTCCACTGGCCTTTAGGTATTTCTTCTCTCCTTTGGACTTAGTCTCTTCCCCATCTGCATCTACCAGTTTATGTGCTTGTTGCTTTTTCCTTTTACCAGCCTTAACTGGCGCAATAGGAGGTTCAACAATCTTACCTTTTCTCTGGAACTGAATCTTCGAAGGTTTCTCCTTCTTAGTTTCTATTGGTTTCTCCTTCTTAATAGCTACTGGCTTTTCTTTATCTATAACCTTCTCCTTTCCAGCTCTTGTCTTTACACCGGTGGGAGTACCAGTTGGTGCACTTGATGTTCCGACCTGTTGAGCAGCATGCTTTGTGCTTGCTTCAACAATGGCTTCCTTTGTGAATCCTGCTTGCTCCGCAAATGCTTCAACTTCATTTCTTACTTTCTTTGTAATTACTGGTCTTTAAAGTTCAGAGTGCACTTGAAGGGATTTCTCCTTGTAAGTGCCAAATCATTTTGCAGTAGTATCTACCAGTTGGGCAAGCAAATGATCAACATATGAAATTAGAAGATCTTTGTCCACTTCATATCCCATGGGCATAACCCATGTAGTGCGGGGCACAACTACCTCCATCATGCAAGTATATGTATCAACCATAAAGCAAATTGTGCTTTCATACCAGTTGACAACCTCTGCCGATATCCTTTCCCTTGCACACATTTTCTTTTGAAAGTCTTTAAAATATCCCCATGCAATTTTGGCAAGATCATTACCAAGCATTCTAATGCTATACTTCATTTGCATCAATGCATGAGTGCCATCTATCCATTGGATATCACCAATACTGGGGAAACATTTCTAAAAAATAAAAGAATAGAGCAAGGATTAATTGAAAAAATTTAAACCTTAACCTCTTATCCTTCTTGATGGCTTCCAGGTTCAACATAAGTTGACTCCTTAATGCCTCTGACAGGTCATAGTCAACACATTCTTTGATCATCTTGTGGGCAGTGTGAATAGCAGCATTAGGGATGCTGTTTATCTTGCTAGAGTAATAGATCCGGTAACCACACTATAGAATCATACTTTACTACAAGATCATTGATATTATTCACCATCAATTCTCTTCCATCCCATTTAGACACTGTTAATTTTTCTACATAATTCTAAGGAATGGATCTCAAAACTGTAACCTCACCAATGGCACAAAATCCAGTGATTGCGCGAATAGCTTCCTTAGAAATTTTATGTGTCGGTCGAGCCACATAAAATGGTCATGAATCTTGCTAAGCACATATCTCACAAGTTCATCATCAAAATCATTAATGAAATTTAGGGCATGGTGAAACCCTTTCTCGGTAACCCTTTTGAACTGGTCCTTCAAAATACCATTCTTATAACACAATGCTTTATATTGATGAAAAATAGTAGCAACACCAAGGTCCTCTAGTTTGGAATGATAGAAAGATCTAATATCTTCAACATGTAAGATACCAGAAGGAACTCTAGATAAGGCTCCGATGGGATCGGTTTCCTCAAACTTAAATGGGTGCCTCCTAAATTCAAGACAAGGTCTATCGGTAACATCAACTAAATGCGGGGTGTCCATCTTCAATGATTCAAAAAGATAAGAAAATAATAAGATATTTGGATAAATACCTTTTATCGCTTCTATACTAGGGTTCCAAACACCAACAATACTTTCTCATCGATTCCGAATCACAAGACACACCAAATCACTTCAAATCTCTTTCAAACAAGTTAGATGATGAAAACACAAGCTCTTATTTGCTCTTTTTGCTTCTCCGTGTGCTTGCAAGAATACAATGTGACAAATAACATTCAAAAAGTTCCTTTTATTTGCCCATTATCTACCGCATTAAATGCCATTACTGGTAAAACCCTAAAATGTCTTATAACACATTACCGATTCACATAACACATAAAACCTACCAGTTTGATTAAAAAATTACTTCTTAATATCACAATACATCAAAGTAAGCAGATTCAACATACCTCATGGTCCTTCAGGGGGTTCTGAAATGGATCTAACATTAAGTTCCCCCTAAGTTTTTTAACAACTTAGTTTTTTAATGAAGGGTTCTCCATACTAGGTGAAGAAATAGGATCTTTAGATGGTTTTTCTTCGGTTTTCTCACCATCCTTCTTTTTCCAGATTTTGTTCATTTAAGCTCTAGTCTCATCCACATAAAATTTCATCTTCCCTTTTCGGTTAACAAATTGATTCACCGGTTGGTTTGATTTGCTTTGCAAAGCTTTGCAATATGTCCCGATTTATGAAAATGATAACAAGCCATACCAGATTATCTCTAAGGTCCAACATTACCTGTACCAGTCCTTCTTCTGCGGTTCATAGCTACATGACCATTGTTATAATATAATGTGCAAAGCACATTCATCCTCTTTTCCATCTCATAGGGACTAGACCGGTTAGCATAGGGTCTTTGCCAGTTAGGACTTCTCTGGTCATTGAAGGTTCTTTGCCAACCACCACCAGACCTCTGACTTATGTGAGAATTAGGATTATTTGCTCCATACCTACACTCAATAGCTCTATATCCATGTATGTTGCAAGTGAAATAATAACCATTAAAGGTTATAGGCTTATATCCTTGATAAGAATTAGATAACCATTAGCAACATCATATCTGCTTCTACAAATATTAGCAGTATGTCCTGGTTTATGACAATTGAAACAAAGAGGCTTATATGATTTCTTACCGGTGGGTTATGAATCTTAAGAGCATATTTACCTTCATGCATGTTGTGCTTAGTACCAAAAGACTCACCTTTCTCAAATGTATTGTAACCCAATCTAATTGTATCACCACTCATCCTTTAAGATTGGATCTGTTCATCAAGCATGGTAGAACTTTTGTTAAACTTTGCAAGCTTCTCATTAGCATCAGAAAGTTATTTTGTAAGGTCTTCATCCCTTTTCATGAGAGTCTCTCTAAGAGACATTGCCATATCTATTTATGCCTTTATCTCTTCTTTTTCTTCTTTTTCCTCATGCTAGTGTGCATATAAAGTGCCATTTTCCTGATTTATCTTGAAGATCTCATGTTCTTTCTCTTTGATTTTGTCTTCTGCTGCCCTCCTTGCTTCAAGTTCTTGACTCATCAAGATAGTTAGGGCTTCTAGCTCTCCCCTCAAGTTAGTATTCTCATCATTCAGTTTCTTCATCTCATCAACCAATCCACCTATGTTTTCTTCATCAGAAGAACTACTTTTAGAAACCTCCAACAATTGTTCAGTTAGCTCTCTTCTATTAGTAAGTGAAGTTTTTTTACTTGCCTCTCAATGTTTCTAGGGCTTCCTCAGTTTCTGCAAGTTTATGAGACATCTCTCTATAACTCATATCCCCCATGTTTTCCTTAGGATTCCTTCTCAAGTGGTTAAGCCTCAAATAAGGTTGGATCTGATACCACTTGATAAACTTATAAGGCACTAAGGGGGGGGGTGTGAATCAGGTCAAGAAAAAATAATATGAATTTGATCACCAACTTAAACAACTTAAAAATTAATAAGCATAAGAGGAATATCACCATATAAGCTAATGCCGAGTAAAACAAATTCCACATAACACAAGAGATTTAAACGTGGAAACCCAAAAGGGAAAAACCACAGTGGGAGTTAGTACCCACAAGATTCACTATCTTCAAGATAGAAATCTTGACCGGTTAAGGTCTTACAAACATGCTCTGTTAGGGGAAGAATGGGTTAAGAGTCACCCAATTAAGGGATTTAAATGATGAGCCCTATTAGGAGCTTTGTGTTAGGATGAACCTCACAAGAGGATTTAACACTTTGATCTAGAGTTACCCGATTAAGGTATTTACAAAGTGAGGCCTGTTAGGACCTACTCGGTTAGGGGATTTTACTGCTATAACTGTTAGGATAACAACAATTCAAATGATTTTTATGTAACACCTCTGTGTCTGATAAGATCTGCTTCAGATCCTCAAAACATCAATAACACATCAATACAAAGATTCACTAATCACCACACTATCACAATCTCAATATTCATCTTTGATCTTATGTCTATCTCATAACTCATCATGCTTTTTATAGACATCAACTAATTTGGCTACAACCTTGGAACAATTTCCTAGGTTCAATGAATGTAGTTAAAATAATATTACATGCCAAACTTATGTCGGTCACCGACATAACAAATCAAAACCTCTATTGTTTTACCAATTTAAGTGACTTTATCACTACCAGTTATGTGTTCATCATAATACCTGCTCTGTACATCAAATCTCTCTTGTCCGGTTGAATCTGCCAATGCAGTCATGAACATAGCTCCAAATACCTATCTCCATCAGTCCTATAAAATCTCATCATTCAACTCTTCATCAATCACCTATGCCGGTTGCATGAACACAACTCTATCTTTGTTTACCGGTTAAGAACCTATTTGCTAGTTCACTGGTAAACTGTCATCTGTACCAGTTATACCTTACCGGTTGGCTTCCAAGACTTAGATGACCAAAAAAATATTGTTTCCATCAATGAAAACACAAGACTTAGTCATCAAACATGAATCTCAATCTCTTCATCAAATTCACCAATCAATCATTTACCGGTTGCATATCGCCAACAATCTTTACCGGTTCAATCAAATGCCAACAAAGTGAATCCATACAGGATTCCTTCCGAGTATGCATTGAAATATTTTTAATCTTCCAATTAGTAAATTTTATATCTTTTGATTGAGAGGCTAGGAGACTTCGAAAAAAAAACCATCTTCTTGCCTTTAACCAAAATCCTAGACCCCATCCCCGAACGCCTGAGTAATAGGGACAAGTCCGTCCCTAGACTGCCTACATACCCGTTTTGGCACGGGATCAAGGCGTAAAGTATGTAGTTCTATTTTCTAACTAGGGTCTAATGTAAACTATTTTGGTGGGTACACAACCCTTTCTAGGGTCAATGTCCTAGACAGTTTCTCTATGGTTGCTACCCACGATGGTAGCTCTAAGCAAAGGCTCGAGGTGGCCTTTTGCTTGTGGCCTAAAACAACTAGGTCTTATTTCTTATCATGAGCATCACCCTTGACCCATTATCAATCATTATAAAAAAACATCAAGATAAAATAATATTTCAAAAGCATCACACTCATCCAACCCTAATGGGGTTTTTTAAAGTTAACTGAGCGCATGTAAAATTCATTTAATTTTTTTTTATCTTTTTAGATTATCGATCCAAGGGGGATTACCCGCCCCTTGGATTTTAACATCCATATGACTCTTATTAATCCTTGACAATTTATAGGGATGATGCCACATACATCATTGTTGTAGCTCTATTAGGAGTTATGTACAGTAGTTCAACACGACGATATTACCCGTAAGCATGACCCAACGACACCATAGATACCGAATGTTGCTAAGGTTTTTTTTTTCAACTCCTCTTTGTTTAGTTATCTAACTAAGGTACTCAGAAAGCTTAAGTAACACTAAGTTTAAAACAACTTATGAAAGAAACTATTATTCTATTGAAAGCTTAAATAATCATTATCCTATTACAACTTCAAAATTGAGAACAATATTTAAGTAACTAATTCTATGAAAATGGAGAATCACTATTACTACTAGAAGATTAATATTCAGTTTGAGAAGGGCTATTATATCTAACTTCTGAAATATAATTTGCATGATAACAATAATTATGTAACTTGCATGATGAAATAAATATGTAACCCGGACAATAATAATAAATGCGTAACTTGCATGATAAGAAATAAATGTATAACTTGCATGATAACAATTAAATGCATAACTCACATGAAAGATTAACAAATAATATTAAATGAGGATAATTTTAAATAAAATATTAAAATATTTGCTTTGAAATAAGCAATTGGATAAGGAGACTCTAAAAATGTTTATTTGGAAAGAAGTTCCTTTAAAACTTTAGACAATTTTAGAAATAAATTAAGTTAAATTGATGTTTTTGATTAATTAAAAATAGGTTTTAAGGGACCTGAAACCCAGTTACATACGAAAGATATTCAAGAAAGAAAAAAAACACAACGGCTGCAAAAGACTAGCAAAAAAACCAGCAACAGAGGAAAGGACAGCAAGAGGCCAGCAAGAAATTGGCCCCAAGTCTAGCATAAACATAAATTTAGAAATTCTTCATGGTTTCTTCTGCATTCTGCACCAAGAGCATCATTGCCTTGGCCGCTTCCCTCAAGTCGGTATTTTCTTGAGCAATCTGACTTTATTTCATCTTCATATCCTTCTCCACCGTAGTCTGCCTGGTTTTGCGCCTAGGGGTCTGGTGGCTTAGGCTGGAAGTAGGAGCATCTTCAATAACTACCAGGTTCTTCTCCTGGTTTTTCTTTTCCAGATGATTCACCAGCGCATTCATATTCTGGGAGGAGACTTTAAGAACCTGGAGGCTGTGGTCCATAAGGCTTTTCAAGGCTTTCTCATTTCTAGCCATCCGGGCATTTACATTGTCCTTATCCTCCTCCACCCGTTCCTTCATTATTTTAATGACGTCCTCTAGATGTTTCAGGTCGCCTTTTATCAAATCTTTCTCCAGCTAGTCTTCCATTTCCATTTCCTCCTCCGCTTCACTATTCTCTGTCTCCTCATGCTGTTTCCTAGAGTCAGACATGTTGATCAACTTGTTGATCTTAACTTCCAACTCCCTTTGTTTACCCTGCATGCTGGTAATGTTTTCAACCACCCACTTCTGAAAATTGAAGAATTCAAGGGTGCAATTGTGGGTGGTATCCAAAATGGTGTCCGCAGAATCCTTGCTCTGTTCTGTCTCCTCCACATTAGGGTTTTCACCTTCCTTAGGCTTCAGAGCCTCTTTCTAAGTTTCTAAGCCTTCAGGGTTGGGTTAACGATTCTCAGAATTGCCCCCTTCCTCTCCTTCCCCATAATTCTCCTCGTTAATCTCCATTTCAAAAATAGTATCCTTATTCTTTCCCTCTTCTTCATCACAAAGCACATCCTTTTCTTCCTACATGATTTCAAGCTTCCTTTTTTTATGGGTAGGGGTGCTGGTCTCCCTAGTCGAATCAGAGTCTATGCATTTCTTAGAATTCTGAGCATTGATGATTAAAGGGTCATCCTTGGTAGCCCTAGTCTTATCCTTAATATATTCATAAATCAACAAAATGAGTCCCTGGTGCGCTAGAGGGTAGGAGCTGGGCTTTTTAACATGGTCAACCAGGCTCTCATGTAGAGAAGAGGCTAAATAGAAGGGCAAAGGTATTTTAGCCCCATGGCGGAAGTGGTTCAGGATGGAAAAATGATAGTTGTAAATTTAAACCTGCCATCCACAGTTAAATATTCCATTAAAGCCCTAAGAAATTTTTGCCAGAAAGGTTTTACCTATTGGGGGGTGAAGTATGGTATGTTGTCCTTCTTTGCTAGGTTGCCCTTCTCGTCCTCCATCTTAGGGAAATTTTTGAAGGCCTCAGCGACATACTTTCTATCCCTATTGAATTTTGTCCCCTCCATCTTGAGTCCCGTGACCTCCAAGATCAAATTTTCATCGATTTGCCACATTTCCCCAAATAGGGTAGCCCTGTTATTGCTCCAGCTTTTAGCGAACCCGTGAGACACAAAGTTTCTACTACCATGGAGCTTCTCCATATAATCAGTGAAACTGTGTCTGTGGAGCCTTCTCCACACCTTTCTTTCCCTCTTCCAGTGCTCACAACCTGAAGGTTCATTCCTATTAAGGTTGCCTCCCATTCTACTTTCCAGGTAACGATATCCTCTGTTACAAATCTCAACCGGCGGGTAAAGCTCTGAATTTCTGGTTTCCCCTTGTAAAGAGTCTTTCACAATTTTGAGATTGCTAGTCATGTTCATACGAACCCGACTATTATTACAATTACCTTTCACACACATATGATCTTGGTTATGATGTCGAGAAACACTCATCATCTGGCAGTTCATCTACCCCCAAAATCTGTCATTGGTACTCGTTCCCCAGAAATCAATCATGATATTAGCTTGATCCATTAAGGCGATCAAAGTATAATTGTTCCTTAATCTCCCACTTGATGTGATTTTCCCCTATATATTTGATGCCCTTCTCCAATTTAACCCCTTCATTGGCAAGGATATCCGCTACCTTGTTGCCCTCTCTAAATGTGTGGGTTATAATAATACTAACATAGTTATTTAGGATAGCTTTAGCATTTTTAATAATATTGGCAATATTCTAGGAAACTGAACTAATACCTTTGAGGGCTTGTATAATATTTAAAGAGTCCCCTTCGAGCTAGATTTTTTTAAATTTGAATTCCTGTGCTAACTGGAGGCTCTTTAGCATGGCCATAGCTTCAGCCACATGGTTATTTTGGGTTCCAAAAGGGGAAGTGAAAGCAGCAATACAAATTCCTTGAGCATTTCTGATAACTCCACCTCCACCAGCCTTTCCAGGGTTCCCTTTAGCAGCCCCATCAAAATTAACCTTTATCCAGTCATAATCAGGAAACCTCCAAACAATGTTGTCTCTCTTCTTGTTGTTGTCCGATCTATAGACCTTATGAATTAGGTTCCATTCAGTAAGAATGTCTTTTTCCATATCATTCATATCAATAATAGCCCATTGCTGATTATTCTTATGAGGGATGTTGATGTTCTCCTTTATAGCCCTGCATATTTTTTCAAAGACTACCTGAGTATTACACCTATCTTCCCTAAATATCATGTTATTTCTTTCTTTCCAAATGCCCCAGCATATCATGGGGAGGGTCAAAGACCACAGGTTCTTAATGATTTGACATTTGGTAGGTAATTCCATTTCCATATGATATCCTTAATGCTTTTGTTCATGACCCAGTTAATTTTCCATTTTTCCCACATTTTACACCAGATTTCCCTTGTGAAAGAACAATGAAAAAATAGGTGATCAACTGATTCCCCCTCCTTCTGACAGAGCTCACATCTATTAGGGAATTTGAAGCCCCATCGAATTAAATTATCAATAGTAAGGGTACTATTATGAGAAGCAAGCCAAAAGAAAATGTTGACTTTAGGGATCAAAATGCTGTTCCAGACTTTGCTCCAGATGGGATTGCTGATTTGAGAGAAAGTGTTTTTATAGGAAGAAGCAACTGTGAATTCACCTTTAGGATCACTTTTCCAGAGGAAAACATCATCATAGTTTTTGTTAGGGGAAAAGGACAACAACTCTTTCTGGAGAGAGGAAAAACCAGGATGGATGTCCTCAAGTTTAACCCACTTATTCTCCTTCCAATAGTCACAAACCATCAACCCAAACCTCCTTTTACATTCTTCAATAATTTGACTATTGTTTTGATCAAATAAGGCTTCAATCTTCATCCAGGGGTCTTCCCAAAACCTTATTCTGTCACCTTTTCCAAGGACCCATCTAGCTCCAACTTTTGCAACTTTTATGGATTTGGTTGCACTATTCCAGATGAAGGATCCAACTGGTATATCTTCAGAATTAAGGATACCTTGGATAGTCTGATTCTTAATGTATTTGTCAAACCAAATTTGGTTCCAGTCTTTCTTAGTGTCATAGGCTCTCCATAATTGCTTGGCAAGAAGAGCTTTGTTAAAAGTTTTTATAATTTTAATCCCCAACCCTCCTTTGTTCTTTGGTCTACACACCTTGTCCCAGGCAATCAGAGGTATTCTCTTCTTTTCTTCCACTCCTGACCATAAGAATCTCTTCTGAATTCTTTCCATAGCTTCAGCAATTTTAGCCGGAATACCTAACAGACTGAGGGCATAAACAGGGAGATTTTGAAGGGTGGCTTGGAGGAGCTACATTTTCCCAGCCTGAGATAACATTGAGCCTTTCCATCTTGCAAGTCTCTTATTAAATTTATCAATGATCATATTCTCGAAGGAATTTGGGGGTGCCAACCCTAAAGGAAGACCCAGGTAGGTGGAAGGCAGCGATTCCACTTTGCATCCAATAATATTGGCAATTTTCTGTTGTCTTATGACTGGAGTATTGAGAAAGTACACAGCTGATTTGTCCCAACTAACTTGCTGACCAGTTGCCAAAGCATAGGAGTTGAGAGCTATTTTGAAGGCATCAGCCTCCTTGACTGAAGAATATCCCATGATGATAGTGTCATCAACAAACTATTGATGAGTGCAAAAAACATTGGCAGAGGAAGGTTGAAGACCTTTGATAGTTTTGCTTTGTTTCAACTTATGAATCATTCTACTCATACTTTCAGCCAGAATGGTAAAAAGGATAGGAGATATGGGGTCTCCTTGTCTTAGCCCTCTAGAAGTTTTAAAAAAATTTGTTGGGGATCCATTAACCAAAATAGAGAACATAGGAGTAGTGATTAGTTCTCTGATTATTTTGATAATATTATCATCAAAACCAAAAGCCCCCATGATTTTAAATAGAACATCCCATTCAACTGTATCATAAGCCTTTTCCAAATCCAGCTTTATCAAGAAACCTTCTTTCTTTGCAGCATTGAGGGAATGAATGTTCTCATGAACAAGAATGATTGAGTCCAGAATCTGTCTACCAGGAACAAAGCCTTTTTGCTCTTCAGATATGATGAAGGGAAGCACCGCCAAAATTCTAGTAGTCAAGACTTTGGATATTATTTTATAGAAAGAGTTGCATAAGGTAATTGGCCTAAATTTGCCCAATAATGAATAATGAATTTAGATTACCAACTAAATAACCCAACGGTTCCCAAATTATAAATTTAGTTACAAAATAGTCTGTAAATTTACCAAGCCAAAATTCAATTAGACAAAAATTCCAATTTTTAAGTTTAGTTATTAATCTACGTATATTAATTTACCAAGCTGATATTTAACTTAAATTAATCTACGAATAATATATACAAACTAAAAGTTACTACAAATTTCATTTTATCAAATTAAAACTTAATTTTAAATTAAACTACAAATATTATTTTACCAAATTAAAAATTAATTATAACAAATCTAAATTCTAATTTAAATTAATCTAAAAATGTTATTTTACCAAACTAAAATTTAATTTTAAAATAATGATTCCAAATTACATGTTTTAGTTATAAATTAATCTACAAATATAATTTTACCAACCAAAAGTATAATTGGGAAGTATTAGATATCCAATTTATAAATTAAATTTTAACTTAATCTAAATATAGATTTTCTAAACTAAAATTTAAATTAGAAAGTATTAACTAATTCCAAATTCCAAATTAATCTAAATATAAATTACCCCATAAAGAATTTAATTAAAAATATATTCTAACAAAATTTACATTGAATGAAATTTTAAATTTTTGTTTTTAAAAAATAAACATTGATTTGCTTTATGTGGCGGTAGAAGGGAATAAGAGGAGAGGGAGTGGGCCTATGGGCCCTGCCCCACCTCCTCTTCCGACATGGAATAAATTACAAACAACAAAGAAAACAATGGTTTTTTTTTCCTTTTTCCTTTTAGTAATATCGTTTATTATATATATAAAATCTAGAATTTAATTTCTTCAGTCAAATTCATCGAGGATAAAATATTCTTAGAGACAAACTAATATAAGGGAAGGTATTATTTTAAAGAATAATTAAACACATGGGAATAGATTAATCTCAGAGATAATAAAACATGGGAAATAAGTAAATCCAAGAGGTAATATACACGAAGAAAATAAATTATTCCTAGGTAAATTATACATAGAGAAGTAAATTTATTCCTAAGAGGTAATTGAATTTTGGGGAAAATAAATCATTCAAAGGTGCATAAATTTTGGAGATAAACCTTATTAAAACCTTATTAAAGGTGCATAATTCAATTTTAACCTTATTAAAACATGCATTCACCAATAGGTAACCCGATACATATAAGATTGAAAGAAGTAAAGCAATCAATAAGCCAATCACACAAATGAATACCATAACACAGATAATTATACATGGAAAACCTCAAAGAGGAAAAACCACGATGGGATTTGTGACCCACAATATCAATTCACTAGCCATATGAAAAAATATTACAAAATATAGGGGCCTGCACATGCAGGAAGGCTTACAGCGTAGAGAACACTGCTCATCACAAAATGAGTCTCACTGACTACATACAAATCTAGACTACAATCTAGAGAAATGAGTGAACTGCAAAGATACCATATTCTATGCTTGAATAAAGTTCCTATTAAGCTCTGATTGTTCCGGTCTGAAACCCTAAACCCTTACCGAAATAACCTCTTATATAAATGTCCTCACATACATGATCTCTCACATATCTCGCATTACAAATATTATTTTCATATGTCTCATAACCTCACACATCTCTTATCACAAAATGATCTAATCAACTGACCTATATACCCTTACAATCCTTTATGCCTTATGTCGACTTACATAGATAATTACAAAATGAATATACATGTCGGCTCAATTACATATATACATAAATATCAAAGTCAATTGCTAATTTTTGGATCTCCAAAAATGATGTCGGCCTTCTATACCTGTATCTTGTTGAAGTGATGTCGACCAGCAATGCCGGTACCCAAAGAATTCCTCCTACCAATGAAGATAGCTGCCGATGCCGGTGAAGTGTCTGCCGGTAAACAACGTAACCAAAATATGAAAGACGAAACATTTTGCCATGAATGACAACATATTGAAACTAATCAAATGAGTGTCAATTGCCAACAATCTCCCCATTCGGTATTGATGGCAACACTCATGTGAAAAATGATAATGGTTTTTATCTACCAGTTTCATCCTAAGACTAGTCCCCCTGAGCTGAATATCCATCTAAGATAATGACCTTAACAAAATACTCCATACCTCCCTATCTCCCAATGTCAAGAATATATTTTTCACCTATACCTCCCCCTTTGACATCAATGCCAAAAAAAATACCAAAAACCAGGATGAAGAATGAAAGATTATATAAAGAATGTCTCAAAATATCTCACCAGAGTTGAATATATTTGAAAATTTCCGGATAGGCTTTCTCCAAAAGCTCTAGATAGGTATCCCAACCCAATTTTAGTGTGCAGAAATAGATACAAGTCCATTAAGCATATGGGCATATGACTCTTTATCCTTAAGTTCTGTCAGTGTGGACTTACCAACCATATTAATACACTCCTTCTTATGTACACTTAATGATTCCAACTGGGGACTCACCAATCCTCTAAGACCTCTGGCTCTTCTTATGATTTTATCTTTATCCCTCTCAAGAGCTAAAACTTGAGCTTCTAATACCAAAATTTGACCATCAATAGATGTAGTCAAAGAATTTGAGCCATCAAAAGAATTGCATATACCTATAATCTTCTCCTGAATATCCTTAAACCTTTTATCTGTCTCTGCTATAAGTAAACCTATGTTACAACATACTCTATAAATATTAGTACACCACCTCAAAGCATTATCAATCAACTTCAACTTATCATTAATCTCCTTCTTCTCTGACTCAATCATCTGATCAAATGTTGCTCTCTAAGCCTGTGTAAACCTCTCCAGTGCCTGCTAGTTTGATATCTGCAGTAAAGATTGAAAGTCCTTGGAAATATTCTCTGTGATTATTTTAAGCTTTTCGGATGGGTTTGCTTCTTTGTCAAATTTGCATCTCGGGACAAGTCTATGCAAAATAGGGATAGACTGATCAATAACTCCTTTGTCCATAGATCCTTCCTGGTGTAGGAGCACCTCATGACTAAGATGATAAGAGAAATAAAGGCTAAAGGTCACACATGGGAATGCAACCTTTCAATCTATGTAATAGGGTAGTCCTTTCAATCTATGTAATAGGGCAGTCTTGTTTGCTTGATTTTTGTAATAAATGCCACCTTGTCACCCAATGTCATGGATTTGGCAAATTGATAAGCCACCAGGGGCATATGGGCCTAGGGGTATTTAGTTGAGTATTTTATAGGTTTTTATGTGTTGGAGATGTCTTAGGAAGGTTTAGGAAATGTTGAAATATCTCTAGGTAGGCAGATTTAACATGTGTCAAAAGTTGCTCAACATGACAACTTTTGTTGACAACTTTTAATGACAACTTTTGTTTGCAAATAGAAATTTCCTTCCAACGGTCACCTCAGTTAAAAATGTGGTTGATAACCATTGAGGAAGATGACTTTGTAAGCTTTTGGCATCATTCAAGTAATACAATTATGAGAATTTCCTGCAATTCTGTTATTCTGCACGGTGTACGATATTGTATGGACATTTTGGAATTAGGAAACTAGTGGGATGTGTTAGAGTAGCCAATTAAATTTCATATGAATCAAGTCTGAGGTCTTAATTCACCAAGACAAGGGAGAAACCTGCAATTTTTTGGATGTGGTCTAGATTTGACAGTTTTGCCTAGGGTTTTGCAAAGAAATGGCCTCATCTTGTCGATCCTTCATTGGTGGTTCACGGATTTAAAGGGGATGAAAGTATGGCCAATTTATTTTAATATTTTTAAGGCCCTTTTTAGGCTAATATCATTTAAAGGTGAGTGTTTGATGCATTAAGGTAGGCAACTCCATGTGGCCACCGTGCAAGTACAAGCAAACAGGTCTGACATTAGGGGTTAAAGGTCTGTTCATAGCCTAAGACTTAGGAATTGGTGCATTTTACATGTCTTAAGAGTGTTCCTTGAGTTGGTTTGGTGAGTTAAGGTCCGTGTCTACACACTCCTTTGTAAAATAGGCCTAATTGGGGCTATTAGGTCTCCTAACCAAACTAGGGTTTGGATTCTTGTGTTTCCTACCGGTCAGAACCCTTAGGATATGTTTTGTAACTCTCAAAAGGGTATCCAAATATGGGATTTTTTGTCTAGGTATTTTGGAGAAATAAGGAGTTAAGTGTGGAAAACCGGTCTGGTAGGGCTACTAGGCCTTGTTGTAGCAGTTACCCCAAACCGGTAGAGGGAACCTAAATTAATGATTGAAGGGGGTCTCCCTGGCCTAAGGGAATTCAAAAAAAACCTTGAATAGATATTGTTTCATTGGAAAAGAGGCCAAACAATTGTTGGCCATAGGATCCTTAGGAGCCTCTTGAAGACCTTATGAGATGCTCAATGAAAGAGACCTTGTGAGGAAGTCTTTTTGGAAGAAAGGGATGTGGGACTTGTCAAACTGATATTACTTGACCCCTTGTAGTTTTTTGTGGTTTCTAGGGTCCTTGGTGTGCTCTTGGATTAGGGGAACCTATCCTATACCTATACTAGGGCTCTGCATCAGATTGGTATCAGAGCCTAGGAGGAATCCTTTTGGGAAGAAGAATAGTACATGTGAGCAAAAGAATCAGAGGGTGAGGCTAGAAGAATGCCTCCAAAGATGACAAATGTGGAACTTGCTAGGATGGTACTAGAGAACATAGAAGAGAATGATTGACTTAGAAAGTTGATTGAGAACTTGGAACACAGACTAGAGAGAGGGGGAGCCGATGAATCAGAGGAATTGGGAGAAGAAGAGGATAACCCATAAGGGTAGGAAGAAGAGGAAGTTCATGCAGAGCATAGGTACCTAGTCAATGCCTTGAAGTCTTTGGAGAGGAGAACCATGGACCAAAAATTAAACCTTCCTATTTTAAGTGGGAAGATGGATGCCGATGGAGTGATGGACTGGATAGAGTCCTTGAACAACTTCTTTGAATGTGAAGACATTGCTGACAACCAAAAGATGAGGATTGCCAAGTCAAAAATGCAGGGAGAAGCCCTGACATGGTGGAATTTTATACAAGGAGAAAGAGTAAAAGAGGGAAGAGGAATGATCACCTCTTGGAAGAAGATGATTACAAAGATCAAGGGAGTATATGTTCTTGAGGACTATGAAGTCTAATTACAAAAGAGAAGGTAGAATCTTAGGCAGAAAGAGATGGATGTATGTGCCTATAGTGAAGAATTTAAGAAATTGAGTATAAAGTCTAAGAAGGTTGAGGATGAAAGTGAAAGAGTGGCAAGGTATCTAAATGGCCTAAGGTGGAACATAAAAGAAGAGTTGAACCTCTTGTGCCTTGACACTATTCATAAATGATATCAACTAGAATTAAAGGTAGAGGAGAAGCTCAAAAGAAGACAAGAGCAGAGCAGTAAAGGAAGGGGTAAGCCACCAAGAGGAAGGAGCAACTTCAGAGGAAGAGGATCAAATTTTGAGTTTCAAGGAGAGAGAAATAAAGACTTGTCAAGGAATGACAACAACAACAAAGGCAACTTCAAAGGGAGAAGGCCTAATTTAAGAGGTAGATCATCAAGGAGAGGAGTAGGACCAATAAAATGTTTTAACTGCAACCAAGAGGGACACATTGCCAACATATGCTTGGAGAAGATGGGGACTAGTTCCCAAGGAGAAAGGAGATCCAACCTAACCTAAGAATCAGATTACCAAGGCAATAGTAAACCTAATTCATATGGTTATCCAGAGATAGGGGAGGCACTAATGTTGAGAAGAACCCTCTTAAAGGTACCAACACCTATGGAGCCACCTCAGAGGAAGTCTATCTTCCGCACCACTTGCCAATCAAGAGGAAAGGTATGTAAAGTTTTGATTGACTTAGGGCCTACTGACAATTGTGTGTCAATATAAATGGTAGAGAATTTGAAATTGAGGAGGATACCCCATCCATACCCCTATAAGGTGTCTTGGCTCAAAAATGGGAAACAAACACTTGTAGAAGAGCAGTCATGGGTAGAATTCCAGATAGGTGCATATATAGATAAGATTTTGTTTGATGTTGTTAATATGGATGCTTGTCACCTCTTGTTTGGAAGACCATGGTGGTATGACCTCATGGCACATGAATACCTACTCCATCACAAAGAATGGCAAGGTCATAGAGCTACTGCACCTGACTGAAACCAATGAAGAGAAGAAAGAAACTGAGTCCAAGCTAATGATGATGGAGGGCAAACCATTCCTCAAAGAGATAAAGATGGAGGAAGGAATATGCTTTGCATTTCTTCCAATAACAACCTCAAAGGAGAAGCCTACTCCAGATGACAAAGCAGAAGGAAAGGACAAGGATCTCAGTCTAGAAGTGAAGGAGATCATTGGTAGATACCAAGGAATAGTTGTAGATGGAGTGCCAAGGAGTTTACCGCCAATGAGAGAGATCAATCACTGCATTGAATTAATCCCAGGGGCTACATTGCCTAACAAGGCTGCATACAAACTCACACCACAACAAAATGAGGAGATGGCAAGGCAGATTCAAGAGTTGCTAGATTCTGACCTGATTGGAAAGAGTCTTAGCCCATGTGCAGTCCTTGTAGTTTTGGCACCTAAAAAGGATGGACCATGGAGGCTTTGTACTGACTCAAGAGATCGCAACAAGATCACCATAAGGTATAGATTTTGAATGCCTAGGATAGAGGATTTGTTTGATTGTTTGGGGGATGCAAAATATTTCTCTAAAATTGATTTAAAGAGTGGATACCACCAAATTAGAATTAGGCTTGGTGATGAGTGGAAAACAAACTTCAAAACAAATGAAGGGTTGTATGAGTGGAAGGTTATGCCATTTGGTTTGTCTAATGTCCCAAGTACATTCATGAGACTCATGAATGAAGTTTTGAAAGAATTCACAGGGAAGTTTGTAATAGTGTATTTGGATGACATCCTAGTATTTAGCAGGACAAAGGAAGAACACTTGAGGCATCTAGACATGGTTTTGAAAAAAGTTGAGTGAAGAGGAATTGATGATCAATATGGAGAAGTGTTTGTTCATGCAGGAAGAGCTCACCTACCTTGGATTTTTGATCTCCAAAGGTCACTTGAAGATGGATCAGGATAAGGTAAATGCGATTCTCTCTTGGCCTACTCCTAAGACTATTGGTGAGGTTATAAGTTTCCATGGATTAGCCACATTTTATAAAAAGTTCATAAGAGGTTTTAGTCAGAGATGTGCTCCAATGTTGGAAACCATAAAAGGTGGTCAAAAGTGTAGGTTTTATTGGACAAAGGAGGTGGATGAGGCATTTGAAACTCTCAAGAAAAAGGTAGCTCAACAAATAGTACTTGCCTTACTTGATTTTAACAAAGTGTTTCAGATTGAATGTGATGCTAGTCATGTGGTCATAGGAGAAGTCATAAGCCAAGAAGGCAGGCTTATAGCATTCTTTAGTGAAAAACTCAATGAGGCAAAGAGAAAATATTCTTCTTATGACCTAGAAATGTATGCACTAGTTCAAGTTTTGAAAAAATGGAGGCACTATCTATTACCAAAGGAATTTGTGGTCTATACTGATAACCAAGCCTCAGGTTTCATTAATATCCAAGAAAAGTTAAACCATAGGCATTTGAAGTGGGTAGAATCCCTACAAGCCTATACCTTTTCCATAAAACACAAGAAATGAGTAGCCAACAAAGTGGATGATGCACTGAGTAGGAGAGTGATAACCATATCTGAAATCCACTTAGAAAACATTGGGATTGATGCAATGAAAGATATGTATGCTATAGATGAGGACTTTAAGGAGATCTACAAGGCATGCACTAAATTTGGTGAAAGGTATCATGTGGATTTTTCTGATTTTTTGATCCAAGATAGACTTCTTTTCAAAGGTGGGCAATTGTGCATACCACAATGCTCAATGAGAACTAAAATCATCAAGGAAAATCATAGTGGGGCTATGGTAGGTCATTTTGGCTTGGACAAGACACTTGAATTGGTAAAAAGGCACTACTTTTTGCCCAAATTGCAAGTTGATGTAAGAAAATTTGTGGATGCATGCACCATTTGCCAAAAGGCAAAGGGAAGAGGCATCAATGCTAGTATCTATCAACCCTTACCCATTCCCTCAAGACCTTGGGAAAGTGTGTCAATGGAATTTGTAATGGGTTTACCTAGGACCCAAAAGGGGCTTGACAATGTATTTGTGGTAGTGGATAGGTTTAGTAAAATGAAACATTTCTTTCCATGTAAGTCCATTAGTGATGCATCCTATATGGCAGTTTTATTTTTCAGAGAAGTAGCAAGGATTCATGGACTCCCATTGAACATAGTGTCTGACAGGGATGTCAAATTTGTTGGCCATTTTTAGAGAACTTTGTGGAGGAAACTTGGCAACAATCTATCCTTATCATCAGCCTATCATCCACAAACGGATGGACAGATAGAAGTAGTAAACAAATCATTAGGAAATTTGTTGAGATGTATTATGAGACAACATGGTGAGATGTGGGATCCAATCTTACCTCAGGTTGAGTTTGCTTACAATGACACTGTAAACAGAAGCACATGGAAGTCACCATTTTAGATTGTGTATGGATTGCACCCAAGAGGGGTACTTGAGTTGAGAAAATTTCCCTATACGGATCCCATAAGTGCAGATGGTGAGAGGTTTAATTAAGCCATAAAGGAAGTTCATGAGAAGGTCAAAATAAAACTTCAAAAGTCATCATAAAAATACAAAGAACATGCAGATAAGAAAAGGAGAGAATTACAATTTCAGATTGGAGATTTGGTTTGGGCAAATTTGAAGAAGGAAAGGTTACCCGAAGGCGAACATACTAAGCTCATGCAAAGGAAAGTAGGACCATGTCAAATTTTGAAGAAGTTTGGCACTAATGCTTATGAAATTCAATTACCATCAGACCTTACCATATCTATTATTTTTAATTTTTGTGATCTAACTCCTTTTAAAGGTGATTCTAATGTAGGTAACTCACAACAGGTCCTAGAAGATGCAACAAATATAGACCTTCCCAAACATGAGCCACCTAGACTTGAGAAAGTGTTGGAAACCAAGATTGTAAAGAAGACCAGGAGAAATGAGTACAAATATTAATTGGTCAAATAGAAAGGAAAACCAAACTCCGAAGCCATTTGGTTGGATGAAGATCGGATCAAGAAGCATGGAACTACATTACATGATCTCATCTCAAGTGGACTTGAGATTCATTCACCCCGGGAGTATGGTATAGGAGAACCTCATGAATAAGATGATAAGAGAAATAAAGGATAAAGGTCACACATGGGAATGTGACCTTTCAATCTATGTCATAGGGAACTCCTTTCAATCTATGTAATAGGGTAGTCTTGTTTGCTTGATTTTTATAATAAACCCCACCTTGTCACCCAATGTCATGGATTTGGCAAATTTATAAGCCACCATGGGCATATGGGCCTAGGGGTATTTAGTTGAGTATTTTATAGGTGTTTATGTGTTGGAGATGTCTTAGGAAGGTTTAGGACATGCTGAAATATCTCTAGGTAGGCGGATTTAACATGTGTCAAAAGTTGCTCAACATGACAACTTTTGTTGACAACTTTTAATGACACATTTTGGTTGCAAATAGAAACTTCCTTCCAATGGTAACCTCAGTTAAAAAGGTGGTTGATAACCATTAAGGAAGGTATAAAATTTCATTCCCAATCATCATTGGGGAGAGAGGAAGACTTTGTAATCTTTTGGCATCATTGAAGTAATACAATTTTGAGAATTTCCTGCAATTCTATTATTCTGCATGATGTACAGTACTGTATGAACATTTTGGAATTAGGAAACTAGTGGGATGTGTTACAATGGCAAATAAAATTTCATATGCATAAAGTCTTAGGTCTTAATTTTCCAAGACAAGGGAGAAACCTGCAATTTTCTGGAAGTGGTCTAGATTTGATAGTTTTGCAAAGAAATGGCCTCATCTTGCTGATCCTTCATTGGCGGTTCATGACTTTGGAGGGGATGAAATTATGGCTAATTTATTTTAGTATTTTGAAGGTCTTTTGCAGGTTAAGATCAGTTAAAGGTGAGGGTTTGATGCATTAAGGTGGGCAACTCCATGTGGCCACCGTGCAAGTATAAGCAATTAGGTCTCACATCAGGGGTTAAAGGTCTGATCATGGCCTAAGACTTAGGAATTGGTACATTTTACATGTCCTAAGAGTATTCCTTGAGTTGGTTTGGTGATTTAAGGTCCGTGTCTATACACTCCTTTGTAAAATAGGCCTAATTGGGGCTATTAGGTCTCCTAACCAAAGTAGGGTTTGGATTCTTGTGTTCCCTACCGGTCAGAACCCTTAGGATATGTTTTGTAAATCTCAAAAGGGTATCCAAATTTGAGATTTTTTTTCTAGGTATTTTGGACAAATAAGGAGTTAAGTGTGGAAAACCGGTCTGGCAGGGCTATTAGTATTAGTAGGCCTTGTTGCAGCAGTTACCCCAAACCGGTAGAGGGAACCTAAATTAATGATTGAAAGGGGTCTCCCTGGCCTAAGGGAATTAAAACCAAACCTTGAATAGCTATTGTTGCATTGGGGAAGAGGCCAAACCATTGTTGGCCATAGGATCCTTAGGAGCCTCTTGAAGACCTTATGAGATGCTTAATGAAAGAGACCTTGTGAGGAAGTCTTTTTGTAAGAAAGGGATGTGGGACTTGTCAAACTAATATTCCTTGACCCCTTGTAGTGTTTTGTGGTTGCTAGGGTCCTTGGTGTGCTCTTGTATTAGGGGAACCTATCCTATACCTATACCAGGGCTCTGCATCACTTCCTTCATCATCTTTTGTGCAACCATCATCATGAGCTCAGTAGACCTCATCTTGGTTATGCTTTTCTGTTCAACCTATGAGGTGTCAATTGAAAAGAATGATGTGCTCATTACTGGTTCCCTACCGGATTCCTCTTTCTTCTCCTTTGATGGTTTATTAACTTAATAGCTTCCTCTCTTGCATTGGTGGCTTCGCCACTTGGTATAGTATCAGTTACTATCGGTTCCTCCTTATGAACTGTGACCTCAACCTGTACAATTTGATCTAGAGGACTAACATCCTCAACATTAGAAACCTGTACACTCACAACCTTTACACTCTCAAAATCTTCTGGTATCTCAACATTTATCGGTAATACCTCTGTGTCATGTACATTAGATTCTATCAGGGGATCTATATCTAATATATTAATATCCTTCAAAATTGTAGATGAGATACCCACTATACTTTATCTTTTCCTTTAAATGGGATGTTTGTAGTGTCAGTTTTATCCTTTGGTGTAGTATAAAAACTAGGGTTTGTAGCAAAGAATTGAACACATGCCTTGTGGGTCTCCTTGACTATCTCATTAACCCTTCCTAACATAAGACTAACTATCATGTGCTTGCTGTGAAATATTTTCCTATCTGCAACCTCAAGAGTCTTGTCCAACTCCTCTGGAGTAATAGTTGCACAAGTAGTTAACAACTCCTGAATCTTCATATGCTTGTCCTCCTTCATTGTTGATAATCTTCTAGCATCTAAATTGTCATATAACTATACTATTATTTAATTTTCAATTTCTAACAAAGATTTCTTATATATATACAAATATAATTAAACTGCTTCCTCAGCTTCTCTCTGTTCATCATTATCTAAATGCTCATAATAAAATTGCACATTTTTCAACATACCATCCTTAGTAATTTCATCAACCAATTCTGCACAAGTCTTGGGTGGAATAATAGTTACATTACAAGTGACAAGTGCCAGATGAATGTCATCCATCTTCTTTCTTCTTCTAGTATCAGATAGAGCAAAAGGTGTTTCCTTTGGAGCTCGCTTCTATGCCGGTACCCTGCTTGTAACCTTCTTAACCGGTTGCTTCCTTATTTCCTCCTTAGTCTCTTCACTTTTCTTCCTCAACACCCTCTTGAATGCTAAGGGAGTGTCATCATCAGATCTAGATTCTGATGGAATAGGCTCAATAAATATTTCAGGAACTTTCCTCTTCCTTTTTTTGGAACAACATCAATTAATGCATTTATATCCTGAGATACTTATTCAACAAATTGAGTTGCCTTTCCCTGCTATTTCTTCCTCTTCTTCCGGTTAAACTCAGTATCAACCTCTTGCTTCTTTTGTTTAGCAATACCAAAGGATTTCTCATCATCAATAGGTGCATCAATTAACAACTTTACATAACCATCTAGAATCTGCGCATCAACTTCATAACCCATCTCTTCAATCCATATCTTCCAAGGCTTGACAACTTCCATCAAAGTTTCATCCTTTTTAACCATGAAGCATATCTCGGTTGAGTATTTCTCAACAATTTGCTTTGGAGCCCTCTCTATAGAATTCATAGCCTTCTGAAATGCCTTGAAGTAACCCCATACCTTATCATCACACTGACTACCCAAAGTAGCAATAGATTATTTCAGTTATCTTCCTACCGGGATATCAAATGCACATTGTCTCTTCCCAAAACTGGGAGTTTCATTAATGAAAAATAACATCAAATAGGCAATAAGATTTCTATACCAGAATGTTCCCTTCTTCTCTCCTTTGATCTTCCCTAGGTTAATTAACAATTCATCTAACATCCATCCAAAAAGATCTAACTTCTTATTTTACCTCATAATCTTATGTGCTACATAAATGCAAGAGCTAGAAATAGAATTCAGACAATTTGATTGAGTTACCTTGTATCCAATAGTCATGCTTCTGAATCTGATGTCTCTATCGGTGATAGTGCTAACCCTCATTGATTGCTTGTTCGATGTTACACCGGTGATGACCCTAATAGCTTCCTTCGAGATCTTATAAAGTCTGTCCAACCAGATTAATTCTCTTTGTTGGCAAATGCACACTCCAATGAGACATTGTAGGTGATTGAAGGTTCTGTCATTGATGGCAACCTTACAATCCTATGACACTGGCAAGACAATTTACTGGCACCAATAAAGACAGACTCTACACTGGCACAGAGACCACCGGCAGCAAAAGGAAGCATACCGACACAGAAGCTGACAAGAATTTTGTTTGTAGTATATTTTGTTAATTATTGTAAAATCATTGTAATCCGACTTGGCAAGTTGTAAAATGACTCATATATATAAGAGATCATTATAGAACATTTAAGAAGAAGAGGAAGAAAATATATAGGCAAAATAAGGTAGACCTATTATGTGAATTATAGGTTAAGGGTTTATGTATGAAGTAGAGCTATAAAATGGTATTGGATCTGGCATAGTAGATGCTATTTTGAAGCAGTACAAGACATTGGATTTATATAATCCATTTTGTAAGTCAGTGAGACTTCCCATTTTGTAATTGAGCAGTGAGCTCTAGGCACTTGGCCTTCCAGCATGTGCAGGCCCCTCTTGTAGCAGTAATATTCTCTTATTGGCCAGTAAGTAAATATTGTGGGTCACAAATACCACCGAGGTTTTTCCCACACCGGGTTTCCTCATTAAAGTACTGTGTTATAGTGTGTTTTTCATGTGGTTGTTGTTATCTCTGTTTATTGCATTATTTCTTGTTTACCGGTATACAGTATTAATATGTTCTACATGTTTTAAGTTAAGAAAATCTTATAACCGGTTAGATACTGATTCACCCCCCCTCTCAGTATCTGTGGGAATCCTAACAATTGGTATCAGAGCTTGGTCCTCTATTTTCAGAAGCCTAACAACTTGAGGAAGACTTGGACACCGGTAGAGATGGAAAACTTGATGAAGCAATTAGAAGTAGCTCTCTTAGACTATGATGCAGAAAAATTGAAAAATATCAAACTTGAAGATGATCCAAAAGCTACACAGGATATTATTCAAGCACTTCAAGAAAATCTTACCATTACAAGAAACAAGAGAAGAGAACTTTGTGAAAAGATGCAAAATGAGAATGATGAAAAGGAAACTCTTAGTGATCTGATGAATAAGCTGAAACAAGAAAACTTGACAACAAAGAATGAGATGCAGGATATGACTATGAGATTTTGTAAAGAAATTGAAGATAGAAAGAAGAATGAAGAAGACTTGACTAGAAGACTGAATGATGCTGCACATGAAAACACAAGAATTAGTTATGAAAATGATATGTTGAATACAAATCTGATGCATGCACAGAATGACTCAAATGAACTCATGAGACAAAAAGGTATCTTGGAAGGAGAATTGGCTGCTATAAATCAACATAAAGAAAAATTCAAGAAAAGCTCAGAAGAACTTGGTGACTTGTTAAAGAATCAGAAACCTAAGGGTGACACTAATGGTCTTGGCTTTGAAGCTGGTGAAAGCTCCAGTACTACAAACACACAGGATCATGAAAAACTTGTAAGACAACCTATTGCTTATAAATTTAATGGCAAATGCTTTAACTGTAACAAGTATGGTCATAGAGAAAATCAATGTAGATCTAGAAATTATCAGAATACTAATACACCCACCGGTCAATGTTCAAAATGCAACAAAATTGGTCATAATTCAAAGAATTGCAGAATGAATGTAAGATGTTATATTTGTGGAAGATTTGTACATTTATCTAATCAATGCAGAACACCAACCGGCATAGGATATGGAAAAGCTATTCGGAAAAATAATGTGACTTGTTATGCCTGTAAAAAAATTGGACATATTGCAAAATTTTGTAGAAGCAAGTCCTCACCAGTAAATAACAAAGGTGCTAGTTTGAAAGGTAAAGAAAAAGTTGAATAAGTTAAGCAAGAATTCTCAAAACAATGGATCAGGAAATCAGAACTAAATGTTGATAGGAATACTCCTCCACCGACAGAACAGAGTAACACTCCACTGACAAAACAGAGTAACATTCCACTGGTAGGAGAGTCTTCATCTAACTGAAGAAAATTTCCTTGAGGCTTTAGCAATCAAATGTGAAACATGCTATTATTCCCTCGGTTGATGGTGAGAAGTTGAAATTACTTCTATACCGATAGATAAGTTAAGTCATTACTTAATCGACAAGCATTAAATGTGGTAGTTGGTAAAAATAACATTATAAATCAGTGTTTTGGCTCCAATTTCATTTCACCGAGCATTCAAACAATCAAAGAGCGCAAAAAATTCCTGAGCAAAGACATTTCGAGCAATTCAACAAGCAATCTTTCCTAAGGAAGATAAAGGTATTTATAATCATGGCTTCTTCATCTGTTCCTGAATTTATAGCAAACCCTACTATAGTCGAAGTGGTTAAACACCCTAGACCCGTATTTCAGTTAGTTCCCGAAATTGCTAAGAAGGATGATAATGTTGGTGCATTTTCTCAAATCCCCAAAGGAGTAGTTTTTGCAGAAGACCCTAGAATGTACATACATTGTCACATAGAAGAATTAGGTGATGAGGAAATCAAGAGCATGTATAAAACTATAATTTGTGATGATTCCGGTAATGTGAAACCTAGACACAAAATAGTTGAAACCCTAGGATTCACTGAAATTCTCAGTATTCTGGATTTCCCTAAGGATGTTATAAGGATAGTTTTAAGCAGGGTTCATCGTGAATTCTTCTGGTTAGATTTAGTTCACAAAATCACAAAAGAGGCAGTAAAGGCTGTGACAGGGTTACCTTCCACCAGTAACAGACCTAATAAGACAAAGAAAGTCTCAAATGACCTGGTGATGAACCTAATAGGTGCAACATCTGATAAGAGATCTTTAAGAGTGAATGATGTAACCGACATCAATGTCAGATTCATTAGCATGATTTTAGGCTATAAAACCACACATGCAAATAGGTTAAACTCAGTCTCTAGCCTATGCATAAAGACTGCTTATGATATGATCAAGGATAATGCAAAAAATAGATGTGTGTGAATGGTAGAAAGATGAGCTTATTGATAATCTTGAAAAAATTAAGAAAGACAAAAAGGGGACATTTAGATTTGGAAACCTACTTGTCTGTTTAATGCTGCACATAACAAAATAGGTGCCCGGTATCAGTAATAAAAATCTTAGTTTTGATATACCGGTAGGCAAACAATTATGTGATTTACTAAATAACATGGGTGAAAACAAAGAAAAGAATATAAATGAGTACTTTCAGGCATTGAAGGCCCGAATGAATACTAGAGTCAGACTTTCACAAGCAATTATAAATAAGTACAAGGATGAAATATGCTTTGTTATTAAGAAGGATGAGATTTGGATGGAGGCAGTTGTCCCAAGAACCATTTGGGTCACTGAAATGGGTTATGAAACTGATGACCACATAATTGAAACATATGCAAAAGCCCTTCTGGAAGCACCCAAGGAACTTGAAGAAGAGGTATTTGGCAGTGCTAAGACTATGGAGAATCAAATTCAATCTAAGAAAAGGGTAAAGAAAGTAGAAGCAACAGTAAGAAGAGGATCTAGGCAAGCAAAGGCTATCAAAGAAGATATACTTAAACAAACCGGTATCACTAAAGATGAGTTAGAAACACTACAACCAGAAACTCACCTTTCACCGGTAGCAACTTCTTCAGAAAGTGACATGGCAGCTGCATTTAAAAGAGTTGTGAGGAAAAGACAACCTTCACCAGTATCTACACCTTCTCCTAGAAGAACCAGACAGAAACAACAGGCAGTAAGGCCCCCGACTAAGAAGATAACTCCAAAGATGAAGAAGTTAACACCCAAGAAGAAGACTCAACAAAACATTGCTCCAATTGACAAACTACTAGATGAAATAACAGAGGATGGACATCTGAAAAACATCAATAAATTATATGATTCATTATCAGTTGATGACAAGGAGAAATTTAAAAACAATGTAATTCTACACTTGGACATTTACAAGAAATTTCTAATGCAAGTTGTACATGAATTATCAGCAGAACTGTTTGAAAGACTTGAAGCTAGAAGGCAAGCTGTTGTAGAGCTTGATAAGAAAATGAAAATTGAAAAACTACTTGTTGTTTATCCTGTCAACTCACCAAAAGAGATATATGATATGATCTGTGAGGCTAACCGACCAGTATTTTCAACTGCACACCGACATGTAGCACTTATGGTTGGTAGAGTAAATGAGGTTGCAGAGGAAAATGCCAATGCATGGGACATATTCCTTGTAGAGAAGGAAAAGCAGGAAGAATATAGAAACCCTAAACCCATCAAAGTATATCAGAAGGATAAAGATAAGGGAAAAGGCAAGGTTGGTGGACCACCTAGCATAAAAATAAAAGATAACTTATCTCCACCGCCTCTGAATACTCCACCGGCAGTGACTACTGATAATCAACCAGATAGTGAGAGCATGGACATACCACAAGAGGACACAAATCCTAAATTTAAGTTATTATACACAGTGGACATTGATACTCAATAGGTCAATATTGTGGTAGATAAGGATACAACTGAGAAGACATATATGGCTAATGAGAAACTGGTAATTGATGGTACAGAAGGTTAATTGGCATATGATAACATAGAGCAACAAGTAGAGAAACATGCTCCATCACAGCAACAGGTTCACACAGAGTTAGTGCCACCAACAACAGTTGAGCAAGAAAAACCTTTGCTTAAAGAAATGGAAACACAAACTGACCTACCAAAGGTCACCACAAGCAAGGATATTGCTCCCACTGGCGGAATACAGAGTGTTGGCTCTTCAAGTACAGAATTCAAACCATAAAGAAGATAACAGATTATAGCTCACAAGCTTACAAGGCAATAGATGACACCATTCCAATTTTGAAATTGATAGCACCAAAATGTAATGTAGATAATAAAGATTCTTTGAGTCAACTTTACACTTTGTCTAAGTATATTACTGAAAACACTGTGACAGTTGAACAAATAAAAGAGGAAGCATTCAAGGAGAGATTAGAGAAGGAAAAACACAAATTCTTTGAGGAAGAAATAAAGAAGTGTACAAGGCAATTTGACACACTTCTACCGGAACTATGTAGCACATTGAAGGAATTAAAAACTTTGTACAGGGATACATGTAAAACTAACTTTCTGACAGTTGATATAGATAAGAAAATTAGCAAGATACAGGAAGAAATAAATCAACTAGCTGACAATTTCATTAATTCATTATCAATTTTTGAGTAGAAAATAACAGGTTTTGAGGAAGAACTACTAAAGTTGGAAAGAGACAAAGAAAGAATAAAAGGTAAGGCTAAAGATCTTAAATGGAGACTTAGTCCAAAATTGGACTATCTCGCCTCCTTAAGGAAAGAAATATCTAATGCCTTGATTCAAGGATAGAAAACACCAGCAGAGCAAATGCAACACCTCACCGGTACAGTTCAGAGGACAGAGGCTGCAATAAAAGACAACAAAAAGTTCATTGAGAGCTTGAATTTGGTTTTGGCAGATCTTTTTCAGATGTAACCAACTAGTTACAAGGATGAAGCAGGAAACCACACTCATTGACACCTTGACAACCTTTGTCATTGATGCCAAAGGGGGAGTAGTGGAATGAGAAAAATAATCAGTAAACTGACTCATCAACTCAGGGGGAGTACATATTCTTTTGGTACACATCTTTGGTAAGACAATACCGACAAATTCTTTTTGGATGACAATTTTTGGATTTTTCTCATGAGTGTTGCCATCAATGCCAAAGGGGGAGATTGTTGGAAAATGCACACTCCAATGAGACATTGTAGGTGATTGAAGGTTTTGTCATTGATGGCAACCTTACAATCCTATGACACTGATAAGATAATTTACCGACACCAACAAAGACAGAATCTACACCGGCACAAAGACCACCAGCAGCAAAACGAAGCATACCAGCACAAAAGCCGACATAAATTTTGTTTGTAATATATTTTGTTAATTATTGTTAAATCATTGTAAGTCAACTTGGAAAGTTGTAAAATGACTCATATATATAAGAGATCATTATAGAACATTTAAGAAGAGGAAGAAAAAATATAGGTGAAATAAGGTAGACCTATTATGCGAATTATAGGTTAAGGGTTTATGTATGAAGCAGAGCTATAACCTGGTACTAGATCTAGCATAGTAGATGCTATTTTGAAGTAGTACAAGACATTGGATTTATATAATCCATTTTGTAATTTAGTGAGACTTCCCATTTTGTAATTGAGCAGTGAGCTCTAAGCACTTGGCCTTCCTGCATGTGCAGGCCCCTCTTGCAGCAGTAATATTCTCTTATTGGCCAATAAGTGAATATTGTGGTTCAAAAATCCCATCGAGGTTTTTCCCACATCGGGTTTCCTCGTTAAACTACTATGTTATGGTGTGTTTTGCATGTGGTTGCTGTTATCTCTGTTTATTGCATTATTTCTTATTTATCGGTATATAGTATTAATATGTTCTACATGTTTTAAGTTAAGAAAATCTTATAACTAGTTAGATACTGATTCAGCCCCCCTCTCAATATCTATGGGAATACTAACACTATGCACTCCACTCAAAACATATCTGACAATCTCATCCTCAAATTCAAGAATATGTAGAATGTCGGTAAACCCTAGATCCTCAATGTGTTTGTACTTAGGCTTTATCTTTCCAAAATCTCCCATTAACTCGCTCATATAAATTCTCTTAATATCATTGGTTCCCAAATCCTCAATGTGACAATGAATGTAAGCTCTGACATCTGTTGGAATCCAAGAACATTGAGAGGGGGGGGGGTGAATCAGTGTTCTACCAGAATGATCAATTTTAACCTTATCAAAACATGCATTCACCAACCAGTATACCAGTACATATAAGATTGAAAGAAGTAAACAAATCAATAAGCCAATCACACAAATGAGTACCATAACATAGAGAATTATACGTGGAAAACCTCAAAGAGGAAAAACCATGGTGGGATTTGTGACCCACAATATCAATCCACTGATCATATGAAAAGATATTACAAAATATAGGGGCCTGTACATGTAGGAAGGCTTACAACCTAGAGCACACTGATCATCACAAAAGAGACTCACTGACTACATACAAATCCAGACTACAATCCAGAGAAATGAGTGAACTGCAAAGATAGCATCTCCTATGCCTGAATATAGTTCCCATTAAGCTCTGTCTGTTCCGGTCTGAAACCCTAAACACTTACCAGAATAACCTCTTATATAATCTTCACATTACAACATTACATATCTCTCAACACATCTTACACATTGAAAAATGATCTAATCAACTAACCTATATACCCTTACAATCCTTCATGCCTTATGTCAGCTTACATAGATAATTAAAAAGTGAATATACATGTCGGATCAGTTACATATATACATAAATATCAAATCAATTGCCGATTGTCGGATCTCCCAAATGATGTTGGGCTTCTATATCCTCATGAATTTATGTCGACCTGCAATGCCGATAAGCAAATAATTCCTCCCAACCAATGAAGATACCTGCCGGCGCTACTGTCGGTGAAGTGTCTGATGGTAAACAACCAAACCAAAATATTAAGCCAGAACATGTTGCCATTAATGACAACATATTGAAACCAATCAAATGAGTGTCAATTTCCAACACTCAGGAAACACTCATGTGAAAAATGATAATGGTTTCCATCTACTAGTTTCATCCTAAGACTGCTCCCTCTGAGCTAAATATACATCTGAGATCATGAACAATACAAAAATACTCCATGTCTCCTGATGCCAAGAATATATTTTTCACCTATACTCCCCCTTTGACATCAATGCCAAAAACAAAACCAAAAATCGGGATGAAGAATGAAAGTTTGTACAAAGAATGTCCTAAAATACCTTACCGAAGCTTAATATATTTGAAAATTTCCAGATAGGCTTTCTCCAAAATCTCTAGATAGGTATCCCAACTTGATTTGAGTGTGCCGGAAACAAATACAAGTCTATTAAGCATATGGGCATATGAATCTTTATCCTTAAGTTCTGTTGATGTGGGCTTACCAACCATATCAATACACTCCTTCTTATGTACACTTAATGAATCCAATTGGGGAGTCACCAATCCTCTAAGACCTCTGGCTCTCCTTATGATTTTATCTTTATCCCTCTCAAGAGCTAAAACTTGGGCTTCCAAAACCAAAATTTGACCATCAATAGATGTAGTCAAATAATGTGAACCATCTAAAGAATTGACTATACCTACAATCTTCTCCTGAGTATCCTTAATCCTTTTATCTAAATCTACTGAAAGTAAAGCTATGTGATACAACATACTCTTTAAATATTAGTACACTACCTAAAAGCATTATCAATCAACTTTAGCTTAACATTAATCTCCTTCTTCTTTGACTCAATCATCTGATCAAATGTTGCTCTCTTAGCTTGTGTAAACCTCTCTAGTGCCTGCTAGTTTGATATTTGCTGTAAAGATTGAAAGTCCTTGGAAATGTGCTCTATGATTATTTTAAGCTTGCTGGATGGGCTTTCTTCTTTGTCAAATTTGCACTTCAGGACAAGTCTATTCAAAACAGTGATAGTCTGATCAATAACTACTTTGTCCATAGATCCTTCCTTCATCATCTTCTGTGCAACCATCATCACGAGCTCAGTAGAACTCATCTTAGTTATGCTTTTGTGTTCAACCTGTGAGGTGTCAATTGACAACAATGATGGGCTCACTACCATTTCCCTGTTGGATTCCTCTTTCTTCTCCTCTAATGGTTTAACTTTTATAGCTTCATGTCTTGCACCAGTGGCTTTGCCACTTGGTGCAGTAACAATTACTTCCGGTTCTTCCTTATGATTTACTATACATTCAAATTCAGAGGACTATTGTCCTCAACATTAGTAATATTTACACTCTTTGATTTAGCTAATATCTCAACATTTACCTGTACATTTTTTTCTACCGGGGGCTCAATATCCAATTTCTTAATATCCTTGAAAATTGTAGATGAGTTACCCACTATACCTTTACCTTTCCCTTCAACCGGTATGTTTGTAGAATCTATTTTAGCTTTTGGTGAAGTATACAAACCAGGGTTCACAACAAAGAATTGAGCCCATGCCTTGTGGGTCTCCTTGACTATCTCATTAACGCCACCTAACATAAGACTAACTATCTTGTGCTTGCTGTGAAATATTTTCCTGTCTGCAACCTCAAGAGTCTTGTCCAACTCCTCTGGAGTAATGGATGCACAAGTAGTTAACAACTCTTGAATATTTATATGATTGTCCTCCTCCATAGCTAATAATCTTCTAGCATCTAAATTGTCATATAACTGTGCTAGTATTTGATTTTCAATTTCCAACAAAGATTTATTATATATATCCAAATACATTAAAATTGCTTCCTCAACTTCTCCCTGTTTATCATTATCTAAATGCTCATAATAAAATTGTACATTTTTCAACATACCATTCTTGGGTGGAATAATAGTTACATTACGAGATACAAGTGTAAGATCAATGTCATCCATCTTCTTTCTTCTTCCAGTACCAGATGGAGCAGAAGGTGTTTCCTTTGGAGCTCTTTTCTGTGCTGGTACCTGGATTGTAACCTTCCTAACCGATTGCTTCTTTGCTTCCACCTTAGATTACTCACTTTTCTTCCTCAATACCCTCTTGAATGCTAAGGATGTGTCATCATGAGATCCAAATTTTGATAGAATAGGCTCAATAAATATTTCAGGCTCTTTTCTCTTCCTTCCTTTTTTTGGAACAACATGAATTAATGCATTTATATCCTGAGATACTTATTCAACAAATTTAGTTGCCTTTCCCTGCTATTTCTTCCTCTTCTTCCGGTTAAACTCAGTATCAACCTCTTGCTTCTTTTGTTTAGCAATACCAAAGGGTTTCTCATCATCAATAGGTGCATCAATTAACAACTTTACATAACCATCTAGAATCTGTGCATAAACTTCATAACCCATCTCTTCAATCCATATCTTCCGGGGCTTGACAACTTCCATCAAAGTTTCATCCTTCTTAACCATGAAGCATCTCGGTTGAGTATTTCTCAATAATTTTCTTTGGAACCCTCACTCTAGAATTCATAGCCTTCTAGAATGCCTTAAAGTAACCCCACACTTTGTCATCTCGCTGACTACCCAAACTAGCAATAGATTGTTTCAGTTGTCTTCCTACAGGGATATCAAATGCCCATTGTTTCTTCCCAAAATTGGGAGTTTCATTAATGAAAAATAACATCAAATAGACAATAAGATTTCCATATTAGAATGTTCCCTTCTTCTCTCCTTTTATCTTCCCTAGGTTAATTAACAATTAATCTAACATCCATCCACATAGATATAACTTCTCATTTTCCCTCATCATCTTATGTGCTGCATAAATGCAGGAGCTAGAAACATAATTCAGACGGTTTGATTGAGTTACCTTGTAACCAATAATCATGCTTTCAAATCTGATATCTTTGTCAGTGATAGTGCTAACCCTCATTGATCGCTTGTTCGATGTTGCACCAGTGATTTTCTTAACATGATCATTAGAAACCTTCTTATTTGGACACTTCCCAATATGTGACAAACTGGTGATGGTCCTGATGGCCTCCTTCAAGATCTTGTAAGGTCTGTCCAGCCAGATGAATTCTCCATGCACTCTTCTTAAAACATATCTAACAATCTCATCCTCAAATTCGGGAATATCTAGAATGCCGGTAAATCTTAGATCCTCAATATGCTTGTACTCAGGCTTAATCTTTCCAGAATCTCCCATTAACTCGCTCATATACATGCTCTTAATATGACTGGTTCTCAAATCCTCAATGTGACAGTGAATGTAAGCTCTGGCATCTTTAACATATACAACTCCTTCCAGGACAAGGGAAAAAGTGCCAACCATATCATCCAAGGTGGAAATATGTGGACATCGTTTGAAAATAAACCTAGGACGGTCCTTGACCTCAACAACAACAGGATTCACAATAAAATTTGGTGCAGAGGATGATCTCGCTTCCATGATGAAAGATAAATACCTGTGAAATAGTTGTAGGTGAAAACCCTAAAGAACTCTTCCGATCGCTGGTGAAATCCCTCAAGAAGATATTGATCGCATTGAATTGCCTTAGACTCACTCTGAATCACTCCGAATGCAAGGTGGACAAAAATTAAGTGGATTCAACCTTTTAACCTCCAAGAAACCCTAATCTATCATTGATATGAATGACTTCTGGTGAAAGATACTGGATCTTGGTCAAACATCTCCATGCTAGATAAGCATTTCCAATGTCTAGAACAACTTCCAAAACCTCTTCCCAGGGCATAAGCAGTATTATCATAAATTTTGCCCACCCCTAAGGCATCTGCCTCAGTTATCAGATGAGCTTCCTATCACTGCAAGAGAAACCTCCTCTTCCAGTTGAGTAACCAGAGCATTTCCATCTGCTAATTGATCATCTGACTTCCTGACCCATTTCTTGATATGATCTTTTGTATTTCATTGACCTTCTCTTTTTCTTTATCATTTGATCCATCATTGTTAACCAATGGATTTCTACTTCTACAAAACTTAGCTATGTGTCCAACCTCATTGCATGCATAACATGTAACATTGTTCTTTTGAATTGCTTTTCTAAAATCGGTATAATTACTTGACCTGCACTGATTAGCCATATGTCCAAATTTTCCACATGCATAACATTTAACATTGATTCTGCAATCTTCTGCCTTATGACCATACTTATTGCATTTACAAAATTGATCGGGAGCAGAATTATAGTTCTGATTTTCTCTATTTTTACATTGCCTATTCATGTGACCAAATTTTATACAAACAAAGCATCTACCATTAAATTTATAAGAATTAAGCTACCTTACAAGTGCCTTCTTGTTTTGATCTTCATTTGCGATACCAGAGCTTTGTCCTTGTTCAAATCCAAGTCCACTAGAATCTCCATTTTGTCTTTGACTTTTCAACAATTCATCAAGTTGTGTTGAACTAGCCTTGAATTTATCCTTGTACTCATTTGCAACAGTCAGATCATCTCTCAAAATTATCATTTGTCTCTCAAGTTCTTGTTCATTACTATGGGATTGCACTAACTCTATTCTCAACATATCATTTTCTTGAACCAATCGAGTGCATTCTTCAAATTTGTTTTTAAGAGATATAGCAATATTTTCTTCCTTCTTATATTGGTCTTCAATCTCCTTTGACATCCTCATAGTTAAGGCTTGCATTTCATTCCTCATGACCATGTTCTCTTAACTTAGCTTCTGACATCTTTCATTAAGGGCATCTTTCTCTTCATTATCCTGATTTTGCAAAAGTTCCTTCCTCCTACCTTGAACAGATGACAACCTCTCTTGTAGGATAAGAATGAATTCCTAAGCAAAATTCAATTCATCTTTTAACTTCAAGATCTTCATCCTTCCAACATCATAATCTTCAAGTGCTACCTCAAGTTGCTTCTCTATACTCATATCCATGGATTCCAGTTTCAGGATCTTTCTCAAGATGTTAAACTTCCTTCGAGGCACAAGGCTCTAATACCAATTATTGGAATCCAAGAACATTGAGAGGGGGGGGGGGGGTTGAATTAATGGTCTACCAGAATGACCAATTTTAAGCTTATTTAAACATGCATTCACCAACCGATATACCAATACATATAATATTGAAAGAAGTGAAGCAATTAATAAGACAATCACACAAATGAATACCATACCACAAAGAATTATACGTGGAAAACCCAAAAGAGGAAAAAGAACAGTGGGATTTGTGACCCACAATGTCAATCCACTGGCTATATGAAAATATATTACAAAATATAGGGGCCTGCACATGCAGGAAGGCTTATAGCCTAGAGCACATTGCTCATCACAAAAGAGTCTCACTGACTACCTGCAAATCCAAATTACAATCTAGAGAAATGAGTGAACTGCAAAGATAACATCTCCTATGCCTGAACACAGTTTTGGTTAAGCTCTGTCTGTTCTGGTCTAAAACCCTAAACCCTTACCGGAATAACCTCTTACATAATCTTTGCATTACAACATTCCATATCTCTCAAACACATCTTACACATTGCAAAATTATCTAATCAACTAACCTATATACCCTTACAATCCTTCATGCATTATGTCGGCTTACATAGATAATTACAAAGTGAATATACATGTCGGCTCAATTACATATATACATAAATATCAAAATCAATTGCCGATTCTTGGATCTCCCAAAAGATATTGGCCTTCTATATCTTGATGAAGTCATGTCGGCCTTCAATGCCGGTAACAAAAGAATACCTCCCAATCAGTGAAGATACCTGTCGGTGCTGGTGTCGGTGTTGGTGAAGTGTCTGCCGGTAAACAACCAAACCAAAATATGAAGCCAGAACATGTTTCCATCAATGACAACATATTGAAACCAATCAAATGAGTGTCAATTGCCAACAACATCTTCAACATATACAACTCCTTCTGGAATATGGGAAAAAGCACCAACCAAATCATCCAAGGTGGCAATATGGGGACATCATTTGAAAATCGGCCTAGGATGGTCCTTGACCTCGACAACAGTATGATTTGAAATAAAAGTAGGTATAGAGGATGATCCGCTTCCATGATGAAAGATAAGTATCGATGAAATAGTTGTCAGTGAAATCCTAAAGAACTCTTCCGATCATTGGTGAAATCACTCAAGAATATATCGATCGCACTGCACTGCCTTAGAATCATTCTAAATCACTCTAAATGCAAAGTGATCCGAAATGAAGTGGATTCAACCTTTTATCCTTCAAGAGACCCTAATCCATCATTGATATGAATGACTTCCAATGAAAGATATCGGATCTCGGTCGAACATCTCCATGCCGGATAAGCATTTCCAATGTCGGGAACATCTTCCAAAACCTCTTCTCGGGGCATAAGTAGTATTATCATTAATTTTGCCTACCCCTAAGGGATCTGCCTTAGTTACCGGATGAGCTTCTTGCTGGTACAAGAGCAACCTCCTCTACCGATTGAGTAACCAGTGATTTCCATCTGCTGATTGATCATCTGACTTCCTGACCCATTTCTTGATATGATCTTTGCCGTATTTTATTTACGTTCTCTTTTCCTTTATCATTTGATCCGTCATTGTTAACCGGTGGATTTATTCTTCTACAAAACTTAGCTATGTGTCCAACCATGTTGCATGCATAACATGTAACATTGTTCTTTTGAATTTCTTTGCTAAAACCGGTATAATTGCTTGACATGCACTAATTAGCCATATGTCCAAATTTTCCACATGCATAACATTTCACATTCATTCTGCAATCTTCTATCTTATGACCATACTTATTGCATTTAGAACATTGATCAGGAGTAGAATTATAGTTATGATTTTATCTATTTGTACATTACCTAGCCATGTGACCAAATTTATTACAAACAAAGTATCTACCATTAAATTTGTAAGCATTAAGCTGCCTTATCGGTGCATTTTGATTTTGATCTTCATTAGCAGTACTAGAGCTCTGACCTTGTTCAAATCCAAGTCCACTGGAATCTCCATTCTTTCTTTGACTTTTCAATAATTCATCAAGATGTGCTAAACTAACCTTGAATTTGTCCTTGTACTCACTTGAAGCAGTCAGATCATCTCTTAGGATTATCATTTATCTCTCAAGTTCTTGGTCATTACTTTGGGATTGCACTAAATCAGTTCTCAACATATCAATTTCATGAACCAACCGAGTGCATTCTTCAAATTTGTCTTTCAAAGATATAGCAAGATTTTCTTCCTTCTTCTTCCGGTCTTCAATCTCTTTTGACATCCTCATAGTTAAGGCTTGCATTTCATTCCTCATGACCATGTTCTCCCGACTCAGCTTCTTACATCTTTCATTAAGGGAATCCTTCTCTTCATTATCCCGATTCTACAGAAGTTCCTTCCTCCTATCTTGAACATATGACAACCTCTCATGTAGGATAAGAATGAATTCCTGAGCAGAATTCAATTCATATTGTAACTTAAATTCTTCATCCTTTCAGCATCATAATCTTCAAGTGCTACCTCAAGTTATTTCTCCAAACTCATATTGTTGGATTCTGAATTCAGGATCTTCCTCAAGCTGTTAAAATTCTTCTGAGGCACAAAGTTCTGATACCAATTGGAATCCAAGAACATTGAGGGGGGGGGGGGTGAATCATTGTTCTACCAGAATGATCAATTTTAACCTTATTAAACCATGCATTCACCAACTGGTAATCCGGTACATATAAGATTGAAAGAAGTAAAGCAATCAATAAGCCAATCACACAAATGAATACCATAACATAGAGAATTATACGTGGAAAACCTCAAAGAGGAAAAACCATAGTGGGATTTGTGACCCATAATATCAATCCACTGGGCATAGGAAAAGATATTTCAAAATATAGGGGCCTGCACTTGCAGGACAACTTACAACCTAGAGCACATTGCTCATCACAAAAAGAGTCTCATTGAATAAATACAAATCCAGACTACAATCCAGGGAAATGAGTGAATGTCAAAGATAACATCTTCTATGCCTTAATACATTTCTAGTTAAGATTTGATTGTTCTGGTCTGAAACCCTAAACCCTTACCAGAATAACCTGTTACATAAACGTCCTCACATACATGATATCTGTTAGGTCCCAGAGACAACTAAGAGGGGGGGGGGTGCGAATTAGTTGTCAACAAATTTCAAACCAAAAACAACTTAACCAACTTAATGCTTAATATTGGTTAACCAGTTAAGTATGCCGGTAGACAGTGTTAACAGTTAATTGCTATACCGGTAAAGATTAATGCATGAAACATAAACACAAAGTCATCCAGAACACATAACACCAATATTTGTACGTGGAAACCCTGTAAGGGGAAAAACCATGATGGGAAACCTTACCCATAATCAGATGATACTACTGCGGATAGTAAGTGTAAATAAATGGGGTCTGCACATGCAGAAAGGCCAACAACCTAGAGTTCACTGCTCAATCACAAAATGGGAGTCACACTGACTACGGTTGGATGGTTAAATCCAATAAGAATGTACTGCACAAAATAACATCTTCATATGCTGGATTTAGTACCGGTGTAATGCTGATATGCTTTCACAAAAACCTATCTTCACCTTCAAATGATGTCTTCGTGTATAGCTCTGCTTAATCTCACATATACCTTCACACAATTATTTTTTGCATTCCACATTCCATCTTACAAATAAGATCTTACATTTATACCATAACCTAAGACCAATTTTAGTAGGTCAGCTCTACAAGATATTACAAAAAACATTTTACAAACAATATAATATCCAATGCAATAACCGATTAAACATGTCGGCTTAATGCATTTACAACAATAATTAATCATCCAAATAGCATGCCATGCCGATCTGGAAAAGATAAACCTGTCGGTGTAACCCTAGGTAACCCTGGATCTATTTGCCGATAAAAGGAAATATGCAAATATGAATATACCGATGAACATAAGTCCAGGACAAGATGTCCAAACAATGTCTTCGACATCACCAAGTGTCTTCCACATAATTTCGAGTGCCGGTGGTCAATATATCCTACTGGTGAACCATATACCAGTAACTATGCAATAGTTACTTGCTTGCCGGTGAATGCTGCTGGATCTCCAAAGTGCTAGTGTTTTAGTATGTGTTGACATCAATGACAAAACCATACCAAAATACCAACAATCTCCCCCTTTGGCATTGATGGCAACACAAGATCGAAAAACCATCAAAGTGCCAAAACATAAATGCCAAATACCAACAACCAACAATCTCTCCTAAACAACAATCTCTCCCCCTGGGAGCAACATGTGTTATCCAAAGTTTTTCAATACCAATCTCTCCTTAAAAGTATAATGTGTTTTTCCATAGATATCTCTCCCCCTTTGACATCAAATGCTAAAGTTACAATAATAAAATTAAGTTCATATACAAAATACCAATCAATTCAATATACCAACTACTCCCCCTGAGAAGTAGCTTCCTCATCAAAGACCAGAGTAAAAGATTTGTTTGTTAATTCTGCTGGTTGATGAGAATCATCAACTGTCTAAGTCTCTACCAGTGGTGGTATGACTCCAAGCTGATCTCTGAGATATTCAAAAGTCTCCTTAGGCAAAGGTTTTATGAAAATATCTGCAAGCTGTTCTTTAGTGTTCACATAAACTAGTTTTATCTCCTTTTCTTCAACTTTTTCCCTTAGAAAATTCAATTTGATAGAAACATGTTTTGTTTTAGAATGTAATACCGGATTCTTAGCTATATCAATTGCTGTAGTGTTATCACAATATATTGTAATAGGTTCTTTGCATTTTACCTTTATGTCTTTCAACATTTGTTTAAGCCACAGTACCTGTGTATAGTTAGTTGCTGCTGCAACATATTCTAATTCTGCTTTTGATAAAGATGTACAACTCTGTTTCTTACTTAACCAAGAAACTAATCTCTTTCCAAGAAAGAATGCTCCGCCAGTGGTGCTTTTTATATCATCCACATCTCCTACGCAATTTGCATTTGTGTATGCACATAGATCAAAATTTTCATCTCTAGGATACCATAATCCAAGATTTGCAGTGCCTTGTAAGTACCAGAAAATCCTTTTTACTGCTGATTCATGATTTTCTCTAGGATTACTTTGAAATCTTGAAACAATACATACTGCATTCATAATATTAGGTCTGGTTTGTGTCAAATACAGTAAACCTCCTATCATAGATTTGTATCTAGTTGGATTAACATGTGTAGATTCATCCGTTTGAGATAATTTGTCATTTGTAGTCATAGGCATGCTTACTAGTTTAGAGTTCTCCATCGCAAATTTCTTTAGTAACTCTTTCAAGTATTTGGATTGACTCAAAAATATACCTTTGTCAGTCTGTGAAATCTGCAATCCTAAAAAGAATTTTATTTCTCCAATCATAGACATTTCAAATTCTTGCTGCATTTTAATAGAAAATTCTTTACATAATCCATCTTCTCCTCCAAAGATTATATCATCAACGAATACTTCTATAATCAAGATGTCATCATTAGTTATTTTGTAATATAAATTGTTGTCTATATTTCCTTTAGTAAAGCCAATCTTTAAAAGATACTTATCCAACCTTGCATACTAGGCTCTTGGGGCTTGTTTCAGTCCATACAAAGCTTTTCTTAACCTGCAAACCATATCATTGTCATCTATCAAAGAAAATCCATCAGGTTATTCAATATAGACTTCCTCTTCAAGATCTCCATTCAAAAATGCACATTTAATATCCATTTGATAAACTTTGTAGTTCTTGTGAGCTGCAAAAGCCAAGAATAAACTGACTGCCTCAATTCTAGCTACTGGTGCAAAGGTTTCATTGTAATCAAATCCTTCTTTCTGAGAATATCCCTTACACACTAGTCTTGCTTTATTTCTGACAACCTTACCATCTTCATTAAGTTTGTTTCTAAATACCCATTTGGTTCCAATTACATTTTTATCTTTAGGTCGGGGAACTAATGTCCAAGTATTATTTTTCTCAATTTGTTCTAATTCTTCTTCCATAGCTTTGACACAAAATTTATCTTCACATGCCTCATTAACAGATGATGGTTCAATTTGAGAAATAAGACATACCTCTTCATTTGCCAATCTTCCTCTTGTCATAACTCCTTTAAATTTGTTTCCAATTATCTGATCTTCAGAATGATTCAATTTTACATATCGGGGTGTCTTAGTTTGCTGTTGTTCTTCAATTACTATGGAATTCTCAGATGGTACCGAGGTAACTGGATCTTCATTTTGTACTAGTGGATTTAGTGTAGGTTCATTTGTCACAATTTCTATTGCCAGTTTAGAGTCTATATACCTTGAAGTTCCTCTGAATTGTTCATCAATTTTTACATTTGTACTCTCAACAATTTTCTGCAATCTCTTGTTAAAACATCTATATGCCTTGCTCTTAGATGAATAACCAAGAAATATTCCTTCATCACTTCTAGGATCAAATTTGCCAATATACTCATCTCTTCTAATATAACATTTAATTCCAAAAATTATGAAATACTTAAGAGTAGGAGTATTACCAAACCATAGTTCATGAGGGGTCTTATCGGTTTCACCTTTGATGTGAACTTTATTGAATGTATAGACCGTTGTGCTGACTACTTCTCTCAAATACATATGTGGTAAATTTGCTTCAGATAACATACTTCTTGCTACATCCAAGATAGTTCTATTTTTCCTTTCAACAACTCCATTCTGCTGTGGTGTCCGAGGTGCTGATAGCTGTCTTCTAATTCCATTTACTTCATAGAATGTATTAAAGTCCTTAGATGTGAATTCTCCTCCTTGATCTGATCTTAAACATTTGATTTTCTTACCGGTTTCATTTTCAACCATTGCTTTGAATAGTTTAAACTTTCCAAGTGCTTCTGATTTTTCTCTAAGAAAAGTAACCCAACACATTCTAGAATAATCATCAATAATTAGCATGAAATATCTATCACCTTGTAAGCTTTTAGTTCTAGCTAGACCACATAAATTAGTGTGAATCAAATCAAGAGCATTATTGGATTTTTCTGGAATACTTTTGAAACTAGCTCTGACTTGCTTTCCAAATTGACATTCCTTACATATTGTATTCTGAGGTTTCACAATTTTAGGTAGCTCTCTAACTGCCTTAGAAGTACTGATCTTTACCATGGAATCAAAGTTTACATGATAGATTCTCTTATGCCATAACCAACTTTCATCTATATGTGCAATCAAGCATGCCTTTTCACTATTATTCAAATGAAAGATATTACCTCTAGTCTGATTACTGGTTGTAATTTCTAAACCAGTTCTATTCATGATTTTTTATTTTCCATTCTTAAATTGTAACTGAAATCCTTTCTCAACCAATTGACCAACACTTAAAATATTATGGTTTAATCCTTCAACATAGTAGACATTGTCAGTGTTATGCTTACCATCAAGAGATGTTGTACCCCTACCTTTGATTGAACATGCTTTGTCATCTCTAAATCTTACTAAACCTCCATTTTATTCTTGAAAGTTTAAGAATTTACCTTTGTCTCCTGTCATATGATGTGAGCATCCTGAGTCAATGATCCATTCATCATTTACTTCAACTTTAGCTACTAGGGCTTGTTCTACCGGTTGAGCAGTAGGTGCTAGTTGATATTTAGTTATAGCAACAAAAACCCATCCATTGTCTGCCGGATCCTCATCAGAATCATTAGTCACACCTTCATCAATAATGTAACAAGATTTGTCTTTGTTCTTCTTAAATCTGTATCTCTGATATTCAGGATTAGGCTTGTATGTCATTCTAGCTTCTTCTCTTAGTCTAGTATGTCTATCAGGGCATCTCGAAGCCATATGACCAATCTTATTGCAGTTAAAACATTTAAAGGGTTCTTTACCTTCATACTTACTTCCAATTGGACCTTTAGGCATTTTCCTTGCAAATAGTGCTTCAAGTTCTTCATTCTCCTTCCTAGTTTCTTCAAGTTCTCTTGCATAAAAGGATTTCCAATCTGATTTGTCAAATGATGGAGTAGATGATGTTGATGCTTTAAAGGCCAAATCTATCTTTATAGTAGCAACAGGACCAAATTCTTCAATTTCAAAAGCTGAAAGTTTTCCAATCAATGTATCCCTAGTTACTGATGTATTAGGCATTGTTCTCAACTCATTTATAGTAGTAACCTTTATTTTATATGCTAGTGGAAATCCTCTTAAGATTTTTGAAACAATTTCATCCTCACTTAAGGTTCCTCCACAACATTTAATACCCAAAACAATTTCATTTACTCTTTCCATAAAAGCAGAAATCCTTTCATCTTGTTCCATTTTCAGATGTTCATACCTGACTCAGAAGCTTTCAAGTTTTGCAATTTTGACTGTGGAATCTCCTTCATTTAGTGTTTCCAAATGATCCCAAATAGCTTTAGCAGTAGACCTATCTGATAATCCCATGATTTGTTGATCTGATAAAGCGCTCAAAAGTGCTTCTCTTGCTTTGCAATCATTTTCCTCATCTTTTATCAAGTTAGCAGGACTAGGCTGACCATGTACAACAACAGTATAACCATTCTTTATAACATCCCAGATGTCCTTACCAATGTAATTCAGATGTGTCTCCATTCTGATCTTCCATATCCCATAGTTGGTTCCATCAAGTTTAGGACTATCCTTCTTGAAATAATTAGTAGACATTGGATCTCCTCAAGTTGTTAAACTTTTGCAAAAAAGAGGACTAAGCTTTGATACCAATTGTTAGGTCCCGGAGACAACTGAGAGGGGGGGGGGTGAATCAATTGTCAACAAATTTCAAACCAAAAACAACTTAACCAACTTAATGCTTAATACCAGTAAACTAGTTAAGTATGCTGGTAGACAGTGTTAATAGTTAATTGCTATACCGGTAAAGATTAATGCATGAAACATAAACACAAAGTCATCCACAACACATAACACCAATATTTGTACGTGGAAACCTTGTAAGGGGAAAAACCATGGTGGGAAACCTTACCCACAATCAGATGATACTACTGCAGATAGTAAGTGTACATAAATGGGGTCTGCACATGCAGAAAGGCCAATAGCCTAGAGTTACTGCTCAATCACAAAATGGGAGTCACACTAACTACAGTTGGATGGTTAAATCCAATAAGAATGTACTGCACAAAATAACATCTTCATATGCTAGATTCAGTACCGGTGTAATACTGATATGCTTTCACAAAAACCTAACTTCACCTTCAAATGATGTCTTTGTGTATAGCTCTTCTTAATCTCGCATATACCTTCACACAATTCTTTTTCGCATTCCACATTCCATCTTACAAATAAGATCTTACATTTATACCATAACCTAAGACCAATTTTAGTAGGTCGGCTCTACAAGATATTACAAAAAACATTTTACAAACAATATAATATCCAATGCAATAACCGATTAAACATGTCAGCTTAATGCATTTACAACAACAATTAATCATCTCCATAGCATGCCATACTGATCTGGAAAAGATAAACCTGCCGGTGTAACCCTAGGTAACCTTGGATCTATTAGCTGGTAAAAGCAAATATGCAAATATGAATATACCGATGAAAAAAACTCCAGGACAAGATGTCTAAACGATGTCTTCAACATCACCAAGTGTCTTCCACATAATTCTGAGTGCTGGTGGTCATTATATCCTACCGGTGAACCATATACCAGTAACTATGCAATAGTTACTTGCTTGCCGGTGAATGCTGCTGGATCTCCAAAGTGCTAGTGTTTTAGTAGGTGTTGACATCAATGACAAAACCATACCAAAATACCAACAATATCTCTCACATATCTCACATTATAAATATCACTCTCATAAGTCTCATAACCTCACACATCTCTTATCACAAAATGATCTAATCAATTGACCTATATACCCTTACAATCCTTTATGCCTTATGTCGGCTTACATAGATAATTATAAAATGAATATACATGTCGGCTCAATTACATATATACATAAATATCAAAAATCAATTGTCGATTTCTAGATCTTCGAAAATGATGTCGGCCTTCTATACCTGTATCCTAATGAAGTCATGTCAGCCTGCAATGCCGGTACCCAAAGAATTCCTCCTACCGGTGAAGATACCTGCTAGTGCCGGTGCTAGTGCCAATGAAGTGTCTGTCGGTAAACAACCTAACCAAAATATGAAAGCCAAAACATGTTGCCATCGATGACAACATATTGAAGCCAATCAAATGAGTGTCAATTGCCAACAATATATATATATATATATATATATATATATGCACACACACACACACAAACACACAAAGAATAGCATTCACAGGGATAGTTATTTTTCAAAGGTGGATCCTTCCAGAGATAGATGTACACAGAGATATCTGTTCACAGAGGATTAAATATTGAGAAATATTTAATCCCAAGCAATAAATTGATACACATAGATATCTATTCACAAAGGATTAAATATTGAGAAATAATTAATCTAAGGTAATAAATCGATACACATAAATATCTTTTCACAGAGGATTAAATATTGAGGAATAATTAATCTAGGCAATATATCGATACACAAAGATCTCTATTCACAGAGGATTAAATATTGAGGAATAATTAATCTCAAACAATAAATTGATTGGAGAAATAAATTTACATAGAGGATATATATTCAAGGAAATCAGAGAGAGATAAATTTGTCTTTGAGAAATAAAATACTCATAGGAATGAATAAACAAAGATAGTTCAAAATGAAAAAAATTCACAGAGTTTAATTTATTTGCATAGACAAAAAAAAATACACAATTCTCTCTAAAAGAAAAATCATCTAAATCTTTCTTTATGTATTTTTTTTTATGAAAAGAAAATATTTATATATATATATATATGTGTGTGTGTGTGTGTGTATATATATATTCCTAATAAAATCTCATTCTTTTATTATTAAATATTTTTTTTTTTGAAACTAGAATAGAATCCAAAGTGAAGAAAATAGAAGTGATTTAAAGTTTTTTCTCATTTTCATATATATATTCCATAAACAAATTTTTATCCCCTTATTAGTAAATAAATTTTCACTATCAAACCTATACAAATCCACTATAGAAAAATGCACCAAGTAGAATTCTTTCCCTTTTTCTTTTAAGTACATAATATTTTTTTTCAAAACAAGAAATAGACAAGAAGGGAACTTGGATTGATCATAATCGGTTGATGTTGAATCACCTCCAAATCTTCCCAAGTATCCTTCTTCAGTCCTTCCTTCTAGCTTGGTAAGATCTACTCAAAAACTTGAAAAAAAAAACAATCTCCTACAATACAATTGTTTACTAAAATCTTCCTACTTCTAACATGTTTTACTAGAACTCAAGAAATTACTTTTCATCAAAATGCCATAGCCCCTTTTAGAAAGTTACCATAAATTATATAGAAAGATGCATCGTTTTCCACTATCAAGAGAATTAATGCATTGTAGAGATTCTTTTCCAAAAATTGATCGATGCAAAATTAATTATTGACAAAGTGGGGGTTATATGCAAGAAAATGGAATTTGAAATCTACTTCTAGAAGCTTCTTATTTCCTCTTAGGACATGTGCTCAATTGGTATTTTGAATAAAAGAAAAAATTGCCAAAATATATTGATGATTTTCAAGTGTGTGTGTGTCCACTATATATTTCCTTTTTAAAATAATTTCAATCATAATAAATAAAACATTTCTAAAAATAATCACAAAATGATATGAAATATAATAGCAATAATTATAATAGTAGCAAGTTTTTATCAAGATAGAGAAAGAGGGTTATGACAAAGACACTCCTTATTCAAAGTAGGATTCTCCATTTTATCTTCATAAGAGATATCATGATCATTGAGGAAATAATTATAATCAATTTCATCACATTCAAAAAGTAAGAAAGCTCATGCATAAGATCATATTCAGGTTCCTTGAATTAAGTGTCTACACATTTTTCTTGAATAAAACCTATAATAAACTAAATTTAGTTTCCAATATATTGTTCCTATTAGTATAATCACAAACCATATGAGTTAAATAATCATATCAAAGCACTCAAGGACATATTTATCCCCTAATTTGTGAAAATGCCACATGAGGTGGATCTTTATATACCATAACTTATTCATTATACCTTGCATTTGGCATATATTACTTAGAATAATGTATCACATGCCTTTTGATCACAAACTAATTACTCACAATATTCACTTCATTACAATAGACACCTAAAATTTGTATATTGCATGCTCCATCCACACATTCCATCTTATTTTAGTCATTTAGGTTAGTCGTAATGATTTTTACATCTTTTTTTCTTTTTTCATCAAGAAACATTCATCCACTTATATATTTGATCAATCCTAGTAGGATTCAACTCCTTTGGTATATAACTCAAACCTTATTCATAAGAACCATAAATTAAATAATCAATGCATAATGAATCTTTAGGTATGCAAAATGCAAGGATTTTACATAGAGTATCCATAAACCTTGTACACAAACTATATGGTTGGTCCTCCTTGTGCCTTTTAATACTAAATAATGGCTAAACAAAAACAAGATATACATGGTCAACATCAAATGTATATTATTAATTTAAAGTGGTAACAATATTTTTGTAATCTTCCCTTGACATTTAATACCACATTCATCCATATTTAACTAATTTTAACTTATAATTCACTTTCAAATGTTCTATTAATGAATCTTCTTGTGTATTACATCCTTCATAATTAAACTTTGATTAAATATTATTCTCCCTTGTTTTACTTAAGACCTCTTTATTCTCACAATCTCCTTGGAGTTTTCAATGACTTGAATTCTTCTGTGGTGATTCAACTGCAACAACATAATTGTCTTTGTTATAGAAAATGTATCTAGGGGTAAATTAAGTGTAAATAGCATAATTAGATTATCAGAGCGAATCACCAACTCTAATATAATCAAATTACTCCTAAACTACAATGAAATAACATCAAATCAATTGCATAATAAAATTAAATCTAATTTAAACTTTCTCAATTGATGTGATGAAGCTTCCATTGCTCTTCTCCATTGTTGTTAGTGTAGGTGGCTCTCAGGTATTGCACTTGATTTCCTGCATAAGATGGACAACAATTTTGAAGACTATGATTCTAGATTGAGTTGAAGAATGAGGTTGAATTTATAGATTTTCAACATAGAAGGGGGGAGGATTTGAACTCAAGTGTTGATTGATAAACAACTGAAATCGATTAATCTGTTAACTCATTTTGATTGACCTATTAATAGGGTTGATTGAGGAGTCAACTAGATAGATTGGCTAGTGAACTGAATAGATTAATCGATTGACTAAATTGATTGAAATTTTAGAAGACTAAATAGATTGGAGAGATAAGTGGATTGATTGATCAGTAGATTGAATATATGGATTAGAAGACTGAAATGATTGACTAGTCATAAAAAACTGATTTTGAGTGAAAATAGGAGATTGATGAGTTAACCGAGTTAACTGATTAGATAATTTATTTGGTCAATTAGTTTTGAATTTAGCATGTGCTGTAGGATTTTGAAATTAATTTTGATTTTGATTTTCAATTTGGATTTGAATTTGGTCTTTCAAATGCTGAAATGCACATGAAATTAACTGAAATTTAGATTTGATGAAATATTGGATGAAATAAAATTAATTGAAATGAAGTGAAATTCGAATTTGGGGAAAAATGAAATGAAATTAGATGGAATTATTTGGAGTTATAATTTGGGGATTTAGAAGAATTAAATTAATTAAATAATTTAAATGAAATTATTTAATCATAGGAAATTGAATTAATTAAATAATAAAGATTATTTAACTAAGGAAAATGTCGCAATTAATTAAATAATTGATATTTAATTAGTAATTGAGACAGGGTTAATTGATTAAATTATGAAATGATAGGAATTTGATGATTAGAAATGTTAAATGTGATGATTAGAAGAAATATTTAATTTAATCAAATAATTAAAGAATTACTTAATTAAATAGATGAATAATCAGTGTAGAATTAATGAGACATTTTTAGGTGTCTACATTTGCCCCTCTTTGACTCAATGTCATAACGATGTTGTTTCAAAGAAAATGAAAAAAATTCTGCCCTAGTATGCCTCGATGACACTTAGGGTATAAATATGCCCCCTCGAAAAAAGTGGTTGAAAATTTGTGGAACGAAGACCATTTTTTTGAAATTGTGCTAGTAATCGATAATGTGAAGTTTTGAAAGAATTGCATCTTATTTGGTATGGCTACAACTATGTTGAAGTTGGAGGGGTCCAGGGTCATTAGGTGATAAAAACCCTTATTTTGAGCTTTATATTGAAAATTGGTATTGATTTGAGCTCATTTGCACTCATTTGCTTTGTAAGAATTCCTTGAGATTATAGTACTTTCTGTGTCCTTGTAGAGAGATGGTGGGTCATAGAGTGAGCTTGCATTCGTCCGAGTGAGTGCGATCATATCAGAGACCTCCCGACATTGGAAGCATGGTCAGTTTTAAAAAATTATGCTATTTTTTGTCTGTTTTTTCCAATTTTTTCATCCTTGTCTGGAAGAGTCAAAATTATCTAATTCACAATTGATGATTGATTTATTCACATTTGATAATAATAATTTGCAATTGATATAATAAATTCACAATTGATAAAATTGCCTGCAATTGCTATTGTTGATTCACAATTGTCTTAATTGATCTACAATTGAAATTTTTAGTTTGCACTTGCTAATTTTGGTTCGCAATTGCCTTAATTGATCCACAATCAAAAATATTAGTTCACATTTGCTTATATCAGTTCACATTTTCTTATATCAGTTTGCATTTGACATAATATGAATTTATTTTTGTGTTTTCTCGTGATGTGAATGACGTATCTTATTCATTGTGCTTTTTCTTAAATGCAAGAGAATTATCCAGTCTTGATCGCGAGATAGACTAGGCCATATGGTCTTGATCGATGTCATGAGTTAGATGCAGAGGATACTACTTTGCTTTGACAGGTTGGATTGTATCATATAGTGCACTTGCCTAAGGTTACTGCCAATAGGGCCATGATTACTGCTTTGATTGAGTGGCAGCATTCAGAGACTTGTTCATTTCATCTTCTGATAGGTGAGGCATCCATCACAATTGAGGATGTGTGGCATATTTTGCACATTCCCATATTTGGTGCTCGAGTTACTTTTGACCGTAGTGATGGGGTATCTGCTTTGTGTGCACTATTTGAGTGTTCTAAGAATGGTATTCATATCCAAGGTTGTTATGAGATTCATTAGGATGATTTTGATTATGATGATCTCACCGTTGTTCTTGGTTGCACTGTTGCTAGATTATTGATCCCTAATAGATGTATCCACAATTTCCCTATTGGATGGGGATGAGTGATTCATGATATTGTTATTGATAGATGAGTGTTTTCTTGGGATCCCTACCTTCTTGCCATTTTATATCATTAGATGCATGGGATTGTATATTTGCAGCATAAATCCATTGGATGTGGTGTTACCTTGCTCTAGATATGGGCATGGGAGCACATGGCTATATTTCATCCTATGATACATGTTTATTTAGAGCCAGAGTAGCCATATGCTTATAGATACACTATTGGAGTTAGACATAGGGCGTCGGGTAACAATTTGTATTGGCGTCATCAGATTGATACATTATAGTAATTCTCATGGAGACCTTCTTACTTGCCCCGGTTGGGCTGATGATGTCCATCATCTTCCTTTTTGTCGACAACATAGATATCTTATTGGGTAAGATATTGGTAGGCATAGGGTTATTGATATGCATCTTCCTGACCATGTACTCTGATATTTTGGGGAGATACAGGGTATTACAGATATGACAACTTATTTTGCTTGTACTACTCATGAGGTCGGTGATTGGGGTGAGTGTGTGCAACCTTATGTTGCCACTGCAGAGTTCGATGCTCTTGCTCCTATTCAATGGGGTTGGTGAGTTGGTGTTATAGATCCAGGGACTACAACATAGTTTAGTGTATGGTGGATACAACATAGGCCCATACCTTTGACAGATCTGGCAATTCTGATTGCTGCTCAATGGATTAGACATGATAGGGGTCCCAGAGGGAGAGGAAGAGATGGTGGAGGGAAGGTTAGGGGAAGGAGAGATAGAGGACATAGAGATGGAGGAGGGAGAGATGGTGGAAAAGGAGGACATGATAGGGGTCAAATAGATCTGATATCAATAGTTACAATGGAGGTGAAGGGTGGAGGAGAGGATGTGGATATTGGTGGAGGTACTGTATCTATGAGGAGTTTGGGTGAGAGTGGGAGTGAGAGAGATAAGTCAGTATTAGGCTCATTGAGAAGAGATGATGATGAGGGGGGGTGGTGGACATGATGTTGATATGCCCCATGCTATAGAGAGAGGAGATGCAGAGGGAGACGATGATGAGGAGGGAATGAGGGCTCAGGTTAGGAGTTTGGAGGACTTGGTTGCTACTTTGCGGCAGTTACATATGGAGGATAGAGATCAGTATTGGCAGGCAATGGAGGAGCTTACCATAGAGAGAGATTAGATAGCCATTGAGAGGGAGTAGATAGCCGCTAAGAGAGATTGGCTACAAAGGGAGAGAAATGATGCAGTGAGGCGGATGCGGTTGGTTTAGACTGCTTATGACCCGCATTTTTCTCTAGGTACTGATGCACATAGTTAGACAAAATTTATTATGCTATGCAGGAGGCTTTGTATTATAGATAACTCTATGATGGTGTTGTTCTTGAGGCACATAAAACTCCTAGTTTCAGTGAGTATAGAGGCCGTTTAGGTTCTAGGAGGTCTACTTCTCGATGGACCAGTAGTGGTGATGTTATGGGTCCACCTTAGACATCTTCAAGACATCCTGGGTTAGGATCTAGTAGGCAAGATCCTCTTGGAGATAGAGGCAACCTTGGCTAAGATGTTATGTTATTGATGATATATCATAGATACAATGTATTCTGACACATTTTGATGATATATATGATATGCACTTTTGGTGATGAGTTATCTGGCGATATATGTTATGTGTAATGTTTTGGTTTTTATTTTATGCGTACTTGATAATGCATCTAATTCTAATGTAATATAATGCAGTGATGTGATGTGCCTTTATTTTGCGATGTATGAATCTTTATGTGATGATTGATGACATGCTTGTGATAATGCAATGGACTAATACAACATAATGTAAAATGAATTTTTTTGTTGTGTCAAAATAGGTGAAATTGGAATAATTGTTAGTTGTTAGATGGAGAATAGATTGGAAGAAATGATAAATTAGTTGAACCAACCTTTATTTATTTCAAAAGTAGATATGATGGAAACAATTCGATTGATCAGATTTTGATGAAAAAGTCTTCATTTTTTTATTCGTACTGCAATACATTATCATCATTGAGCCTTATTATGTAACAATGGAGCTTATTACACCAAGGTATGAGGAACCAATATGTATAGATATCTCATTGCAAGAAACAAACAAGTAGTTGACAAGGATTGAACCCTCCATTCTGGGAATTACACTAGGGGTCAAGGTATGTGTGGCATTCACAAGCTGAATGCTCCTATCACAGACACCCAGTAGAGAAATTGCCCCAGAACTTCATTGATTCAAATGACAAACAAAAAACAAAGAAAAAGGATCATGCCCATCACAGCTCTTCTAGTCACTTTTTTGGACATCCTTGAGTAGCTAAAAGCAATGATCTCCTCCAATTTGATAAAAGAGTCAACCAAAATAGACAAAACTCAGTAGTTGGATTGACCGTATCTTTGCTTGGATATGTTTGATGTGATTTTCATAATGTTTGGTTTCATAAGTTTTGGACCACGTTTAAGACTGACCTGTCTAGTTTCGAGTGTATTGATTCTATTTAAGACAAGATGGTGATCACATTGATAGTTTGATAGTGATTCAATAGATTAGACAATTGATCAGCTTGATTGCAGATGTTTTGACAAGATAGTTGTATCCTTTGTTTAACTTTGGGTGAAGTGTTTACTGGATATCTGCTAGGGTGTTTGATTCTTGCGAGAAAATTTATTGCAAGTTTTTTAATTGATATTTGAATGATTTTGGAATTTGTGGAATGATATTTGATTGTTTTTGGATTGATTTTTTTAGGACTTTATCTAAATGTTTTGATTTTTTCAAGACTTTATCTGAATGTTTGGGATTTTTTTAGGACTTTATCTGAATGTTTAAGATTTTTTCAGGACTTTATCTGAATGTTTTTGATTTTTTTAGGACTTTATCTAAATATTTAAGATTTTTTTAGTACTTTATATGAATGTTAAAGATTTTTTCAGGACTTTATCTAAATGTTTGGTATTTTTTCAATTATGCCCCCAAGTATTCAAACCTGTGATGACATGATGATCTGGAAAATGTGATGGAGACACCAAATTTTTCAAATGCAAATTATGCTAATGCAGTATGCGATATGAAGATGTAGTTCCTAAACAAGGATGAATGTGTGTGCCCCTCATTCTAAAATGCACTGATTGAATTGAAGGTGTGAAATGCTTCAGAGATAGGAGTTCAATCCATTCTCAAAAGGCTTTAAATAATCCAATATAACATGCTGTGTAACCAAGATTTATGAACAGAGGTCCGAAAACTTCTCTATGAATTCTTGAAACTTTGATCTTCTTTTGCCAATGTGTGTGCATTTGAATTCATTCCGACTCTTACAACCATCAAAGACCCTTGGAATCCTATTTGGCTAGCTGCGCAAGTTATTCTAACTTCAAAAGCATCCTGGATAGAGCCTCGCTGCCAACAAGCTTTTAGGGCTCCGGTGAGGTTATGCACTGTAATCTCTCAACTATTGCTCCATTTCCAACAGGCATCCATAGCCCTGATGGAGTTATTTGCATGTTCCCATAGTCAAGCCTTTAATTATCACACTTGTATGCGTGATATTTCAGTAATATATTATTTTTTATTTTGCCTTTTGATTTTGCCTTGAGATGGAAATTGGCATAGTATTTTTCTTTTTTTTTTTCTTTATTTTCGTGCCTTGACTTGTAAGTAATGAAACCTACATGGGTATGATAATTACAATGACGCTAAAGTAGATTTTTGGATTTTTCACTAGCCACATGACCAACCAGCTATCTGTAATGACTTAGAGCATTGATTAATGTGTGAGTTATAACAAATGATAGATTTTGGGCAACAAGGTTCAATAGTGAAACCTCTACTCAACCATGATAAATCTCAATGACAAGGCTATGTTTGAAACTGAATGATAAAAGGCCTCCTAAAGACTTCATGATCAAGTATCTAGGAAATGAGTCCACCTTCTTTCCTTTCATTGGAAATAGGTGAACAACTTAGACAATCATCTTGTGTTATTGATGCAACTATATGTTGTGCAAACAACTATTATGTATTCTGAAATGAAGATATGCAATGCAGTACTGAAAATTGAAGTGAACCCACCCTTAGATGTATTATCTTTTTAGGTGCATGATGTTAATGGGATCGGGGAGTGGATATCCCTCCATCATTTGCAAGTGGATAAGTGTCATTTCCAACTACTTTGGTTATAACAAAAGGACCTAACTAGTTAGGCTTGAACTTTCCTATTTTTTTGTGTTCAATGAGATTCATTTGATTTTCTTTAAGAATGATGTCGCCTACCTTGAAGAAACCTAGATGCACTCTTCTATTGTAGCTTCTTCTAATTCTATTTTGATATCATTGTAAATGATTTAGAGTGTTTTTCCATTTTTCATCTAGGAATTCTAGTTATTGTAAGCGTGCTACTCTACAGTCTTCTTCTGAGATAATGTTTTTCAGAGAGACTTTTAGTGATGGAAATTCTACCTCAATAGGTAAAATAGCCTTTGAACCATAAAATAAAGAGTAAGGTGTGGTACCAGTGGCTATGTAGACACCAGTTTGATAGGCCTAGAGAGCTGGATTTAGCTAGAGATGCCAATCTTGTCCAATATCATTGACAACTTTCTTTAAATTTTTTTAGAATAGTCTTGTTTGTTGCCTCATCTTGACCATTTCTTTGGGGATAGTAGGATGTCACAAAATGTTGTTGGATATGAAATTGGTTGTAGAGTTCACTTACTTATTGATTTTTGAAGGGTCGTCCATTGTCAGTTATAATGTACATGGGAACTCCATATCTGCAAATGATATAAGTCAAAATAAATTTAGCTATTTTATTCCCTGTTGTGAAGGTCATCAGGATTTCCTCAACCCATTTTGTGAAGTACTTAGTAGCTGTGAGAATAAACTTATGTCCGTTGGAGGAGGTAGGGTTTATTTTCCCTACAAGATCTAATCCCCATTGTGAAAATGGCCATGGTGATGCTATTGGCTGAAGATCTTGAGAAGGTGCATGAATCAGGTTTTCATGCATTTGGAATTTCTTGCATCTTTGGACATACTTGTAAGCATCCTTTTCCATTGTAGGCCAATAATAACCTATTTGTAACAATGCTTTTTCTAGGGTTGGTCCAGAAAAATGTGGCCCACATATGCCATCATGAACTTCTTTCAGGGTAATTTGTGCCTCCTCAACATTGAGGCATCTGAGTAAGGTGCCATCTACACTTTTTTTGTACAAAGTGTCAGCAATGATTGAATGTCTTGATGATTATTTGATGAGTGCCTTACTTTGATTCCGTGAAAGATCAGGAGGTATATATTGATCATGCAGGTATGTATATATATCTCTGTACCATGGGGACTCGAGTCCTGTTATCATACATATATAGTCAGTGGATGGTATTTCATGAGCTGGCACAATGAGTTGTTTCACTTGAAATGCAAAGTGAGTTCCATCATGTGGCATATCCAAGAGAGAGCCTATTGTTTCCATTGCATTGACTACCTTAAACTTCGCTCTTGGTATTTTTTCAAATGTTACATTGGTGAAGTTTTTTTTGTATTCTTCTACCAATTGTTTGTAGGGTGTTATCTTATCATCTTTTTTACTATAATAATCATTAATTTGATTAATAATAAGTTGTGAGTCTTTGAAGACTTGAAGTTCCATGATTTTCCATTGTAGTGCAGTACTGAGTCCTACCACTAGGGCTTCATATTCAACGATTTTATTGGTGCAAGGGAAGCTGATCCTGAATGATTTGGGAATTGAATCTCCTTGAGGAGTTATGAATAGAATTACTACTCTTGCTCCATGATTTGTGTAGAGTTTAGGGTTTAGGGTTTAGGGTTTAGACCCATCAAAGAATAGTTTCTAGTTTATTTGTGCTGAGAGTGTAAATACTGATTCATCAGGAAAATCTATCACCATTGGATGACTGTCTTGTAGGGATGCTTCTGCAAGTTGATCTGCTATGATTTGTCCTTTAATGGATTTTCTGTTGACATATTCAATGTTTAATTTAGTAAGTATCAAGACCCACTTGACAAGCCTTCCATCTAAAGCCGGTTTGTTCATCAAGTATCCAAGTGGATCAAGTGTGTGATGAGTTGGACTTTATGACTAAACATATAATGTCTCAATTTTTGTGATGCAAAAAATACTGCAAGACATGCTCTTTCTATTGGTGTGTAATTGAGTTCGTATCTAATGAGTGTTATATTGATGTAATAGACAACTATCTCTTTTATTTGTTCATCATGTTGTGCTAGAAGAGAAACTAAGGAGGAATTTGTTGCAGCTATATATAGGAGTAATTGTTTCCCGTGCATGGGTAGAACCAAGACTGGTGTGGACAAAAGATATTCTTTTAGATTTTGTAATGCCTCCTGGCATTGTTGTGTCCATTTGAATGCGACACCTTTCTTTAAAAGGTGTTGAAATGGCTGGCACTTTTCTGCCAATTGGGCAATGAAACGCCTTATGGATTGTAATCTACCTTGCAGACTTCTGAGTTGCTTGAGTGTAGTGGGTGATGACATGTCTAAACTGGCTTTTACTTTTTTCTGGATCTATTTCAATGCCACGATTGGATAAAATGAATCCCAAGAGTTTTTCGTATGTTACTCTGAAAACACATTTTTTTGGATTGAGCCGTACATTGTATTGCTTAAGTCTATCAAAGATTTTAGCCAATATATTTAGATGATTATCTCTTATGTTGGATTTTTCTAGAAAATCATCTACATAGTCTTCCATGGTTGTGTGTATCATGTCATGGAATAAGGTGGTCATTGCCCTTTGATAAGTAGTGCCTACATTTTTAAGATCGAATGACATCACATTCCAGCAATATGATCCCCATGAACAAGTGAATGTTGTCTTAGGTTGGTCTTATTGTGCAATTCTGATTTGATTATAACCAAATAAACCATCCATGAGTGATAGCATTTCATTTCCATTTGTCAAGTCCACTATCAATTCTATGTTAGGGACTGGGAAATCATCCTTTGGGAAAGCTTTGTTGAGATCTCTGAAGTCAATGTAGATCCTGATACCTCCATTAAGCTTGGATACTAGGACTAGATTTGAAATCCATTCAACATAGTCTATTGGCCTAATGAAATCCACATCTAACAATTTTGTAGTTTAGTTTTGACTAACAAAGCTATGTGAGGGTGTATCTTCTCGAGTTTCTACTTATACAGTTTTACTCTTGGAAGTAATGGCAAATGATGTAAGACTAGTTCAAGATCCAACCCTATCATATCTTCATAAGACCATACAAAATTGATGGGTCTTTGCTTACAGAATTTGATAAACTTCTCTTTTTCTGTTGGATTCAGGGACTTTGCTAGGTGTATTTGATGAACTTTTTCAACATTACCAATGTTGAATTCTTTGGTTTCTTCTAACAATAATGCTGATTGTTCATTATCAAGAGGAAGAGTATCTATTATATCATGTTCTGCTTCATTACCATTGTGTTGACTAGAAGAGGAGCTTGCTTCCCCAAAATATACAGTTCTATCTAGATCTATTGCAAATCCAATCTTATGATCATCATGAGGGAGTCTATCCCTTGCACCCAAGAATTCAGCCACAAATTCATCATTTTGGAACCAATATAATTGTGGCTTCTCTTTATGCCCCCACTCAATCAAATATATCGCATAAGGGGTAGGCCATTGTTCCCTTCTATTGTAGAAGATCCCGATAACATGCATACTTGGTTATTTGGATGACCTAATATGTCCTCATCATAAATTGCTTGTGGGCTGTCATCATTATTAGATGGGAATTCATAGTCATGAGAATCTGTCAGACTTTCTATGTATGTTTCATTTTTTGAGACTGTGTCACTCATCTCCTCTTGTTCTTGTAGTTGAGTTTGATTAGTGGACCTTCTTTGTATTGTGGATACCCTTCTTAAGCCTGGTATTAGTCGTTGTAATATTTCTTCATTTGACTCAAATTGAGGAGATGGAGTTGTTTCTCTTGGCAAAAGTATTGATAATAACCAAGGATTAGGCTCATTTGTTAGTGCTAAGCTTGTATCTGTTACCATATTTGCTTGTTTAGATGTTTCTGGTACTGTATTGCTAGATGATTCTGTGTTAGTTTCTTCTAAAATTTTCCTCATATATTCACCATATTATTCCATACTAGGAGATGTTGGTGCTCTCCTACTTTTGTGAGATGAAGAGGGAAATTCTTGTGTTGACAATTGATTCTAAGGTATGTATTCTGAGAGTAACCTAGGCTTGTTTAGTATATCTAGTGTATGTTGCCTTGGCTTGGTTATCTTTCGTACATGTTTATATCCTAGCCCTTGATTCTTTGGGTTTTCATGTGGTACAACAGGTTCTAATCTGCCTTGCTTCTGCAATCCCAATCTCATGGTACCATCGTACCCATGTTTTTGTAACACCTTTGATGTAGAGCCAGACAACAAACTAGGTGAAAACATTCTCTCACCCACAACTACTATATCCAAAACAAATTATTTTGTTTGTTAAAGGTGTAAACAACACACCTACCAAATAATCAACTCACACAACAATTTGTGTGATCGGATTCATACCGGTTTAGTATCTTCTGGATCCAGTAGGATAAAAACACTCTACCCTTGTGTGAATGGCAGAAAATCTCCCGATACCGGTGGGATGGAAAACTATTGGATTTTTCTATTAGTGGTCCAACCAACACAAAACACCCATAAGATTTGACTATCAACTATGTTAGGGGATACTTGTCTCACAACCGTCCTATTTGTTTAGTAGCCCTACCGGTTGAGTTATCCAAACATAATTTAATAAAATTCCAAAGCACAAGAAAAAATAAGGGAAGATTCAGATAACCTTTATCAAGTTACACAAGTCCCTAAAGGTTTAGATTCTAACTGCAAGTTGAAAGCTGTATACCCTTACTATCCTTCTAGACCTAATTAAACCAATCAGGCCTAGTTTACAAAGAAAGTACCCCTTTTATTATTCCCCAGAGTAAACAAAAAATTATGAAAGGTGGGGTAAGGTTTCAAACCACAAAATCCAAGGTTTCAAGACTTGATCCCATCTTCTTTGTCTATTGCAAGTGAATTTCACTTCTACAGTTCAGGCGGTCACATAGAGATGCTCGCCTAGGGTGAATTCAATCTTTTCGGGCTTGGAGCCTCCCTGCAAACCAACACCAAAATATTATGATACAATGGCCCCTCTAAAATTTTCCCACAGGTTGTTTGGCCCTCTAGTGAAAATGTCAGATTAAGGGCATCTTTACGGTGAAACCCTAGGTGCCGACAGGGTTTGTGACTAGTCTGGTTAGTTTTTTGATGGATCTCTACAACCAGATTATTACAAGACCTCAAAAATGATTCAAATGAAAGGTAAGAGACTTCCCTAACTCATCCAATTGGTTTTAGGCATCCATCAATCAATACTGGTCAGAAATGAATAAAAAAATAGAATTTCTAATAACTCAAATTTTTTTGTAATGCTTCAAACTCCAAAACATCATCAATTTCATCAACTTCAATAACTATGCCAAAAACAACCCTGGAATCAATCCAAGTGGGCATAATATAGCCTCCACAATGGTTTCCAAACACTTTTCAAACTTTGGAACTAGTGGAGGATTAGTTATCCCTTTTTACAACACTTTGCAATGACAACAAAAGTTGTCAACTTGCACTTTTCAAATTTGGTGACTCCAAGGTGTATTCAACCTATTCCAAGGATTGGTCTGATTTTTCTAAGACCAATATTTATTTTCCTGACTCATCCCTAGACTCTTACTAACCCACATGGTCATTTGTCTATGGTGGCTTATAAAATGCAACCATGACAATGTCTTACATCAATTGGGTCTTATTGTCTCACAAAACTACCAACCTATTACATATGATCATTTTCACCTAATGGGTGTCTTAGGCTCTTTTAGGCTTCATTTGTGTCTTCAAACATGAAGCACTCACTGGTGAGGAGGGACCTCAAGGAGATCAGTCCAAACTAGTCAACAAGAGTAAACACAATGGAAACACACAAATATGATGGAGGAAATGTAAAACAAATAGTTTTATTGCATGAAATTTTATTACATCCAACTGATAACAACTGGGTTACAACATACTAGCACACATGCCTAGTAGAATAGGTCACACCGAGACCTTGAAATGAAAGATCTATCTTCTAGGCACAATCTTTCTATCTGACACTCCTTGATCTTCCAATTGATTCCATTCTAAAGAACAATTACAAATATATATATTGATCCAAAGGATCTGGTCGGCCCAAAAGGGATAAAAACCCAAAGAAGAAGACCTAACATGCAAAATGAACAAGGTTGGCCTCCCCTAAGAGATTCCTTAAAAAATACAAAGGATGAAACATAGAAGGTTGGCCAAATGCAAACAAACATCAAGATCAACGTCCAAGGCTCCACAAGCTTCATAATGGGTTCTGGTAGATCACCAGAATAGGTCTCAGGCAATTGGTAACAAAGAAACAACCAATAACAAGAAACTGTCATGGAAACGGGTAGCGATATGTTTCCAGAAAGTGATCCAAATGATATTCGGCTTGAAATCAAGAAAGATGATGAAGTCTTCAAGTAGAATCCAACTCCACAGGATCTGATGAGCCAAAACCAGGACATAGAGAAAAGAACTGAAAATGCAAACAAAACAAAAAGGAATATGTTTTTGGTTGATGCAAGATTGCTATGAACCGAGGATGCTCTTGCATAAAAAATTCAGGGTTAATGAAAAAGTGAGCCTCTCACTTTATTGGGGCCAGAGGGAAACCAAGGCGGTCTACCTCTGCCTGAGAAATCCAAGATGAATCTTCAACTGGTCTACTCTTCCACTTCACAAGATATTGTTTGTACTGACTGTTCCGAGTACTACGCCGAATCCTACTGTCCAAAATCTCTTCAATCTGATCTGGTTCCTTCTGGGGAAATTATTTCTCAAGGTCTACAACACTGTCCTCACTGAATTATGGTTTAAGGTATTCATGAAGATCTGCAATGTTGAATATAGATGAAATACTTAGACTATTCGGTAGCTCCACTTCATATGGATTTCTAGAGCTGAACTTTGTCAAAGTCTTACAGGGTCCAAACTTCTTCATTTGCAACTTATTATAAGTTCCAATCGAGAATCTCTTTTTTCTCAAGTATACCATCACTTCATGGCCAACTTCAAATTCTGTATGTCTCCTCTTCTCATCTGCGTTCTCCTTATATTTTCTATTCATGTCTTCCAAGTGTTGTTTAGCCTGAATATGCAATGTTGTAATGTGATATGCTAGATTTTTTGCTTCTGAAGTCTTCCGGTATTCATTGCTAATGTCTCTTAATTCTGCTATTCCTCTAGGATGCACTCCGGTAACAATCTCAAAAGGTGTTTTTTCAGTACTTCTATTCATTAAATTGTTATAGGCAAACTCTGCTTCTGCAAGGATCACATCCCAACTTCTCATTTTATCTCCCACTAAACATCTCAATAAGTTTCCCTAACTCAGGTTAACTATTTCTATTTGTCCATCAGTCTGTGGATGAAAAGTAGAACTGAACTTCAAATCTGTCTCCATCTTCTTCCAAAGTGTTCTCCAAAAATAGCCAACAAACTTAGTATCTCTATCTGAAACTATGCTCTTAGGTAATCCATGCAATCTCACCACTTCCTTGAAAAATAGGGCTATTGCATGCAATGCATCTGATGTTTTCTTAAGAGGTATAAAATGAGACATCTTTGAAAATCTATCCACCACCACAAATATAGAACCATTCCCGCTCGGTGTCTAAGGCAATCCAAGTACAAAATCCATGCTTATATCCTCCCAAGGTCTTACCAGTACTGTCAAAGGTTTATACAATCCCATTTTCTGACTACTACCTTTCGCAACTTGACAAACTCTACAATTGTGCACATATCTCTTAATATCCTTATGAATATGGGGCCAACAGTACTGCTCACTCACCAATGCAACTATTTTATAAATGCCAAAATGTCTAGCTAAACCTCCATTATGCTTCTCTTTTATCAGGTTCTCTCTCATGGAACTCTTAGGTATGCATAAGTGAACTCCCCCGAATAACATCCCATCCTGAATGAAATAATCCAGCCATTTGCCTCTATCAATCATAACCAGTTCTCTACATGCTTTCCAAGGTTCTACAAAATTTGGGTCTTCATCATACAAGGTCTTCAAATCTTCCAAACCTAATACTATCACTCTCATCTTTGTCAGCAAATTACTTCTCCTACTCAATGCATCAACAACTTTGTTAGATTTCTCACTTCTATGCTTCAACACAAAGGTGTAACTCTACAATAATTCTACCCATCTCATATGTCTCTGATTCAACTTACTCTGACTATTCAAATACTACAAATCTTGATGATCTATATACAACACAAAATCCTTAGGAAACAAGTAATGTCTCCATTTCTTCAAGGCTTGAATTATGGCATAAAATTCTTGATCATAATCTGAATATCTCTTCTAAGCATCATTCAATTTCTCACTGAAATATGCTACGGCTCTTGCTTCTTGACTCAAAACTGCTCCTATTGTTGTTGCACTTGCATCACAATCCACTTGGAATACCTCATTGAAATCCAGTAAAGCCAACAAAATCTACTCAGTCACTTTCTGCTTCAACAATTCAAAAATTTTGTTTGCTCCGATGGTCCACTTGAATTCCTTCCTATCTCCCCTCATGGTCTCAGTCATAGGGTTACAAAATGAACTAAAATTTCTGATAAACTTTTGGTAAAAAGTAGCCAATCCATGAAATGATCTTACCTCTCCAATGCTTTCCGATGTAGGCCACTCAACAATGGATTTCACTTTCTCAGGGTCCATCTTCAAACCATCCTTAGATATCACAAAGCCCAAATAGACTATCTCATCCTTCATGAAAGTGCACTTCTTAATATTGATCAACAACTTCTCTTCTCTCAACCTCTGCAAAACTTGTCTTAAATGCAACAAATATTCCTCTCTTGTTCTACTAAAAATCAGAATGTCATCCAAATACACAATAACAAACTTATCCAAGAATTTACTCCATACCTCATTCATCAGCCTCATGAAAGTACTTGGTGCATTAGTTAATCCAAAAGGCATCACCAACCATTCATATAATCCTTCATTTGTCTTAAATGTTGTCTTCCACTCATCACCTTCTCTGATCCTGATCTAATGATATCCATTCTTTAAATCTATCTTTGTAAAGTATTTTGCTCCACTCAAACAGTTCATTATGTCATCCATCCTAGGCAAAGGAAACCAATATTTCTCTTGAATCGATACACATCCTCCATTCTCCATTCTTCTTAGGTACTAATACAGATGGTACTACACAAGGTCTCAGACTCTCCCTGATGAAACCTTTCTTCAATAGCTCCTGCACTTATCTATTTAGTTCTTCATTCTCTACTGGTGTCAATCGGTGTGCAGCTTTGTTAGGAAAACTAGCTCTGAGAACCAAGTCCATGCAATGACTAATACTTCTAACAAGTGGCAATCCATCAGGTACATTATCTGAAATGATGTCCTCATATTCTATCAGAAAAATCTCTTATCTCTTTCGGGTGTTCTCCTTTCGGTTTTGGTCTCTTAGTCTTCTTAGGAATTAAGGAAAAATACACATTTTCATGTCTCAGTCCATCCATGAATTTCCTTCCATCTACTAAATAGATTGTGGCATTCATACAGACTTCATTCTTCAAAGGTTCCTCCAAAGGTAACAAGGTTTGCTTCATCCCATTGGCCACAATAGTGTATGTAATCTTCCTTCCATCATGTATTGCCTGTCTATCAAACTGCCAAGGTCTTCCCAATAAAAGATGACAAATATCCATAGGCATAATATCACACAAAACTTCATCATGATAATTCCCAATTTTCAATTTTACTAAATAATGTTCACTTACTAACAATTTATGTTCATCCTGAATCCATGCTATATGATAAGGCTTAGGGTGTTTCAATCTCTCTAATTTCAACTTATTCACCATCTCTTCTGAAACAAGATTATCTAAACTACCACTATCAATAACAACTTTACAACACTTACCGAATACCTTACATCTAGACTTGAATAGGTTCTTCCTCTGCAAGGGTTCTTCATCTCCTCTGGTATGACACAAAGATCTCGTCATCATCAACAGTTCTCCATCTTCTAGTTTATTGTCTGACCTGGTGCGGTTTTCTTCCACCTTTGCTGCTCTTTTGATAGCCTCTATTTTCTTACATTCAAATGCATAGTGTCCTTCTCCTACACACTTAAAGCAGGTTCCTCTAAATGTCCTCTTGTCTTGTCTTCCAAAGTTCTCATTCCGATAACCATCCCATTCTCTCCTTTGGTAGAAATTTCTATCATCCTTCTGGTATGAATTACCTTCTTTTCTCACTTCCTTGTCCTTATTTTGATCTATACTAGATCCTCTTCCTCCTTGAAATCTTCCATTGGTAAACCTTCCACCTCTACCTCTCTGTCTCTGCTCATGTATTTTGTTCAATTTCTCTTCAGCCTTTATTGCATACTTGTAAGCCTCTTGAACACTCTCTAATTTGATCATATTGAGTTCATCTTGTATAGACATCCACAATCGATTCAAATATCTTGCAATTTGTTCAACTTCATCATCAACATGTCTGGATCTAATGTTCACTTTGTAAAATGCTTTGGTGTACTCCTTCACACTAGATTCCTTCTGTCTCAGATTCTACAACTTCCGGAACAAATCCACTTGATAATTCGTCAGGATGAATTTTGATTTCAACTTAGCAATCATCCTATCCCATGTCTTAATATTTTCTTTACCTCTTCTTTGTCTATCAACTTGCAAATTATCCTGCCTAAGAGATGCATGACCTTTCAATCGGGTACAAACATATTTCACGTTCCTCTCTTCTGCAGTGTTTTCAAACTCAAAATACTTCTCCATCTCTGAGATCCAATCCATCAATTCATCTGAATCTAACTTCCCATCATATTCCGGTGGGGTAAAATGAGGTTTAGTGTTCACCCTACTCAAAACCCTTAAAAACCTTTCTTCATCCGGATCAACTATCGATAGGTTTACTTGTTCTGCTAGGGCTTCTTCTCCTTCATCTTTTCTTACATCTTCAATATGTCAGCCTCTTCTTTAGGCTATCTCCACAACTTCTAATCGGACTGCTATTACTCACAACATCTCCATTACAACTAGGTCTGCATTCCCATGTGCTCCACCATTCCAGTTCCTCTTTACACCAATGATTCATGCTAGGCCTCTGCAATTGTAGGTCGGATCTGCAATCCGCCACCCTACAACAAAATTTTAGGACACACAACCTCCAGAACAAAACTTTTCTCTGATACCACTTGAAGTAGTCACCGGTGAGGAGGGACCTCAAGGAGATCAGTCCAAACTAGTCAGCTAGAGTAAACACAATGAAAACACACATATATGATGGAGGCAATGCAAAATAGATAGTTTTATTGCATGAAATCTGATTACATCCAATTGGTAACAATTAGGTTACAACATATTGACACACATGCCTGGTAGAATAGGTCACAATGGGACCTTGAAATGAAAGATCTATCTTCTAGGCATAGTTTATCTATCTAACACTCCTTGATCTTCCAATTGATTCCATTCTAAAGAATGATTAAAAATATATATATTGATCCAAAGGATCCAGTCGGCCCAAAAGGGTTCAAAACCTAAAGAACAAGACCTAACGTGCAAAATGAACAAGGTCGACCTCTACCAAGAGATTCCTCCAAAAAATTTAAAGGATGAAATATAGAAGGTCGACCATATGCCAAGAAACATCGAGATCAACATCCAAGGCTCTGGAAGCTTTGGAATGGGTTCTGATAGATCACCAGAATAGGTCTCAGGCAACCGGTAACAAAGGAACAACCGGTAACAAGAAACTATCATGGGAACTGGTAGCGATATCTTACGATAAAGTGTCAATCCAAATGAGATGCGGCTTGAAACCAATAAATATGATCAAGTCTTCAAGTAGAATACAACTCCATAGGATCTGGTGAGCCAAAAATGGGACACACAGAAAAGAAAACTGAAACTGCAAACAAAACATAAAGGAAAATGTTTTTGGTTGATGCAAGATTGCTGTGAACCAGGGATGCTCCTGCATCAATTCATGTCTTTGGGTTCTCCTGCACCAATCTTGAAGCCACTGCCATATTGTTTTAGAGGTAACCTTGGTATTGTCATGTTGTCTTCTTCTCTATATATTCAATGATTGATACCTTCATCTAGAGATTCTTCTTGTAAGTCTCCCCATCTAATAAAAGAGCATGAATCTAAATACTTCACTATCTCCTTTCCTTTATCTTGCTTTATTATTTTGTTTTGAGGCTTCCCAAAATACCTAGGAAAAAGAGAAGCTTGTTTTCCAGTCGGGGTACTTGAAATGGAATATTCCCCACAACCAACTTCCTTAATCCGTAAAGATGTGGTGGGTGCAATTTTTTTTGTTTCTATGATTGATAATGATTTCATTTGTAAGTGAAGTGGAGTTGCCTAATTGTTTGGTACTTTATTATCTGTTCTTGCCCTTAAATAATTATAGTGTTGAAAAGGGTTTGGGTCACCAGGGACGGTGATCTCAATGCCATTGTATGGGAACTTCACACATTGGTGAAAAGTTGATGGTACTGCTTGCATCCAGTATGTATCCATGGGTGGCCTAATAACATATTGTACCCCAATTCTCTATCTAGGACTTGAAAGGTGATGTTTGTTGTAACTGGTCCTATTTGTACTGGCAAAGTCATTACACCCTTAGAAGGGTGTTCCTCATCACCATAAGCATTGATATTGATTCTCTTGGCAGAATCAATATAATGTTCAGAATATCCAAAAGATTTGATCAAATTTAATGTGTGTATGTTAAGTTCGACTCCACCATCTATAAGTACTCTTTGAACTTTCTTTCGGTCAATCAAAGCTTCCAAGTGGAAGGGATCATTATGCATGGGTTGGTCTGTATGTACATCTTGCTCAATGAATGTGACGTTTGAAGCTGCCAAGTTTCTAACCATGGACTGGAATGTGTTCTCATCAATATCTCTGGCAACAATTGAATCTTGTAATGCTTTGTCAAGGACTGCCTTATGGGCCGACGAGATGCGCAATAACTCAAATAATGAAATTTGGGCTGGAGTTCACTTCAACTGATCCACCATGTTGTAGTTGCTAGTTGTTTAAGGGATTTGAAGGTACCCCTTGTAATGCGACATTTGATCTTCTAGTGATGACATCACAGTCTCTGTTTGTGGGCTTTACTGTGATTATAGCCACTATGTCATCTCCTGCACTAAGTGCATTTATGGCATAATCAAATGCAAAATTAGTATAATTGGCAGTGTTGTTTTATGGATTGGAACTAGAAGCCTTTCGTTTGTCATGCTTGACAAAAGGATCCTTAAAGATGTTTTGATCTGTGTTTGGTGCCTTATTGGTATCCATAGTAATGTCACCTTGATCAATGACATCTTGTATGAGGTTCTTTAGTTTGTAATAACTTGCTGTCTTGTGACCTTTATTGGGGTGGTACTTATAGAAATCATTGTCATTCCACCAAGAGGGCTTGAATGGACCTGGTTCATATGGCCTAGCTTTTGGTAAAGTTATGGAATTTCTCTGTATCATTTTTTTGAGTGATGATTCAATAGTTTCATCAAGGGGTGTAAGGCTTCTTCTGGGTACGCTTCCCTTGGTGGTCTTGGATTGCTTGACTGCAGTGCATTGGTGTTGTTTACCTGAGTTTGATTCTTATTGACAAATTCAGTTGGTCTGTGTAGATATACTATTGGTTGAGCTCTGTTTACAACATGGGCATCAAGAACTCCATCATTTGTGACATTCTTATTCCTACGCCAAAATTTTGGCCTTTCATTGTTTGTACTTGTTGATGGTATTGAAAAGCATTGAGAGGGGGGGGGTGAATCAGTGACACCAAAACACACACAACTTTAAACACTAACCGATAGATGAACTTAACTAAGAATTTGAACAAAATACATGCTATCCAAAATGAAATAACAACATCTACATAAAGTAGAACATCCACCATAGCACAAGTGTTTATACGTGGAAAACCCAAATAGGTAAAAACCATGGTGAGATGGAACTCACAAGTTAACTATCTGCAGTAATAGAAAACTGACTAGTTAAAGTCCTACAAAGAGCTCTGCTAGGAGCGAATCTTGTTAGAGATCCCAAGCTTGATTAGAAGCTTATACCTTGTTAAGAGTACTACCCTATTAAGAGTAACCTTTCTGGAGGATTCTAGAATCCAAACTAATGGATCATCTTGTTAGAGGATTTGTACAATGAAGCTTGTTAGAGCTTACCCTGTTAGGGGATTTTATTCTATTATAATGATTAGAAAACAACAAGAAAGATTTGATCTGTTCTGAGTAGCACAAAACTTGCTTGATTAGATCATTCTAAGTACATTCAACATTTCTCTCCATCTAAACACTTATCGCTCTTCAATAAAAGTATTTGCATAGATCACCTCTTCTATATCTGTTCTCTCTTTTTTCATCTCTCTTAAAATGCTTCACTAAGATGTCTTTAAATAGACATTCAAACCTTATGTCATCCATATGAACACAATTTCCTAGGTGCAATGTATCTAGACATTTAAACATAATTCATCACAAAAATGACTGCCAAACAAATGGTGCTAGTAACACATCACAAAATCAGATACCCGTTAGAGCAGTCAATACTAGTTGGAATAAAACTAGTGAAACGTTGTCCAGGAATCTTCCACTTGATCTTCACCTTCAAATTTATCTTCACTTTGATGCCAACTTAGTGATACCACAGGTTATCTCTTAGGCACATACCAGTTGACACAAAGTACCGGTTAGAGATAGACCTTAAACATACCGGTTGGTAGTGTAAACCAATTGAAGTTACACCGGTAGTCAATGTAAACATATATGTGTGTGAGAGTGTTTCATCAATGATAACAAGTGATGAATACATTACAATTATCATTAAGAAAATAATCTCCCTCTTTGGCATTGATGACAACACTTGGAAAATTTTAGAGTAATACAATACCGCTAAGTGTGCATACACAACATATTTACATATTTACTCATATTCACCTTTTAATGCAATACTCCCCCTTAATGCATGCATAAATGCAAATTTTTTAAAAACACACATACATATTATTACTCCCCCTTTGACAACGATTCCAAAATGATAAAGTAAAATATATACATATATATAGAAAATCTGTATCAAAGTTTTCATCATATATTACAATTTTAAACAAGTTCATGCATTAGATATTCTCATGAAAATATTATTGAAATTCTGCTTCATCTCGGATAGAGCATTCTTCCACAATTCTAGTATGTTGTCCGTATACTCAGAGGTAGATAGCAGTTGGGAATAGAATTCTTCCATTGAATCTAGCATGGAGGTTTCAATAGTAGCAAGAATAACTTTTGCACTAGAGTAGGCTTTCTAAAGAATGTCAATCTGTGAGGTGAGCTGACTCTTGAGCTCTCTTAGAGATTGGAATCTCTTATCTCTCTTATTATCATTCCTATTCAGTCTGTCATGCAATTTATTGATAGATCGGTTAAAGGCATGAATAGAGTCCTGGATTGGGACATATGCCTTGCATAACCTTTCTATTTCCTACTCAGTTTCAACTTGATTCTTAGAAATATTAGAATAACATAAAGTTATATTGGAGGTAGAGGCAAGATACTTTCCTCCAGATTCAATAGCTTTCTTTAACAAACTGCCATTATGAGATAAAGTCATTTTGCTATTTTCAATGTGCTTAGCCAATTTATCTCCATATGCCTTGTTGTGGCTCTTCTCAGCAGATATTTGAACATCATCTTCAAGTGATTTGATTTGATCAGATGCATCTACAACTAACTGATCAAGTTTGTTGATGGGAGTAGGAAGATGTGCGACAGAGGTTTCTGGTAGTAATCTAGACAAAATTTATACTGCATTCTAGATTGTCTCTACCTTAATTCTTTTCTCTTTCAATCTCTTCTTGTGTGCATGATATTGCATAACATTAGCAATCTTCATCATTTCATATGCACTCAAGGTATTCATGTCAATAGGTCCTGAAATACTTAAAGAGTCTTCATCATCATCATCATCATCATCAAGTAGTTCTTGCTTTGTCGGTTCAGGGGGTGTAATCTTAATGATGGCTCTTTCTGTGTTCTTCTCCATTGTATCTTTTGTTTGCTGAGTAATGGCTTCCTCAGTAGACTCTTTTTGAGTAGTCTCAATGACCGGTGGAGATTGGGGTTTCTCTAGTTGTTCAGTTGCCGCTTCACTGACCTCTTTTAGTTGATTACCCAGTTGATCACCTGATGTAACCTGTACTTCTGTGATTGTAGGAGGATCCATATCTGGTGTAGTAATGTCTCTAGATAGGTCTACTATGTCCTGAATATCTTCATCAATAAGAATAATGGAGTCATCCTTCTTCTTGGTTGGATAGACTACATCAGCTTGAACAATTTCCTCTTCATCCATTTCTGGTCGAGGAACATCTTCTGTGGTATCATCCTTACTACTTGAGTGGATGACATCTTCCCTCTTTTTGATTATATAGGTTAGCTAATGTGTCTCAGACTCAACAACTGACCATTTTGCATTTAGAAGCTTTAGTCTTCTTACTTTAAAATCAAAATATGCTTTGTATTCCTCAGTTAAAGCACTAATTCCATTTGATGATAGATTGGGAAAATATTATACAAATACTTCATCAAAAATATTCTTTTCTAATTGAATGGCTTCTTCCCATTTATCTAACAAAGTATTATACAAAGAGATTGAGATATCTTTCTCCAAACCATGTGGAAATCTACTATAATGACCCAAGTAGGTTATTATCTGTTGGAGTACTTGCTTTTGCTCATCTTCAGTAAAAGAATCATAATGTTCTTTGACATTGTCAAACTTGTTTCTTCCCAATGACTTCATTTTTCTCTCAAATGTTGTGTCAGGTTTGTAGGTGGTAATCTCTATAGGTGTAGTTTCCTTTGGCACTACGTTTACTTTCTTAGGTGTTCTACCGGTTTCTTTTTCCTTCTTAGGTTCTTCTTCAAAATCTGTACCCTCAGACTCTGGTTGCAAAATCAGTTTCCTATTCCTCTTCTTTGGTACACTCTCCTTCTTCTCAGATATTTTAGGTGCTTGTTCCTTCTTGGTTAGGACACTCCGAGTCACCCTTGTAGTCTTCTTCATAGGATATTTTTCATCACATTTCTTTTGCTTTTTCTAGAGGTGCAGTACCGGTTTCAGTTGGTGCAACTTGGACTGCTAAGATGTCCAATTTTGCCTTCTTTTTGTCTTTGGGCGATGCTAACAGAGTATTAGCATAGCCAACCAGTAAGTCATGATTGACCTCGTAGCTCATATCTTCCATTTCTTCCTTTCTTGGTTCAATTGCTTGCATCAAGCAAAAGTCAGTGGTATCCGTGAAGATTATGTCTTTTTCAAAGTGTTTTACCACATCTTCAGGTAACCTCATTCTCAAGCTCATCTTCTTTTGGAATTCATTAAAGTACCTGTTCGTGGCAGCTGAAAAGGTATTCTTCACAACCTTAATGCTGTTCTTGATCTATGCATTGACCGATGTTTCTTTTGACCATTCAATGTCACCTATACCCAGTAGAAAGTTTTGAAAGTAGAAAAATAACCCAGCTAATAGCTGGCCATATTTGAACTTCTGAGAATTGTCCTTCTTAATGGATTTCAAATTTTCAAATAGCTGAAGTATGATAGCTTCACACATATCATAATCTGCATTATCAATTATCATTCTATGTGCTTTATGAATTCCTACGGATGGAACATTGTTAATTATACTGGAGTAAAACACTCGGTAAACTATCACCATTGGTGCAAGTTTCACTGCAGGGTCCCTAATATTGTTGATAGAAAAAGCATGCCTATCGGATGTAGAACCGGTTAACTTGAAGACAATATCTTTTGAAATTCTCCTCAACACAGGAACTTCACCGGTTGAGCAATAACCCGTTACAACCCTAATAGCCTCCTTGGTTATTGTGTGAGTCCTCTCCAGATACATATTCTCTCCATGGACTCGACTCAAAATTATTCTTATGTGTTCATCCTCAAAGTCTTCAAGTAAGTAGGCGGCATTATGAAACCCTTTTTAAAAAATTCTAGCATATGTAGTTTCAATCTTTCTGTCCTTATTACAGAGTGATTTCAGTTGAGTATAGATGTGAAGAATTCCCAAATCTTCAATTTTACAATCTATATAGCTGGACAAATCACCTTTGACCACGACACTACTTGGGACTTGTGATAATGCATTATAAGACATAATTTCATCTGCCTTTAGAGCTTCCTCAGGCTCAACAGTGATCATCAACCTTTCTATAGGCTTAGAAGTGGATGCCATTCTAGATAAACAAATTTCAAAGTGGTATACAAAGAAATACCCGTTCACTTCTCAGGAGCTTCCAATTCAACTTGATTTCTCTAATCACAAAGCAATTTGCCAATTTGCACCAAGACAATCTTGCTCTGCTCTGCAATCGCTACAATTTTCCTTTTTCGATAGGGTAAAAATGATAAGGTAAAACATAATTTTTATCCTTTTTACCAACCACAATAAATGTTCATACTTTTAGGTTACAAACCCTAATTTCACAGCTTAAGTGAAATCCCGGTTAATAACACGTCCACAAAAATCACCAAAATTCAAAATTCTTTCCCGCTCATTTTACAAAATGGGTCTGGAAAAGTTTTACCGTTATGCTCCCCTTAGCTATGTTAGATAGGCTTAAGTCACCGGTGATGGATTCTCTTCACTAGGTGAAGGAATGATTTCCTCTATAGGCAATTCTTCGCTTTTCTTCTTCCAAGTCTGGTTCATATCTTCTCTTGTTTCCTCAACATCAATTTTCTGTTTGCCTTTCTAATCCTTGAAAGAGTTGAACGGTTTACTGTTCCTTGATCTGCAAAACTTTGCCAGGTGCCTTGGTTTGTTGCAGTGGTAATAGACCATACAAGATGATGTTTAGGGTCCTACATTTCCTCTTCCTATTCTTTTTCTGCAGTTCATAGCCACATGACCAAGGTTATTACAAAAGTTACACACATAGTTTGTTACCTTTTCCATTTCGAATGGACTAAACCGGTTGCCATAGGATCTTTGCCAGTTCTTGTTTACTCGGTTATCAAAATTCCTTGTCCAGTCACCATATGGTCTAGGATGCATGTGTGGTATAGGATTGTTTAATCCATATCTGCACTTAATATGTTTATGCCCATACATTCCACAAGTGTGGCAATGTCCTTCAAACTTTCTAGACACATACCTAGCATTAGTATTGTAACTTGAATTTTTGTTAAACTTGTTTCTACAAACATTTATAGTATGACCAGGCTTATGGCAAACAAAGTAGATAGGTTTAAAAGCCTTCTTACCAGTAGTCTTATTGACTTTAGAAGCAGTTTTGTTCTTTGGATTGTTTCTCTTTGTGCCAAAGGATTCACCTTTTTCAGTTGTATGAAAACCAAGTCCAGAGATATCACCTTTCATTCTCTATGATTGAATTTGTTCTTCCAGCATGGTATAACTTTTGACAAACTTCTCCAATTTCTAATTGGCTTCAGTAAGCTTTTTGACAAAATCTTCATTATGCTTAGACAAGTTCTCTTGCATAGATGATGCCAACTGAAGATCTAGCTTTAGGTTTTCCTTTTCTTCTATTTCAACAATCAAGTCCTCATGTATATTATCTTTTTCCCATTTGATCTTTATGATTTCCTGATCTCTTACCTTGATAAGATCTTCAACAGCTCTTCTGGCTTCCAGTTCTTGACTCATGGGAATAGTGAGACCTTCTAGATCTCTTCTTAGATTCAGTTTCTCACCCTGCAACTTTTCAACTTCTTCTGCTAAAGCATTAATATTTGCTTCATCTAAAGAACTATTATCAGATATTTCTAATAGTTTTTTAGATAACTTTCTTCTTTTAGTTTGAGAAACTTTTAGTTTTCCCCTAAGGGATTCAATCTCATTTCTGCTACCATCTAGCTCTCTAACCATCTCGAAATAACTTCTATCCCCTATGGTAGTTTCAAGATTTCCTTCGAAGTGGTTAAGCTTCAAAGAAGCTAGGCTCTGATACCAATTGATGGTCTTGAAAAGCACTAAGAGGGGGGGGGGGTGTGAATAAGTGACACCAAAACACACACAACTTTAAACACTAACCGGTAAATGAACTTAACTAAGAATTTGAACAAAATACATGCTATCCAAAATAAAATAAAAACATCCACATAAAGTAGAACATCCACCATAACACAAGTGTTTATATGTGGAAAACCCAAATAACTAAAAACCACAGTGAGATGGAGCTCACAAGTTAACTATCTGCAGTAATAGAAAACTGACCGGTTAAGGTCTTACAAAGAGCTCTGCTAGGAGAGAATCTTGTTAGAGATCCCAAGCTTGATTAGAAGCTTATACTCTATTAAGAGTACTACCCTATTAAGAGTAACCTTGCTGGAGGATTTTAGAATCCAAACTAATGGATCACCTTATTAAAGGATTTGTACAATGAAGCTTGTTAGAGCTTACTCGGTTAGGGGATTTAATTTTGTTGTAATGTTTAGAAAACAAGAAAGATTTTATCTATTCTGAGTAGCACAAAAATTGCTTGATTAGATCATTCTAAGTACATTCAACACTGCTCTCCATCTAAACACTTATGTCTCTTCAGCAAAAGTATTCACATAGATGACCTCTTCTATATCTGTTCTCTCTTTTTTCATCTCTCTTAAAATGCTTCACTAAGATGTCTTTAAATAGACATTCAGACATTATGTCGGCCATAGGAACACAATTTCCTAGGTGCAGTGTATCTAGACATTTAAACATAACTCATCACAAAAATGACCGCCAAACAAACGGTGCTAGTAACACATCACAAAATCAGATACCGGTTAGAGCAGTCAATACCAGTTGGAATAAAACTAGTGAATCATTGTCTAGGAATCTTCCACTTGATCTTCACCTTCAACTTTATCTTGATGCTGAATTAGTGTTACCATAGGTTATCTCTTAGGCACATACTGGTTGACACAAAGTACCTATTAGAGATAGACCTTAAACATACCGGTTGGTAGTGTAAACCAATTGAAGTTACATCGGTAGTCAATGTAAACATATATGTGTGTGAGAGTGTTTCATCAATGACAACAAGTGATGAATATATTACAATTATCATCAAGCCAACACTTGTGTTTGGCCCATTATCTTTGTGGTGTTTCAGTATCCCTTGTTCTAATAGGCCTCTTTCACATTTGATGGCTTCTTCTGTGATATCTTTAAAATTGTTTAGGCATTGTATTTGTAATAGATACTTAATTGGAGGTACAATATTTTCATTAAAAATATCTACTTGCTCAACCTTACGGATGTGGCTAAGACATCTGCGGTATAAACCTCTCCATCTTTGCAAGAATGTAGGGAAGGTTTTTCCTTCCTTTTTCTTTGTTGCACATGAATCCATCAAGCTAACTAGATTATCTATATTGAATGCAAATTTTAATATGAATAACTCAGCTAGTTCACCCCACGAAGCAATCTTAGGTGGGAGGTGTGAAAATTATTCTAATGTTGTCCCTCCCAGACTTTTGGAAAATAGCCTCATTAAGTATGTATCATCGCGAGCTACCTCGATACATGCCATGAAGAATTATCTGACATGATCTCAAGGATCGCCTTTCCCTCTATATTTGTTGAACCTTAGAATTTCAAAATGCATGGGGAAAGTTGGTATGTATAACTTTTTGTCAAAAGGGTATGGACGGAGGTCCTCCATTGTATAGCTCTTTTTATCATTGACTGTTTGTATATTGGTCATCTATTTATGAAGATTCTCCATTTGTTGAGTCAAAATCTCTATTTGCATCAATGGTGTATTGACTTGAAGAGTGTTTCCCACAAAAGGGATAGTATTGGAGTAACTTTGAGCTTGTTGAAATATAGACTGACCATGTAGTTGTGTACCATAAGTCCCACTAGGTGGTGTAAAGTATGCAAATTATGCATTGGCATTCGGCTAAGATGAGCTAGTTATTCCCTAATTTACATTTTGGCCACTATAGGTGGATCCACCTGAAACTGAAGGTTGAGTTATACTTGTCAAAGTAGGGTTTTGAGCTATTGTAGCTTGCATTGTTACACTGGGCATTGTCTTAGATGTAACATTAGTACTTGTTGATGCAACTGTTGATGGTGATGAAGTTGTAGTCGCTTGAGTATTTGAGATACACCCTGGGTTGATGTAGCAAGTGTTGCTTCAGTAGGTACTTGAGGAAAATTTTGATTCAATGTCACACTTGGCAGAAATATAGCCAAAATGTCCACCCCTGGAGGTAATTTGGCCCCATTATGGACTAATAGTGTGAGATATCTATCTGTATCATTATTGATGAGAGCATTGAGAATCATAAGCATTGCAGGATCTTGTTGGGCTGCTTCCAATTCTTCTTTTGTCACATTATGTTGTATTTCATCAAAGGAAGGCATCCTGTTTGTGTTTGTTGATAAGGTTGTGGGTCTCCTACCTAGTGTTTGTTGATTTGTGGACAAGTTCATATTCCATGTTGGGTTAAGTGAAGGGTCATTGTTAGGTTCCATCCGATGTTTTGTGTTTTGAGCACATGTTAATGGCATGGATATTATTCTAGCGTGATCTTGAATATTTAAGACTCTCTAATGTAGCTAGGTATGCTTCTAAGACTTTCTAAAGACTAAAATGTAGATAATGCAATCTATGAGTGAATACTTTCTATCAAGGATTTCAAAATTCAAACACAAGATCTTTCGCATATTGCCAAAATGCTTCAAATTCTGCCTCTTCTTTCATTTGATTTTTGAGGTCTATGTCAATTTGTACCAACTTCCGAACTTCATCATTTATGACAGCTTGGACTATATCGAATTGGTCTTGATCAACTATGAATTCCTCAACAAGTATGTTTAACCCATGAATTATTTCTAATTGAACGTTTTTTGACCCAAGATTGGGTTGCTCAAATAGGAATTTGCCATTTCCTTTCAGACCCATATGCTAAGGATTATAATGCAGACTATATGGAACCTAGGAATTATTGATACTTTTCTTAAGGACTGTAACGAGGGTTTAAAAACTCTATTATGGTCTTTTCAACCAATTGTCTAATGGCTTCTTTTTGAGCTACCTTTTTGATCTTTTCCTCAAATGCTCATCAAGAGATAGATTTCTGGATCTCATTATCTATGATGGTTTTAACTATATCGTACTGAGCATGATCAACTTTTAGTTTCTAAGAAAGGTTGTCCAAACTATCAATTATTGCTAATTGGTCATTGTTTGGCCCAAGATTGGGTTGCTCAAATGGAAAATCACCGTCTCCTTTTAGACCCATGTATTGAGGCATGTTTCTTAGACTCTAATGCAATATTAAATTCTATATGAGTGGATGCAACTTGGTTGAAGACTACTCTTTTTATGATGTGAGGACCTATGCAAAAACTTTGTGCAGTATGATGACACTAAATGACTTATGCATGAACTATATGTCTAGGACTTAAGATCACTTGAGAATGTTATGTTTTTCATCTTTGAATTTTGCAAAAGTTTTGGTTTGATGTCGATGTTTGACTTTGAGGGATTTGATCTTGTTGTGTTCTTTGACAAAACTTTGGTTGAGGTTCCACTTTGTTTTTGGTGTTTTCTAAAATGTTTGAATTTGTTGAAATGTAGCAAAGGACACAACAAACACATCAAAAACAATAATACCATGAAAATAATACTTGTTTAAGGAAGTTTTTCAAATTCCCATTAATGTTGGAGTCTTCTTCAAGACCCCATTTTGTTTTCACTGTAATTGGTCAATCAATATCACAACAAGAAGACTCTCCTAATGGTCAAAAGGTCACAAGTATTACCACAACCCACATCTTGATACTCTGTCAACTCAAACAACCCTTTCACACCCTAAGATGCACCCATTTTTTTCCCTTTTTCCAGATATTAGACCAAAGAAGTTCGCCCTTCAATTGGCCTATTATCTTGGGAGATATATGGTGAGTGTCTTGGGTGCATATTCTTCCCCACCCTTGCACTGTGATAATTCAAGTGTCGGATTACTGACTCGGTTTGCCTTCTAATTTCCCAAGTGTTTAGAAAGGGTTCCGTTCGAGTGGTCACAATCAATAACATTTTACACTCTGTTGAGGGAGGTCTCCCAATATGTAGAGGTTATGCTCTACATATTTTAACGTACCCTATAGGCACCGACGGAGGCATAACACCATTGTGACATTATGTAACACTCATCACATATTATTTTTATCACATACATATTTATTTATAGTGGCTTGGATTACTTGGCTTTAACCATTGCCACTTAGGTCGTTCCCCTCACCGGCCTTAATGGTACCCTAAGGGAAACTTGGGAGGGAAGGCCTTCTAAAGGATGTAAGTACAAAAAAATACTGAAAGCATAAAAGAAGAGAGTCTGGTTTTCTGATCACCCATTGAAGGGGAGAGCACAATACCTATCTGTTCGAAGACACAAAAAGCAAAGTTATTTTTATCCTTTCATTGCAATGATTTTTTTATTCTAAGTGGAGATGTTGCTCCACACAGGCATGGTGTTCATTTTTAACCTTCATAACAATTTATGAAAAAACAAGAAAGAATTTGATTTTGTTCTTTTTAAAATCACCAAAAGAAGTTCTCTACTCTAACCCTACAGAGAAAATAATGTTATTAGACACATGGTGGGCTATCCAACCTAATTTTCTCAGTTACAGAGCTCTGTCTTTTCACAAACAAAGAGAAATACTGATACAAACCAGAACTAAATAAAGAGAATTTGAAATACCTAAACTAGCATTTGCAAAGTACCTACTAAGCAATTGCGAACTGATGTCTAATTAAATGTAAATTGATATGCTATCAATTACAAATTACTGTGATAGCAATTGTGAATTGATGTCTGAGAAATTGCGTAGCATTATCAAGTCAATTTCTCATCCATTAAATGCAAAAAAAAGGATTTTTTTTTTTAATTTTAAAATTAGACAGAAGGAAAAGACATACGATGGAGATTTTTATTCTGTAATGAGGTTATCTTAAATCACATGAGCCATCACATCAATATCATCATAGAATTTGTATTCAGAAATGAATTGGTGGATGCTTCTATGGTGTATTAGGCAATTTCTTCTCTTTCTTCAATTTCACGAAGTTCTCTTTCTTCTTTTAGGAGTCTTTGATATGATCTTTGTTTTGTCCTATGCTGTCTTGCCTGGTATAGGAGCACCTACCTATGAAGACATGACCCAAGAACAAGATGATTTTCTATTAGCTAGAAGGAATGTAATAAGTTCCTATGGGTCCTTTTTGTAATTCAATGACCTAGGAGTGTAACAAGTTTGTCCATGTTTGGGGCAAATTGTCATCTAGGGTATGGTAGAGCAAATTGAATCAATAAGGGTCAAAATAGTCTAAATTGAGGGATCAAGTGACCACAAGTCTATTTGAGTCATTTTTGATGTTTTAGAATCAAATGTAATCTTTTTGGGGGACTATGATAGTCTAGATTCTAAGTTGGTTGAATTATGCAAAAGTTTTCATATTGTCAATTTGTTGTCATGACAATTTTGCACCTTTTGTAAGTCATGATTCTCCAATGGTCAGTTAGTTTGAAAAATAGTTGGAGGAGGTTGTGGTCATTTGGGAAACACCTTTAAAGGCCCTAAACACCAAAAAATGTATGTTGGTTGAGTTGGTTGATTTGGAAAGAAATCAAAGCATCAAGAACTGTTGGAAACTCAGAAAAATTATCTAATTTATGTTGATTGCGTACTGAAAGTGGATTGGTAAGAAAGCTCATGGCATAGATTCTGTAACTAGATTGTGTTACCTTTTATTTGCATTTGGTATGAAGTATTAAAGTAATCGATGCCCCATTCTACAAGAAAATCTCTATGTTAGGATCCGGGAAGGACAACTGAGAGGGGGGGTGAATAAGTTGTCAACTAGTTTTCAACAAATTATAAATCAAATGCAAATTATTCCAACTTAAACTTAGTGCCGATAAACCAAAATTAAGTGTTGGTAAAATAGATTAACATATATAGCAGTACCGGTTTAAAGAGAAACAACATCCACAACACATGACGCAGAGATTTTGACGTGGAAACCCGATAAGGGAAAAAACCACAGTGGGAAACCTTACCCACAATCAGATGATACTACTATAGATAGTAAGTGTATACAAATGGGGTCTGCACATGCAAAAAGGCCAACCGCCTAGAGCTCACTATTCAATCACAAAATATGATTCACACTGACTACAATTGGATGGTTAAATCCAATGATAATGTACTGCTCAAAATAGCATCTACAATGCTGGATTCAGTATCGGTTTAAGCTCTGAACATGAGTTCTAAACACCTTCATAACCTTCCTTCAACATTCAAATAATGTCTACGTGATTCGCACAAGGATATTCTTATTTTCATTCTTCAATATTCAAACACACTCATACCATATCCCATATCTCGATCTTCAATAAGATTTTACAATCATTTATACAAAACCTAAGACCAAATGTATAGGTGGGATCACTAAAGATATTACAATTAATTCAATTACAAATAAGTCTTGATGCGATACAACATGCCATCTCAATACATTTACCACATTAACCAGTTAGTAAACCATCTCCATAATGTGTCGTGCTGATCTGGAATAGATATCATGTACCGGTCCATAACCTAGACCTATCTGCCAGGTAAAGGTAAATTTGCTAACCCGATTAGACCAATAAGAAAAAAACCAAATCCAAACTTCCAATCCATGTCTTTGACATAACGAAATGATCTCTAGATGATAACAAGTCATCATCACTACCGGTGAACAATATATCCTACTGGTGAACATATACCAGTGACTATGCATAAGTCACTAACCATTCCGATGAACATAATATAGACCTCCAAGAATATAAGTGTTGACATCAATGAAAAAACCAATGAAACACATGACAAAGTCATCCATAATACCAACACTCTATCGGGTAGCCTAAAACCCTTAAACCCTTAGGGTTTGACTACAATATTGGGTTTTGGCCTATCAATCCTTAACTGAACACTCTATCATTATAGGAGATTATAGGCCATTGTATCATATGTCAGTACCAAAAGCCATTAAGAGGATACAATAGGGCCAAGAGGATGGAGAAATAACCCTAGGTCTGGAATCTCTATGTGACAGACCAGTTAGATGAGTGCAGTGTGTGAGAATTGAGTGGTAAAGCACAGGAAAAGGGTTTGAATGTGGTAGAAGAGTACTTTGGAGGTTTACATAAAATTTCATGGTCAGTGATGGTCACCCATTAGGAGAAACAAACCACTTTGTGAAAGGCATTCAGTCAAATAGGTCTAAAAGCCCCATTAGGTCTGTTGGTGCAGCACCGATTGCAATATCTGCAAGTTGGTCCGATACCAAAAACTGAGATATTGTTGAGAACTCCCAAAAGGGTATTTGGAAATATAATCTGTTTGCCTAGATCCTCAGGGTGTCAAAAGTTATCACCTGATTACTTCAAATGGAGGCCTAATAGCAACCGGTTCAGGTTGTGGGCGAGTGAGTCAAAATTGATGTTCTGATGGATCTAAACCATGAAATCCTATTTCATTTGTGTTAAGGTGTTGTGAGGACACCCCTCCAAGGATTGTTGTATTGAATTGGTCAAGTGAGCCATCCAAACCCTAAAGCCTAGTAGTAGCCCACTCATGTATGTAAGGGTGTGGGTAGTCACACAAGAAATTGAGAAGTGTTAGTTGTCTATAAGTGGACATAGGGGAGCCTTTGGGTTTTCCAAGGTGTTGTTTGGTGTCATTGAACCATTGCTTGACTTGGTGTTGTGTAAGGATATTCGGAATTAGGGATTACCAGATGAGTTTGTATGCCTTAGAGATTGGTTAGTTCAAGGTTACCCTCCTTCTGGTCTATTGCCTCCTCATCATTGCCCTCCTTGCACCTAAGATTTTGAAGGTTACCTTTCCTGCCATTGGATTAGACATATTTTATGCAAAAAATGAAAATTTCTAGAATTGAAATATTTTTATAGGTTAGGTGCACAAGGTCAATTAATGAAGAAACGATGAAGAAAAATTAACTTTTGCACCCCTTTCAAGCAATTGTGTAGCATTGAAAGAGAAATTGCGGTGTATTTTAATAGCAATTGCGAACTAATATTTGCAATTGCGAATTTTTGTAAGGGCAATTGTGAACTACTTTTTCTGGGTTCACACAGATCTATGAAATCAAACAAAACAACAAGCGAAGGTTAGACAAGATTTCACGTCAGGTTCACCAATTGTATCTAGGGGTAAATTAAGCGTAAATTACATAATTAGATTATTAGAGTGAATCACCAACTCTAATCTAATAAAATTACTCCTAAATTACAATGAAATAGCATCAAATCAATTTCATAATGAAATTAAATCTAACTTAAACTCCCTCAATTGATGTGATGAAGCTTCCATTGCTCTTCTCCATTGTTATTGGTGTAGGTGGCTCTCAAGTATTACACTTGTTTTCCTGCATAAGATGGACAATAATTCTAAAGACTATGATTCTAGATTGAATTGAAGAATGAGGTTGAATTTATAGATTTTCAACAGAGAAGAGGGGAGGATTTGAAATCAAGTGTTGATTGATAGACAATTGAAATTAATTGATTTGTTAACTCATTTTGATTGATCTATTAACAGGGTTGATTGATGAGTCAACTAGATAGATTGGCTAGTGAACTGATTAGATTAATCAGTTGACTAAATTGATTGATTAGAAGATGGAATGGGTTGTAGAGATAAGTGGATTGATTGATCAGTAGACGAAATAGATGGATTAGAAGACTGAAATGATTGATTAGTCATAAAAATATGATTTTGAGTGAAAATGGGGGATTGATGAGTTAACTGGTTAGATAACTGATTTGATCAACCAATTCTGATTTTAGCATGTGCTGTAGGATTTTGAAATTGAATTTGATTTTAATTTTCAATTTGGATTTATTTGGAATTATTTGGGGATTTGGAAGAATTAAATTAATTAATTAAATAATTTATATGAAATTATTTAATCATAGGAAATCAAATTAATTAAATAATAAAGATTATTAAACTAAGGAAAATGTCACAATTAATTAAATAATTGATATTTAATTAATAATTGAGATAGGGTTAATTGATTAAATTATGAAATGATAGGAATTTGATGATTAGAAATGTTAAATTTGATGATTAAAAGTAATATTTAATTTAATCAAATAATTAAAGAATTACTTAACTAAATAGACGAATAATTAGTGTAGAATTAATGAGACATTTTTAGGTGTCTATAGAAAACATCTTCATTTCCTAGTCTGGACTACTTATCTACAAGAAGTGTGTTATAATTATCAACATATACAAATGCAACATCTTTTATATTTGATACTTTTAGGTTATTCTGAATATCTCTTGTCATAGAATATGCTTGTTGGAATGATGTAGATTTTTATCTCTCAATAGGAAGCCTATTTCTTCATCAAGTGCACCTAAGTATAAAACAAAGAACATTGAATCATTCAACTTTACATCTTTTTGCAAACATCTCATAAAAATTTGCAAATATCATGTTGAAAAAATTGACCATTTCTTTTTCATCTTTGTGAATGTGAATAAGGTTTATTAATTAATGAATACACCTCCATTCCTTCACTAAAATAAAATATGGATGCTATATTGAACTCCTACCATCAATACATTGTAAGCATTAGAAAATAAAAGAATTGAACCCTTACATATACTTTCAAGGATCATGCAAATAAATTCATTACAATATATTCTTCTTTAATATCACAATATCGGGTCTTAAATAACTAAGTTGCTAAATATGTTTGTTTTTTGATTCAAAGGCACTTTTAAACTTGGGTAAATTATCTCTTATTCCATTGAAAATAAAATTTGGATAGTTTGATATACCATTAAAATCAAGTGGTTTGTATTATCCAATATAGAGAATTGTTCTTTGAGGATATGTTCTATTTTTTTTGTTCCATGGGGTGAGTGCAAGATCATAGGGGTCCATAAAGTGGCAATATAAAAAAACAAACTTTTTTTCTCTTTGTTAACCATGCCAAATTTTGTTTTGACTTTTTGTATGGGTCGGACGAAATTTGAGTTTGGTTTGCTAAAACCAAACCAAAATAGAACTTCGTTAGCAATGGATATCTATTTCTTAAAGTCATTTTTGTGAGTTTATGTTTTCCAAAAAGGATATCTATTTGAAATGGATAATATTTTTTGGAAAAAAAATGCATATCCATTTAAAAAGGATATCTATTTTGGAAAACAGATATCTATTTTGCTTAGCCTAAAAAACATACTTTAGTAAATTGGGCATAATTTTTGTGTTTCTTATCTATTTTAATTTTTTACAAGCATTGGAAAGGTGATTTAGAGACCTACAAAATGGAAAAGGAAATTTTATTAGATTATACACCAAAAATTAATCATAATAATTTAAAGTTAAATAAAGTTTTAAATACTCACAACTTTTGCATACAAAGTCTTTCTTTTTTCATTTTTTTGGCTCAAAAAAGAATTGAAACATTTAAATAGTAATAAATAATGAAACATTTAGATTTTATATATTAGACTACAAATTTTCACAAATTATCATAGAAGGTTGTCTTGTTGTCTTTCATCCTATGCACACCTTTGGCCAACTTGACCTAGGAGAAAATATCTCTCTATACCTCTCACCCCTCTCTATTTACTTAGATATAACTCATTCTCCCCCCATCCTTCTATCTCCCTTTAAATCTATCTCTCTCCCATTCCCTTACTCTACTTCTATCTATATCTCTCTTCTCTGTCTTCCTTCTCTACCTATCTCAGTCATTTTCTTATCCCATCTAGATCCTTCCCAAGTTATATCTATCTCTACACATATCCCTCCCTCTGTCCCTATCTCTCCCTCTTGCACTCTATCCCTATAAATACATATTTCTATATCTCTATAGTAATGTCTCTTATCCCTATTTATCTCCCTCCCTCTCCCTTCCTCTACCTATGCCTAAATTTATTACTTGTTGATCACCTCCTTTCTCTCTCACTCTTGCCCCCTCTATCTCTATCTCCCTATAGATCTATCTTCATATCTATTTATATCATATTATCTCCGAGTATCTCTTATTCACTCCATATATTCCTTTATTTTTTCCTACTCTCTCTATCTCTTTCTATCTATATCTATCTCTACTTCCATCTCCCTATCTCTATCTCTTCCCTTATCCATCTATCTTTCTATATCTCCCTCTATCAACAGATCTCTTCCTCTAAAAATGATTAATATATCTCTCCCCATCTTACTCTCTATCTCTCAACATATCTCTCCCTTTATGTAACTATAACTCTCTATTTATCCCCTCTATATATATCCATGGATCTTTCCATCCATTCTTCTCTATATCCCCCTTTATCTCTCTCTCTCTCTCTCTCTCTATTGAACGCTCTCTATTTATCTCTTTATCACTCTATAACACTATCTATGTTTCTCTATCTATTCATCTTCCTCTTCCTTATCTCTTTATCTCTTCCTATTTGTATCTCCCTCTATATCCCCCTCTCTATCACTACCTCCCTATCTCTCTATATATTTATCTTTGCCTTTACCTCTGTCTATCTCTATATCTATTTGTCCCCCTCTCCATCTATCTTCATTTTTATCTCTATCTTTCTCTCTCTTTTTCTATCTTTATAAGAAACATCTCCCTCTTTCTATCCATATTTGTCTTTTTGTATTTGTCCCTCTCTTCCTAGACCTTGATATATATATATCTACAATTTTGTCTCTATCTATTTTCTAGGTATTTCCATCTCTCAATATTTATTCTTCTATCTACCACTCTCTTTATCTCTATCTCCTTATCTCTCCATCTATCTTTAATCTTATATTTGTGTTGTAAATGTGAAGTTGATGATGTATCAATATGGTTGCCATTGATGTCAATGTATTGATTTTGTGTTTCAGTGATTGGTTTTTGTTCCGCATTTCTGATATGTTGTAGTTGTAATCATGAGGTTTTGGTATGTTGTTGAAAGATTATTTGAGATGTCATGCTTATGATTTGGTGCTTTGAAAGTTTTTCTTTGGAACTAAGTTCAATGATGATGATGTTTGAAAGTGTTTGCAGTGTTTGACATTTCTCTACATTTCTGTTTCTGATGATGAGATTTTGGATTTATGCTATTCATGTATTTATCTTTGTTATCCTGATTTGGGATGTGATGATTGTTAAGATAATCAATGAATAACTAAGAGGGGGGGGGGAATACAACCTTAAAAAAATCAAGTACTGGTAAAGCACAAACAAATGCCAGTAGAAACAAATACCGGTAAACAATACAACTTAACAATTAACTAGATAATCAATACAAAACAACCATACCACATAATACCATGAATTGTACATGGAAACCCCAGAAAGGGAAAAAACATGGTGGGAAGCCTACCCACAGTCAGATGATACTTTTACAGAAAGTATGTGTTACAATGAGGGGCCTGCACTTGCAGGAAGGCACACTGCCTAGAGCATATTGCTCATTACAAATAGAGTCTCACTGACTACAGAGAGGATAAAACCTTCTCCAGATAAATGGACAACAACTCAATAGAGTGAACTCCTGGAAATATCATCTAATATGCCTGATTATAGTCCCGGTTAAGCTCAATGTTGGAGGACTAAATCCTCTTCTGAAACAAATCTGATCACCAATGATCGATCAACTCCTCTTCCTGAATGATATTACAATATTCACACATTACATTCCTTGACCATGACCTTTTCAATTAACCATGATACTTTAGAAAGAGTTTCTACCTCTTATTTATACAAAACCTAAGGCCTAAACCAATTAGGTCAGCCACCTAAAGATATTACAATAAAATCATTACATAATTTCTTATTACAATGATATGCCATGTTAGATTAAGACCAAAAAAAATAACAAATCCATTAAACATCTCGAATCATCCAAGTAACGTGTAGAGTACAACTAGCATGAGATACCGATCCATAACCTAGATAGGTACCAGACCTATTCTGGGTCCACCATGCCAAAGAAATCACTTCAAGCAATTGAAGCATGATCAATGAACATCTTCAACATCATGAAATCCTCAAAGAGGCTATACCAACACCAATTCTGCATCCTGTCATGATTCATCAATCAAAGCTTTACCGATAAAGCCTTAAACTAGTGTTGGTAAGGGTTTACCAGAGTGTATGATAACATCCAATTACCAAGCCAATACCAAATAATCAAAACATTCTCATGGAGCATATAACTCATGAAATCCAATATACTTTACTTATCCAAACATGTCGGAAGTGTCCAACAGATAATCTCTTTTGCCAGTAACACTAGATCTTATACTGGTAACCTATCTACCGGTAACCATTCATATCAACCAATGTAATTTTGTCTGTCGGTAATAGCTAGTGTTGACATCAATGACAAAACATCAATGCCACATATAATCAATTCATCCATAATGCCAATAATCTTTCCCTTTGGCATTGATGGCAACACTAGATGTGAAAAACATCTAAGTACCAAGAAATGCCAAACAAGTCTCCCCTGTGGAAGACAACCAACAATCAATAGCTCTCCCCCTATGAATGATATCTCTATAAGGTTCATAATGATTTTTCACATTACTATCACTCCCCCTTTGACATCAATGCCAGAAACTTGACAAAAATATCAAAGAAATGATATAAACCTCTGAATTTCAAAGCTGACTACTCCCCCTGAGTAGTAGCACTACTCATCAGTGCCAGAATAAATAATGTTTCTGATAATACATGCCAAACTAATGACAAAATTCATCAATCAAGTCTCTTCCAGAGGGGCAGAAACCCCTAGCCTTTCTCTCAAGTATTCAAATGATTCCTTAGACAACGGTTTAGTGAATATGTTTGCAATCTGTTCTTTAGTGTTCACATAAACCAATTTGACTTCCTTTGCTTCTACCTTGTCCTTTAGAAAGTTATACTTTATTGAAATATGTTTAGTCTTAGAGTGAAATGCCGAGATCTTGGACATGTCAATCGCTACAGAGTTATCATAGTAGATAACTATCGGTTCACTACAATTTACCCTAATATCCTTCAACATTTGCTTCATCCACAAGACTTGAGTGCAATTAGTTGCTGCTACAACATACTTAGCTTCTGCGTAGATAAATAAATGCATGACTATTTTTTGCTTATCCATGAAACCAATTTATTTCCAAGAAAGAAATCTCCACCAGAAGTGCTTTTCCTGTAATTAGTATCACCTGCCCAATCCGAGTCAGTATATGCACATAAAGTGAAATCATCATTTCTAGAATACCATAAACCATATTCCGTTGTTCCTTGCGAATACCGGAATATCCTCTTTACTGCACATTCATGATTTTCCTTAGGATTACTTTGATATCTTGAAACAATACTTACTGTATTCATAATATCAGGTCTTGTCTGAGTTAGTTATAACAAACCACCAATCATAGATTTATACCTTATTGGATTTACCGGTGAAGAAGTATTCTTGATAGATAATCTCTCACTTGTAGCCATAGGAGTACTTACTAGTTTAGAGTTTTCCATACCAAACTTTTTCAACAATTCCCCCAGATACTTAGTTTGACAGATACAAATGCCTTTGTCAATTTGAGTAATTTGTAAACCTAAGAAAAATTTCATCTCACCAATCATGGACATTTAAAATTCATTTTTCATGTTGTTGGCAAATTCCATGCACAGTTTATATTCTCCTCCATAAATGATATCATCAACAAAAACTTCAATAATCAAAATATCATAATCAGTGATCTTATAATATAGGTTACTATCAACACTGCCTTTAGTAAAACCAAGCTTCAAAAGATATTTATCCAACCTTTCATACCAAGCTCCAGGAGCTTGTTTCAAACCATATAAAGCTTTCTTTAATCTGCAAACCATGTCTTTGTCATTTGTCAGTGTAAATCCATCAAGTTGCTCAATGTAAACTTCTTCAAGCTCACCATTCAAAAATGCACATTTGACATCCATTTGATAAATCTTATAGTTCTTATAAGCTACATAGGCAAGAAATAGTCTAACAGATTCAATTTAGCTACAGGTGCAAATGTTTCACCATAATCAATTCCTTCCATTTGAGAATATCCTTTACAAACCAATATAGCCTTGTTCCTTATAACTTGACCATACTCATTTAGTTTATTTCTACAAACCCATTTAGTTCCAAATACATTCTTATTTTTAGGCCGAGAAACTAAAGACCAAGTTTCATTCTTCTCCATTTGATCTAATTCATCTTCCATAGCCTTTAACCAATGTTTATCCTTACAAGATTTAATAACAGTTTTTAGTTCAACTTGAGAAATAAGACATACCTCTTCATTTACCAATTTTCTTCTTGTCATTACTCCCTTGTTCCTATCTCCAATGATTTAATCTTCATAATGATTTAATCTTACATACCTTTGAGTCTTTTGAACTTAAGTTTCACCACTCTGATCATTAGTCACAATTGATTTTCTAGACTGTGCTGGTGTAATTGTTTCAGCTTCATATACTGGTTGAGGCATTGCTGGTTTAGTGATGATCATTTCCACTGCCAGTTCCCTGTCATATGATATAAAATAATTTCTGTATTGTTCATCCACTTTCACATTAGCACTTTCCACAATTTTCTACAATCTTTTGTTATAACATCTATATGCTTTGCTCTGAATTGAATAACCAAGAAATATCCCTTCATCACATCTAGGATCAAACTTTCCAATTGAATCATCTCTTTTGATATAGCATTTACTTCCAAAAATTCTGAAATACTTAATAGTAGGTGTATGTCCAAACCATAGTTCATAAGGGGTCTTACCCATTTCACCTTTGATGTGAACTCTGTTGAATGTGTAGACTGTTGTACTCACTACTTCTCTCCAGTAGATATGAGGCAATTTGGTTTCCATCATCATAGATCTAGCTGTATCCAAAATGGTTCTGTTATTTCTTTCAACTACTCCATTTTGCCGAGGAGTCCTAGGTGCAGATAGCTGTCTCTTGATTCCATTTGTCTCACAATAACTATTAAATTTATGAGAAGTGAACTCACTGCCATGATCTAATCTTAGACATTTTATTTTCAATCCAGTTTCTGTTTCAACCTTTGCTTTAAAGATCTTGAATTTCTCAAAAGCTTCAGACTTCTCCCTTAGAAAAGTCACCCACATCATTGTGGAATAGTCATCAATAATCAACATGAAATACCTATCACCTTGAAAGCTTCTAGTCCTTGCTGGACCACATAAGTCAGTAGGAATCAAATTAAGTACATCATTATATTTATCATGTATGCTTTTAAAAGAACTTCTGACTTGCTTACCCAATTGACATTCCTTACATACCAGATTATGAGGCTTCATAATCTTAGGTATATCTCTGACTACCTTAGTTGAATTGATCTTAACAATACAATCAAAATTAACATGACACAACCTCTTATGCCATAGCCAACTCTCATCAATATGAGCAATCAAACATGTCTTGTTACCAGTGTTTAAGTGAAAGATGTTACTTCCTTTCTGAATACTCGTTGCAATTTCTAAACCAGTCTTGTTAATGATTTTGCATTTTCTATCTTTAAACTAAAGTTAAAAACCCTTATCAACTAATTGACCAACACTCAAAATATTATGCCTTAAACTTTCTACATAATAGAAATTATTAGTGTTATGCTTGCCATCCAAAGAAATAATACCTCTACCTTTGATCATACGTGCCCTTGCTTCTCCAAATATGACTTGACCACCATTCTATTCTTGCAGTGACAGATATTTCCTTTTATCTCAAGTCATATGATGTGAGCATCCACTATCAATTACCCATTCATCCCTATCTTCAACTTTTTCTGCTAGGGCCTTCTCTTCATTTTTGATAGCTGGTTCAGGTTCATCTTCCTTTAAAGCATAAAAAACCCATTCCTTTACATTTCCAGGTCCACTAGCTGAGTCTTCTATCGGTTCATCTCTAGAGTCATCAGTTACTCCTTCCTCATCTACTATGTAGAAATGTTTGTTTTCTTGAATCTATATTTGTTTGGGTTAGGCTTAAAAGTTTCCTTAACTCTTTCCTCAAACCTTGCATTCCTTTCAGGGCATCTAGATGCAAAATTACCAATCTTATTACATGAAAAACATTTAAAAGGTTATTTTCCTTCATACTTACTTCCAATTGGACCTTTATGTACTCTTCTAGCAAATAAGGCTTCAATTTGCTCAAGCTCTTCATCTGATTTCCTCATGTCTTCCAATTCTTTTGCATATAAGGCTCTTCAATCACTCTTACTGGTAGATGTTGATGATGATGCATGAAAAGAAGGTTCAAACATTACAACTCTAGAAGATCCAAATTCTTCAAGCTCAAAAGCAGATAATTTCCCAATCAGAATGTCTTTGTTGACTGAAGTGTTTGCCATTGTTCTTAACTCATTAATTGTAGTTGCCTTCATCTTGTAAGCTAGTGGAAGGGCTCTCAAGATTTTGGAAACTATTTTATATTCACTTAGAAATCTTCCACAACATTGAATTCCAATAATAATCTCATTTACTCTTTCCATAAACTCAACAATTCTTTCATTTTCTTCCATTTTCAAGTTTTCATAGCTTACTCGGTAATCATCAAGTTTATTAATTTTGACAGTAGGGTCACCTTCATTTAGAGTTTTCAATTTTTTCCATATAACCTTAGCCGATGATTTGTCAGTCAATCCCATGATCTACTAATCAGTAAGTGCACACAAGAGGGCTTCTCTAGCTCTTCAATCATTTTCAATATTCTTGTCTAGGTGTGCAGGAGCAGGATTGTCGGATGCCAGATGATAAGTTGTGTATCTTTTCTCAGTGATCTCCCAAATATCCTTGACAAGACATCTAAGATGAGTCTCCATTTGAATTTTCCATATCCCATAATTCATTTCATCAAGCTTAGGGATTTCTCTTTTGAAAATAGCTTCCGATGGATTAGAAGTGTTAGCTGCCATAGGATCTACCTCAAGCGGTTAAGCTTCTGCAAAAGAGGACCAAAGCTCTGATACAAATTTTTAGGACAACTGATGAGAGGGGGCAGGGTGAATCCATTGTTAACAGATTATAACTTTTAATCCATAATACAACCTTAAACAAATCAAGTATCGGTAAAGCACAAATAGATGCCGGTAGAAATAGATACTAGTAAACAATACAACTCAACAATTAACCAGATAATCAATGCAAAGAAACCATACCACATAACACCATGATTTGTACATGGAAAAAATGGAAAGGTAAAAACCATGATGGGAAGCCTACCCACAGTTAGATGATACTTCTGTAGAAAGTATGTGTTACAATGAGGGGCCTGCACTTGCAGGAAGGCACACTGCCTAGAGCACACTGCTCATTACAAATAAATTCTCAATGACTATAGAGAGGCTAAAACCTTCTCAAGATAAATGGACAACAATCCAATAGAGTGAACTACTGGAAATAGCATCTACTATGCCTGATTACAGTCCCAGTTAAGCTCAATATCGGAGGACTAAATCCTCTTCTGAAACCAATCCGATCACCAATGATTGATCAACTCCTCTGCCTGAATGATATTACAATATTCACACATTACATTCCTTGACCATGACCTTTACAATTAACCATGATACTTTACAAAGAGTTTCTACCTCTTATTTATACAAATCCTAAGGCCTAAACCAATTAGGCTGGCCACCTAAAGATATTACAATAAAATCATTACATAATTCCTTATTACAATGATATGCCATGTTGGCTTAAGACCAATAAAAAAAAAAATCCATAAAACATCTCAAATCATCCAAGTAACATGTAGAGTACACGCTAGCATGATACTGGTCCATATCCTAGATAGGTACCAAACATATTCTAGGTCCACCATGCCAAAGCAATGTCTTCAAGCAATTGAAGCATGATCAACGAACATCTTCAGCATTCTAAAATCATCGAAGAAGCTGTACCAGCACCAATTGTGCATCTTGTCATGATTGTTCAATGAAAGCTCTCTTGGTAAAGCCTTAAACTAGTGCCGGTAAGGGTTTACCAGAGTGTATGATAACATCCAATTACCAAGCCAATACCAATTGACCAAAACATGTTCATGGAGCATATAACTCATGAAATCTAGTATACTTTACTGATCCAAACATGCCGGAAGTGTCCAATAGATAATCTCTTCTGCCAGTAACACTAGATCTTATATCGGTAACCTGTCTGTCGGTAACCATCCATATCAGCCAGTGCAAGTTTGTCTGCCAGTAACAACTAGTGTTGACATCAATGACAAAAAATAAATGTCACATATAATCAATTCATCCATAATGCCAACAGTGATGTGCTCCAGAGTTGTGGTTGTTGATTTGTATATTTTGGGTCTGGTTGACCTTGAATGTTTCTGTTTTTGCTGCAATGATTGTGGCGTATGGATAACGTGTTATTTTGATCTATGTAGTGCATTGTGGTGTGGTCAGCTTCTCATTCCTTTCCAATGCAGTAATGTTTCATGTAGACCTATTTCAAATTGCGTTCCAATAATTTCCTTGGCCGACTTGAGAGATTCTTATTTCAAGAGATCAGTATAAATAAGGATGATCATAATGAAGAACACATAGAAGCAAGTGGATTGAAAAAGGATCCATTTTCTGTTGGTGTGAATTTGTGTGAGGTTATATGAAGTTGTGGTTAAGCAGTGTGGTTGTGTGTCATTGTCGTTTGGTACAGGAGGTGCAGTGAGACAAAGGTTTCTTTTGGCATTGCAACATTGTGGTAGTTATGCTTGAGTGGTGGATTCTATCTTTTTATTTCTTCTTCTTCTAGGAAATGAGCCCTTATTTTTCTTGTGATTTTAGCCGAGAAGTGAGCCCACTTGCAGTGATCATTATAGTAGTAAGACACCCTTTGTAAAAATCACCTTAACTAGTGTCACCCTAACAGGTGTTTCATAATTGAGAATTAGCATTCTCTGTGGTTTTCCCCTTCTTGGGTTTTCCACATAAAGTTTGGTGTTTCATCTGTGCACTCTTTCATGTTTATATATATTTATGGTTAAGTAATCGAAAGTTTGTTTACTGAATCTATTTATGTGGGATAAGTAAAATATTTTAATTAATAATTGATTCACCCCCCCTTAGTTGTATGGGATATTCAACAATTTGCCCTTATCTTTATCTTTATATATCTCTATCTCTCCCTCTATATATTTATCTCTTCTACCTATATTTATCCTTCTCCCCTCTCTTTATTTATCTCTTTCTTCTCCTCTCTATCTCCATCCCTCTCTATCTCTATTTTCATGTATATATCTTTCTCCCTATTGGTAACATAAAGCTTGATTATCTTTCTAATTTATATGTTTATGTGTTAGGTATATTTGGATCTTATTTATTGATTATCTATGTTGGGTATCTTTCCCCTTTGAATTCTATTGCTAGGGAGAGAGGGAAAAATAGGCAGTGTGTGTGTATGTGTAAGAGGGGTATATGGAGATATAGATATAGAGGGTAAGAGATACAAATAGAGGAAGAGAGATAAATAAATATATGAGAAGTAAATAAATGTAAAAAGAGGGAATGATGGGGAGAGGATATGGATGGAGAGATAGAGATAGGGAGGGAGAAATAGGGAATTTGTGTGTATGAGTGAGAGATATATGGAGTTAGAGATAGAGATGGATAAATATATAGATAATAAAAGGGAGAGGGAGGGATATAACTAGAGATACAAGTGGAGAGATATAGAAATAAAGAGTAATAGGGAAGAGAGAGAGAGAGAGAGATAGGGTTAGAAAGAGGGAGATATATCTATAGATGGATATAAAGTAGAAAATATAGAGGGGGAAGAGAAAGAGATAGATAGGCAGAGAGAGGGAGATAGAGAGGGAGAAGGAGAGGGGGAGAGAGAGAGACAAAGAGATAAATATATAAAGAGGGATAAAAAGTGAGGGAGAGAGGAAAACTAAATAAAAAATATGCGTGTTTTCATATTGAAAAAGTAAAAATATCAATGATGTATAGAATGTTAAAATAAAACCCTAATGTGGTTGCCAAGGATGGGTAGGGTAAGTAAAAGGAATTTAACAATTAGGATAATAGAAAAATATGTAACAATATGGAATCAATGAGGAACTTGTCATGTAAAGAGTTTCAAATATAAAATTGAGATGCAAATATCATGAAAGTATAGTCCTAAGAAACCCTAATGTGAATAAGAAACCATAGAAGAAGGTTACATAGGATTCATTTGGTTAACTAAAATACAAATATATCTAAACATATAGACACATATATAGTAAAGGAGGGTGGTAGGGAGAGATATAGAGCTAGGAAGGGAGGGAGAGGTAGGTAGAGAATGCGTGAGAGGGGAAAAGGAGATATATAGAGAGATATGTAGAGGGATTGGGGAGAGAGAGAGAGCCGAGATTAAGAGTAGGGAGGGAAGGGGGAGGGACAAAGAGTTAGTGAGAGAGATTTATAATGAAGGACAAGGAGAAAGGGAAGGAGGGAGGGACTTGGATAGGTAGAGAGACAAGTCTAAATATTATGGGAGGGAGTGATGAAGAGGTAGAAATATAAGTGTAGATATTGAGAGAGAGAGGAGGGATTGAGGGAGAGAGAGGTAGATATATATGTATAAAGAGGCCAAAAAGAGAGGTAGGGAGAAAGGGAGAGGTGGAGCGATAGGTTCAGATCTTAGGAGAGAGAGGAACAAAGTGAGATATGACATTTTATAAAAAAATATTACTCTCCTTATTAAAATTCCTAATTTTTTTATTATTGATTGCCCATTTAATGATTTAAGTAGCTTGAGATGATTATTACAAAAAAAACATGAAAAAGGGACTTCATATGCAAAAGTTGTGAGAATTTGATGTCTCAAAAATGAAGGATGAATTTAAATTAATTTAATTATTTTTTATACATAATATAGAAAAAATACCTATTTGATTGTGGAGAGATCCAAATCACTTATCCACTACCTGAAAAAAATAAAAAAAATGATTAAAAAGTTATGCCCATTTTACTAAAATGTGTTTTGTAGGCTTTTCAAAATGGATATCTGTTTTTTAAACATAAAAAAAAAACTTGAGGGATCAGATATCCATTTTTCAAATTTAAAAAATGGATATCCGTTTCTGATGGATATTTGTCTTTTACATTTAAAAAATGGATATCTGTTACTAAAAGATATCCATTTTTTTGACATAATTTTTTTCCCTCCATTTTTGCCTATCGAATATTCCAAACAACTGAAAGGGGGGGGGGGGTTGAATTAGTTGTATTATTTAAATATATTACTTTTCCTACATAAACAAATCCATCTTGACTTAAAACACATATTACTTAACCATAAAAAAATATGAGCATGGAAGAGCACAGACATGAAACATAGATATGACGTGAAAAACCCAAGAAGGAAATTACTGCGAAAAATGTTAGTTCTCAATATGAAAACACCTATTAGGATGACACCAATTAAGGTGATTTTTACAAAGATGGTTCACTGCCAAAATCCTCATTGTAGGTGAGCTCACTTCTTGGCTAAATCTACCAGAACAAGGAGGGCTCACTATCGGGCTAAATATGCCAAAAAAGGAGGGCTCACTACCTGGAAGAAGAAATAAAGAATCAACTTCTAAGGGACAACTGCTACACTACTACAATGCGGAAAGAAACCTTAGGTTCACTACCACTAGTACCAAACAACGTCAGCAAATAACCATACTGATCAACCACTTTTCATCACCAAAGATAGATCCTCCTTTTACAATCTACTTCTTTCTATGAATCCTTCTTATAATATTTCATTACAATTATTCTATATATTGATCTCTAGATTAGATTTTCCATGTCAGCCAAGGAGATAAAAAAATATATTTTAAAATAGGTCTTCACTAAGAATTCTTGCAGTGGAAAGGAATGAGAAATGGACCACACCACAAAGCAACAACACGTTATCCAAACACCACAATCACGAGACCAAAAGATAGAGCATCTGGGGTTAGCCGGATTAGGAAAGAACATGACCAAAAACAAAATTCTAGAGCACATCAACATGTGCTAAACTAGAATAACAAAGATAGATGCATGAAAAGCATAAATCAAGAAACACAATAAATAAAAAATGTAGAACAATGTGGAGCTTTGCAAACTCTGCCATACAATCATTATTATTACTGCATAGACTTCCAAAGCACAACTTGTGGACCACCAAAATACGAGAGTGGAATCTAAAGGCAATATCCCACAACATCACATCATGAAAATGTCTGCAATTAGTCAGAACATTTGGGAGCGAAACTAAACATTGAAACAAAATTAATATGTTCACATTAATGACAACCATACTTAAATATCAATCGACTTCACATTTGCAATCTCCCCCTTTTTTATTGATGGCAACATTTATCAATGACAAACAATTTCTCCAACAACTTGCTCAGAAGAACTATCCAAAACCTCTCCCCCTTTGACATCAAAGACAAAGGTGAACAACAATTCAACTCAAAAATTACACTGCTCCCCCTAAGAGGAAGCCCCAAACATTAGACCATACTAAAATATGCATGAAATATCCTAGACTAATGCATTGCCAAATGAACTTAGTTTAAATTAGGAAGGGGTATGACGCCCAACATTTGCTGGAGATAATCAAAAGTATCTTTGCACAATGCCTTTGTAAAGATATCTACAACTTTCTCTTTGGTAGGTACATATTCAAGTTTTACATCACTATCCAAAACTTTTTCTCTCAAGAAATGATATCTAATAGAAATATGCTTTTTTCTAGAATGCAATATCGGGTTTTTAGAGATATTGATTGCACTTGTATTATCACACATGATTGAGATAGGTTCATCAAACAATACACCAATATCATTCAATGTTTATTAATCCAAAGTACTCACATACAACATGAGGCAACTTTAATATACTCAGCTTTTGCGGTTGATAAAGATACCAAATCCTGCTTCTTACTTAACTTTTCCTTTTCAGGAGCCAAGGAAAAATGCTCCACCACTTTTACTTTTCCTGTAATCAACACTTCCTACCCAATTTACATTAGTATAATATTTCAAAGTAAAGTATGATCCTATAGGATACCACAATCCAAAATATTTTGCTCCTTTCAAGTATTTGAATATCCTCTTTACTGCAACAACATGTGACTCTTTCGGTCCTTGCTAAAATATGGCTGCAAGAAAAATAACATACATGATATCTGGTGTTGTAGTAGTTAGGTATAACAATCCTCCAATCATTGATTGGTATTTTCTTGCATCAGTCTTAGAAGATTTATCATCATTAGTCAACTTTCATCTAGTAGTCATAGGAGTACATACCAGTTTGGAATTTTCCAATCCAAACTTCTTCAATAGCTCTCTATTAAACTTTGACTGAGAAATGAAAATTCTTTAACTATTCTGATTCACTTATAATCTAAGAAAGAAATTTAACCCATCAATCATAGAGATTTCAATTCCTTTTACATCTCACTCGCAAATTTTTTGAACATATCATCATTGCCTCCAAAAATTATATCATCCATATATACAACAACAATTAAGATCTTACTTGATTCAACTTTGAAGTAAAGATTGCTATCAGTAGACCCTTTTTGATAACCTTGATTCAGTAGATACTTATGTAACCTTCCATACCAAGCTCTAGGAGCTTGCTTCATTCCATACATTGCCTTTGTCAATCTACAAACAACATCTAGATCATCCGACAACTTGAATCCTTTTGGTTGTTCAGTGTAGACTTATTTGAATTCTCCATTTAGAAATGTTGACTTTGCATCCATTTGATAGAATTTTAAATCCTTATGTGCTGCCAAAGCCAAAACATCCTAATAGCCTCTATTCTAGCAACAGGAGCATAAGTCTCTTCAAAATCAATACCTTCAACCTGTGTGTAACCTTTACATATCAATCTTAATTTGTTTCTTACAACCTAAACATCTTCATCCAACTTATTTTGGAACACCCACTTTGTTCCAATAACATTCTTATTTGTCGATCTAGGTACCAGTTCCCAAGTCTGATTTTTCTCAATTTGATCCATCTCTTCCTTCATCACTTTCATTTAATTTTGATCTTTGTAGGCTTCTTCAACTATCTTAGGTTTGGACTTAGAGAGTACACATAAAAGAACTTGGTCTTCACCATCTTTTCTTCTTGTAATGACTCCTTGTTGGATTTCGATTGCCATTAATGTCAACATTCAGTGTACAAAGATGCAGTGATGATTAGTACCATTGACAACAAGTGAAACTTGATAGAGAATATGCAAAGTGACAACTTCACACCCACTGGTCAAAGATGCAAAGGCATGCAAATATGTTTGATGTAAATAGTTGCAGTACTGGTGAATATGTAGGAGGATGAGTGCCCTAGAGGAAGATGAAGATGCAACAATGTAAAATATCCCAAATTAAAGTTCAGATTGGCTGGGTTGGTTCTATATGAGACTAACAAAGTGAGCAGATTTCATTGTGTATATGTGCAGGTTGAACAAGCATGGAGTCAGCAAAGGAATCTTGTGAAAGTCCATAGAAAAGACAAAGATGGCAATTGGAAGTTGTTTTGGTCGTACAATTGGATAGAGAAGAAATAGGTCGTAAAGTTCTATAGGCATTGAGAAAATAGGTCTGACTTAAACAAAGTGCAGTTGCAAAAATGTATAACACATCGTGTTCGCACACAGTTACAAGAACTGTTAGTTGCCACACTGTGTTAGTCACACAAGGGGATACATAAGGAAAGAATGAAGTGTGTTATTGGGATGTGTAATTGGACAAATAAGACACAGGTCATAGTGTCGTGAGAGCATTGGGAAGATTGGTCTAATTCAGAAAAAGTATGGTTGTAGTTATACTAACATGTCGTGTTAGTCGCACACTATTGCAACAATATGCACATAATACACTGTGTTATTGCTATTTCTATCTTGTGGTCAACACTCTGCATTGACCAAAGGTTGCTGCGAAATAGCAACATGAGACAAGAGATGCACATAACACATTTGGTTATTGCCATTACTACTTCACTGGGCAATACTTCATGCAGACCAAGGCAACCACAAAATAGTGAAAGTATATAACACGCAAGTTTGGGTTTATTGCTGGTTCGCAGATAATTCTTTGCATTGACTAAGGGGGCCATGGAACAATGAGAAGTATATAACACGTAGGTTTATGATTTTTTCCATTTTGTAGGTCAACTTTTTTGCTTTGACAAAGGGCTCTGAGAAACTGCAAAAAGCACATAATGCACGTGTTATTGACTGCCCAACCTTTTCTCCATTTTGCAAGTCAACTTTTTTTCTCTGACCAAGGGCTCTGAGAAACTATGAAAAGTGCATAATGCACACGTTATTGGTTGCCTAACCTTTTCTCCATTTTGTGCTCAACACATTTTCTTGACAATGACCTTTTGTAAAACCGCGAAATGTCATGGTGACTATGGAGGTTAAGAAGTTGGGCCCACAAGGAAGTATTTTCACCATTTTGCATGGAGACTGTGAAAGTAATGTAGACTGCTAGCAAAATGGAGATGTTAGCGAAGGTTTTCACTGGTTTGTGGGGTCAAACCTTTTGGTTGACCTGATCCATTGTGAAACCACAAAAATCTTAAGGCTTTTTGCCATTTTGTGAAGGTGACCAACAAAAAAGTTTTGCCACCAGAGAAACCGCAAAATTGGATGGCGGTTTTTGCCATTTCACAAAATTGACTACCAAAGGATTTTGGAGGTTGGAGATTGTATGAAAAGGATTTTAGGTCACTTTGACTGATAAGCCTTAAAGTGATAAAACTCTAAGTGTGGGTTTTGATTAAGAATATTTTGAGGCCATGTTTGCATGCTGATAGACTAAGAGGTCCACATGGTGGTTGACCGACGTTGACCAAGTGATTTGGAGGTTGAATATGAAGACATGTGGCTTCCAGATGGTTGAAAATGTATGCAGACATGCAAAACTTGATGATTATAGAGAGTGCATTTAAAGGAGGTAGTTGTCAACCCAATCAGTGCAGGAGGATGGAGAATGCATTAATGAAGAATCTATTGTAGACTAGTGTGGGGATCGAGAAAGTCTACCAGATCGAAGATTGCAAAATATAGCAGTCAAACCACAAAGAATGATTTGTATACAAAAGAAGACCAACAAGATGCATTTAATGCTGCTAAATATGAACATAAGAATAAAATACAATTAGTATGTAGATATGATCTCTTAGAGACTCAAGAAGATATTTTTTTTAAATCCATTTTTGAAGGGAGATCATAATGAACATAGATGACATAAAGAGTATAGTTTTGATGTGACATAGGTAGGTGTGCAAAGTTGACAAAGATAATGAGGTGTATGTTAAACTGAAAGAATGAGGCGATGAACTGGAAGAAAAAAAGGTAGTTGTAGTGTTGCAAAAAAGACAATGAAGATAGTTGCAGAGCAAAAAAGAAAAGAACAAAAGAGCTACAGAAAAACCAGAGAAGTGAGGAGGGCACAAAAAAGTGTTTTCTGCAGGTGTTAATAACATGATGCCAGTGTAGGTATAAAAATATAGAAGAGGCTGTATGTATAATGTAGAGTAAAGAGCAGACATAGAAGAGCATAGAGGTGGAGTGTAGAGATTTGTGACTAGAGAGCAGTGAGTTGTGGCAGATAACACAATAGGTTATATACACTATGAAAGGTAGAGAAGGAGGAGCAATTAGAGAAGAAAATAGAGTTGTTTGTAGAGAAAAGAAGAAGAAAAATATCTAAGAGTAGAGGTCAGAGCTTGTGAGCAGAAAAGAATCAGGTCAATCTGAAAAGGAGAATAATTGTGTTACAAAACTTCATTTGTAACAAGGTGCTTATTTGTAATTGAATATTTACTCATTATAAAACTCTGAGTGAGTGCTCAAAGTAGGGGTAGGTGCTCCTTTGGGTTGGTGCCCAATATAGGAGTTTGTGCCCATAAACATTGTAATCAATTTTCATCATGAGATTGGATTGGAGAAGTAGACTCTAGTAGCGTTTCTCACTAAGGTTTTTCCCCAGCGTGGGTTTTCTTCGTAGCTCTGGTGTTATGTGCTTCCCTTGTGTGTCTATGCAAATGTGTTTAATATCACTGCTCATAGTTTCTTGATTTATGTTATTGAAAGGATTTGATTAGTTCGATAGTTAAAGATTTTTTTACCACTAATTCACCCCCCCTTAGTGATCTATTGTGTTCCTTCACTCCTATGTTTTTATCTCATATAAATTGATTCTCAAAATGATTTTTCTGTACATACCATAGGGTTTTTGATATAGTTGTTGGAGAAACTTGAGTTTCTTTCTTCTTGAATTCATCTCTTTTCTTTTCTTCTTATTCATCAGATTCATACCCTGCTTGAATACTTGTTTCCTTTGAAATGCTCTCATCAACATTCACATTTGTACTTTCAATGATTTTATTCAACCTCTTGTTGTAATATCTATAATATTTTCTCTTTGTAGAATAACCAAGAAATATACCTTCATTTTCTCTAATATTAAACTTTCCAGGATTTACTTCATCTCTCCAAATATAGCATGTGCTTCCAGAGACTTTGAAATACTTCACGGATGGGATCCTTCCATACCATAACTCATATGATGTCTTCCCAAACTTCATCCTGAATAGAACTCTATTAAGGGTGTACACAACCTTTTATATAGCTTCTCTCTAGTAAATTTCCATAGTTTGCTTCCTTGATCATAGTTCTTTCTGCCCCTTGAATAGTCCTATTCACCCTGTCAACTACACCATTCTATTGAGGTGTCCTAGGAGCTAATAAATGTCTTGTAATTCCACATTTCTCACAAAAAGTATCAAATTCATTAAAAATAAATTCTCCCCCTCTATCAGATCTTAGACACTTAATTCTTCTATCAACTTTATTCTCAACTGTAGCTTTAAATATCTTGAATTTTTCTAATGCTTTGACTTTTCTCTTAGAAATGTAACCCAAGTCATTCTAGAATGATCATCAATCAAGAGCATGAAATACCTCTCACCTTGCAAACTCCTTATTCTGGTCGAACCACATAGGTCTATGTGTATCCGATTTAGCAATCAATAGATGATTGTTCCTTTCCTCTGAATGTTCCTTTTGTCCGCTTTCCCACTTGACACTCTTTGCAAATACTGTTATCCAGTTTAGTTAGTCTTGGAAAATATCTCACAACTTTTATCATACTAATCTTCATTAGATTGTCAAAATTGATATGACACATCCTCTAATGCCATATCCAACTCTCATTGATCTGTGATAATAAGCAATGTCTTGTAGCAACTTCCAATTGATACATGTTTCCACCCATCTTTTTCCCCACAACAATAATAGTTCTAGATCTCTTCCGGATCTCATAGCCACCATCCCGAAAGACAACATTATAACCATTTTCGTACATTTTTCCAACACTCAAGAGATTATGATGTAATCCTTTCACATAATAAACATTGATACTTTTATGCTTTCCATCAAAGGTAATAGAACCAATTCCAATAATTCAATTAGTTTGATCATCTCCAAATATAACATAACCACCATCATATTTTTGAAGCTTTACAAACTTACTTTTGTCATCATTCATATGATTTGAACATCCACTATCAATCAACCATTCACTTCTATCTCTTCTAACATGCAAGGCTAAAACAATAGTCTCAACAATCTTATAATTATTAGGTTTGGGTCCATATAACTCTACCATGAATAAACAATCACCATCCTCCTAATCTGACTCATCCTCTGAAATACTAGCATCATCTCTAACTTAGTAGGCTTTCTTATTGAATTTTCCTTTATTTTCCTTAAATTTATGTTTTGATCCTTTTTTTTGACATCTAGATGCACAATGACCAATATTTCCACATTTAAAATTGTAGACATCTAAAAATGGTCAACACTTGTGGGGTCATACTTTAACATTTGCGCATTGCCTTATTTTAGGATTCTTGCGTCGCATTAACATTTCTTCTATGTTGCGCACTTGGTATTTATCATTTGCGAGCGTCGAGTCCTTCTTCTGCATTCCTCATTTTTCTCACTTTCGAATTAGGTCTTGTCGATAGCAATCTTCAGTCATGATTTTGGTCGATCTTATCTTGTCGCATCATGGTGCGTGCTCATTTATCATCATTTTGGACATCGTCAATCCTAATCGATGATAGAATTAGGGTTTTGTCCTCTTGTCAATATTTCAATCATCTTTAGCTTGTTAGTAATCATTTGTGATTATCAACTTGTCAATCTCGTCATTTTGCGATTGATTCATCATCGATCCTTGTCCTTGTCAATCTTGTCATTTTGTGATCGATTCATCATCTATCCTTGTCCTTTTCAATCATGTCAATTTGGATCAATTAGTCATTGTTCCTCGTCAATTGGTGCTTATCAATTTGATCTCCTTGTCAATCTTGGTCAATTTGTCATTGATTTTTGTCAACCAATTTTAATCATTTATCAACATTGGTCCTTTGTTAGTCAGAATCATGATCGAACCTACATTAATTTCTTGTTGTCTTGACCTAATTCCTTGTCCTCTTATTTCTAGGGTTTTTATGGTTTGTTCATTTAATCCTTTTCTTCTTCTTTGTGGGTTAAATAAATCTATTTATTTAGTCCTAGGTCTCTTTCATGAATTAATTAATGGATGAAAACCTATTAATTAATTCACCTAATTTCTATTTCATCTTTTTCCTCAATTTTCTAATTTGCTAATTTCTCCTAATTCCTAATTTCTATTTCTCCTATTTTCTTTAATTTTTTTTTCTAATATTTCCCCTAATTTCATGGGAATGACATTTCAATCTTGTCATAATTTGTCATGCATTTTGCATAGCAACTTGTCATAATTTGTCATACTCCTTGCATAGAAAATTGTCATTTGTCATAATTTTGCCATTCTTGATTTGAATTTCCTTTCAAATCTCTTCATGCTAATCTTGTCCTCTCTCCAATTTGTCTATAAATTTGATTATTTTCTTCAATAAAAAAATCAATCAACCACGCTTCTAGTATCCTTATGCTACAATTTTCATCTTGTCATCTTGCTTGATTTCATACTTTGCTCTTGCACTTGTAGGTGAGATCCACAAACAAGATAATTTGAAGGAGAAAGAAGGAAAATGGAGGTCAATTGAAAGAGACATTGGTGATGATTTTTCATTTATTTTGAATATCTTATTTTCAGTTCTTCTATTGATGGTAATAGGATTTTATTTCATTGCAATTTAGCTTTGTGGTTAGCTAATATTTATTGCTTTGATGCATTCCATTTTCCTAGTTACACATTTTGGTGAACCTGACATGAACTAACCCCTTAACCATGTTTTGAGTGCTTTTTGAGCTGTTTGGAGGTGAAAGACTCAAGAAATAGGGTGACTCAGAGCTTTCTGGACACTTTTGCGCTTGTGTTGAGGCATTCTACGCCTATGTTGATGGGTTCTGCGCCTGTGTTGAGTCATTCTGCACTTGTGTAAGGCCAGAAACAGAGGTAAAATCAGTTGTTTTTACTTGCAAGTTTGTTTGTTTTCATTCTCTTTCTTGCATTCTAGTTTTTCTTTGGTATTAATTCTTTGTGCAGCATCTCGGCGTTATGTGTGACGAAGACTAAAAATGCAACTACTAACGAATCTTATGCAGGACGTGGTCAAAGACTCTCATTAAAACATCTTGCTTGCGATTTTTAAAGTAGTTGCACATTTCATTTTTTAAAGGTTAATGAACACCATGCATGCTTTGTCTATTTTTAATTTGATTGCATGTTTTAACCCTTAGAACTGGGCCTGCCTCCTGATTTGCCTGGCACTTCGCACAGGCATTGGTGAGAGGGAATGACCCAAAGTGGTGACGGGCTAAAGCCAAGCTCTTCTGAACCACTCTAAATAACTATGGATGCAACGAAAGTTGTAGACAACGGGTGCTGGAATGGTATTGCGACGATTTATTCACCGGATCAATACCCACCCGAACGGATGCCCTTACTAGAATCTCTTGTTTTTAGATGCCAAAATCCTTCTATCTATTGGCTCAGGTGTTGTGATACGTGCATGCCGAAGACACCTCTCATGTACTCCTCAGTTAGAGATAGCAAGTTCTTGGGAAGTGATTCCCCTTGAACTCGAAGCTTGGTATGCCCAAGAAGTGAGTGCACTGTAAGGGGGAGCCAGTGCTACCAAGCGTCTAGCTATCCGACTGAGTGTTGTATTTTATGGTTAGAGGATTCAACAGATATTGCCCTTGCTAGCCATAGGATTTGTTGTGAATGTTCTTGATTGTCTTGAATCAAAATTCAAACAAACATTTTTGTCTTCCGTGATTGTCAAAAGTTAAATAAAAAAGAAACTTTCAAAAGTGCTCATAATCAACTTGGATTTTCAAAATCAACAACCTTCAATTCAAAATCCAAACAAAAGTCCAAATTTGTCCAAGTATTCATCCAACATTTGAAAATGGCTTGTCAAAACATTGAATATCTTTGTTTCAAAATTCATGTCACTTTAGGCTAGGTTTTGCATAGTCCAACTTAGGTCCTAGGACATATTGTCATCTCCCTTCATTTTAGTCCTTGTCATTGCAAGTGTCCTCATTTTTGCACTTAGGTTCAAAAATCATTTCCCTAGGTTTTGCATTTCATTGTCATACCCAAGCTAGATTTCCATTTTGTTTTGATAATCATTGCCTTCTTACATTTAAGTCTCAAAATTTGGTTTGTCAAACTTGAAAAATCAAAACTTTGGATGATACGCTAAGTTGTTGTTAGGGAGTCTTGACCTTGTCTAAAATTTGTCCTTTCATTAATATCATTTTTTGTCAAACCTAGCTTAGTATCCAAGCATATAGGTGAGATATTGTCAATTTGTCCTATTGTCATTTGGTCCTTGGTCCTTTAAGGTCTTGGCTTTATTCCAACTTCCCAAGGTTGAGTCTTTAGGTTTGCATTCCAAAAAAGTTTTGTCCAAATCTTGAAAAACAACAAAAACATAGGTTGCATTCTTGCTATAGATTGCATTTTCATCTATTTAGGTTGCATATCATACATCATACTTTTAAAATTAAAGAAATCCCAAAAATATTGCATTTGCATAGTGACATGCCTGTTGAAATAAGGTCCAAATCTAAGAAGATGGGCGAACCAACATATCAACCCATTGACAACGTATCAAACTCACAGTTTCAACCTAGTCAAACATTACAAATTGAAGGTTCGTCAAACACATCATTACCACCATATGGAATGGTTCAACTTGGACCACCTCCATTATATGAGCTAGTGTTTGTACCCATGAAACCAAGATATGGGAGTGTTCCACCAACACCAAGGGAAAATGCACCTTTTGACTGGAATCAACTGAACCTGCAACATGAAATTCAAACTCAAACATTACATGAGGAACAAACTCTTTCACAAGGACTTGGTTCAGATCAAGGCATTCAACAAGAAATAAATCCAAATGTTTTACCAGATTCTTCATCAGATTCTGATGCTTCCGATGATGTTGATATGTTCTTTAAGATGTTTCCACAAAAATATCTTGATATGATGAGTAATGTGACCTCCTCAAATGAGCAAATTAATGTGCAAAAACAACAAGGCGGTGAGCTGTTAAGTTTCTCTCCACATCCAAATGAATAAAGTGTGCAACAAGAACCTCAACACACCTTGATGAGCAAGCATGCTTCAAAAACTTTGACAATGACTATTCCACAAAAGTCAACATTCGAAACAATAAACAATCCATTATTTAATACAACACCTTTAGCACAAGATCAAATGATGGCCACACAAATATTGACAACTATCCCTCAACAAGAAATGATTCCTCGAATAATTACAAGTGGATCAAAATCTAAGATGCAAGAAAGCTTTACGACTGGAATGCCTGATCTTACAAATGTTCAAAACAATTCTATAATGCAACAAAGTTTCTATGTCCCATCAAGTTCAATGTGTTTGGCAAATACTCAAGTACCTGTTATGCAAAATATTGTGATAGATCCTTCAATAGTGGCAACACAAAGAGCCACAAATAGTGGTGTGCACCAACAACAAGTGTTGCAACAATTGAGGAATACACAAAAGGAACAATCAAATGCGCAAACAAGCAATGCACAACAACAACAATATCGCATTCAACAACACGTTGCAGTATCTTCTGCACCATTACAAGTTCATTCAAACTTGCAACCACCACAATGGATTGGACAAACAACATAGCAAGTCAATGCAAGTGCCATCCCCCATCTCAAGGAGAAAAAATAGAAACCTCCCAAACAAAGTTTTTTGCAAATGATGGGATTTACATTAGGACAACAATAGTTGGCACAAAGTCAGCAAATTCTGATTCGTCAGCATCAACAACAACATGTGCCTCAATATGGGCTAGGCAAAACAAGTTATCATACATCACAACCACAACTGATGTCCATGCAATATCAACAACACCCTCAACTACAATATCAACCAAGGCTACAAATGATGATCCCATCGCAAGAAGCACAACAAAAGGGTCAATGTCAAGGCATGGCACAACCACAACAACAAGAGCTATATCAAGAACTTTATATGCTAGAGACACCAAAGACAACAATTTTAGAGCATCAACAGCCAATGGAGAGCACGATGTATCAACAAAAAGTACACCCAAGAATGAATGATGAACTTCCAAAATCTTCGCTATCTGACACAATTGCACAACAGCTTGAGAAGTTGCAAGGACAAGTCGATGCATTGGAAACCAAAGGGACAAAGAAATTATACATAGATCAAGATTTATGTCCTAATCCATTTGACAAGAGCTTGTACATGCCTCCCTTTCCTAAGCATTTTGAGGCACCTAGTTTTGAGAAAGATAAAGGGAACAACAATCCAAAAGACCATATTCGAGAATTTTTCATAGCATGTATTGAAGTGAGCTATGAGGAAACATATTTGATGCGCTTATTCACATGAAGTCTCATAGGAAAAGCCATGGATTGGTATTTGCATTTGCCAGGGAACATAAAGACATGGCCGGAATTGGCTCAAAAGTTTATATCCCACTTCGCATTCAACATTGACAGTGAAGTGACCATGTCAGATTTATGCAACACCAAGCAAAATCATGGTGAACCATTAGTGACTTTCTTACAAAGATGGCGAAGCTTGTACAGTCGTTCTTCCCTAGATATACCTAAAGAACAACAAGTGAACTTATTTATTCAAAATTTGGTCCCAGAAATGATGTATGAGCTCAAATTAAAAAGTCCTAGTACCATTGAGAAGCTCATTAAGAAAGGGATGAACATTGAAACTACTCTTGTAGCTAAGGGACTCATTAAGCTCAACAAAGATAGTGATAACACAAACAATTCAGGGGACAAAAATAGATTTTGGTACAAAAACAAGAATGTCAATAATGATGGAGTTGTTGATGCAAGAGCATTGAATGCAAATCAACCCATGTTCACGATAAAGAAATTGAGTGCTCCTAATATGTCGGCTATTCAACAAAATCAGACACAAGCAAGCAATGTTATTCAATAGCCACAATACCAACAGTATAATCAACAACAAGGTCAGCAACAAAACCAGCAATGAAAACCTTTCAGATCAAGGGATGGGCCTCCTCGATAGTTTATGCCATTGGGAGAGCCTATTGAGTTAGTAATGAAACAATTAATACAAGCAAATTTTATCAAGTTACCAGATGTCAAGGAAGAACCATTGGTAAAGCCGCATTGGTGGAATGATAATGCATATTGTGAATACCATAGGTCAAAAGGACATAAAACTGCATTGTGTTTTCAATTGAAACATATGATTCAAGACTTGTTAGATCAAGGAGTAATTGAGGTAGACCCACCCAACGCAACCTCTAACACTGATCATACAATTTTCAAAACTCCTTTGCTTGATCATGACAAGGGTAAAGCATCTTCTTCAAACTCTACCCAAACAACGAATCTTAATTATGCAAATACTGGTTATAATAATGTCATCAATTGTTTTCGAGTGTCAAATGAGTATGTTTCCACCATAAGAATAAAGGGACAAGATCCTTCTTGTGCAGTCACCACTCGTCGATCGAAAGGAGCTCCTATAATTCCTCCCAAATCAACTCCTACGAGTCAGTATAATCTCCTAGATCATTTGGAAAAGAAACTTGCACAAATATCAATTCTTGAGTTGTTGAAAATGTCCCCTATGCATCGCGCAGTCCTAGATAAAGCTTTAACTGAGTCTACTATCCCAACAGACATTGATGTTGACCTATTTCAAGCCCGAATTGGACATCTAGCTATTTCCCAACACGTTGCCTTTTCTGATAATGATATTTCCCTTGATAAGCTCCCTCATAATGATCCTTTACATCTTGAAGTCTTTGTCCATAATTGCAAGATCCAACGAGTCTTGATAGATGGCAGAGCAGGTCTTAACATCTGTACCTTGAGAGTAGTCATTGGTCTTGGTTATACAAAAAATGACATTGATTCTTCCAGAAGAATAACAATCAAAGCATATGATGATTTTGAGCACCCATCTAAAGGGGTAATTTCATTGCCTATCAGAGTCGGTCCAGTGATAGAAAACACTTTCCTATAGGTCCTAGACCTCGACCTCCCTTACAATATGATTCTTGGCCGTCCGTGGATACACCTAATGAAAGCAGTTCCATCTACTTATCATCAGTGTTTAAAATATCCTTACAATGGGACTGAGATACCAATTCCAGGAGATCGTAATCCATTTCAATTTTGTGCTAATCTAAAGGATTCCCCACAAAAACAAGTCCCAGTCAATAGAGAGGCCCACTCACATAATTATGTGGATCCTAATGAGTTGTTAGATGCTGTCAAAGGCAAATTGAAGATACAGGACCAAGGATGCGGAGAGTATTTAATGGCTCAAACATTCCTCATTGGGAATTTACCAATATCTCCAAAATCATATGGCAAACCACATTTGTTGCAAAAGGAACCTAAGATAGTCATTCAATATTATCCCCCCACTACATTTACAAAATGGGGTGAACTTAACAAGGAAACTTTGGATGATGATGTAATAGATTGGCTTTATAAGGATCAAACTGATACACCACCTGTCAAGTTGCCAGTGGAGCGGTATGGAAAAGGGTTTACTATACTATAGAAAAAGGGATATGATGGCTACAGTGGTTTGGGCCCTGACAAGAAAGGAAGACTAGAACCTATTATACCTAAGATGTGACATCCAACTTTAGGGTTAGGTTTTGTACCATTGCGAATTGGAACCTCGTCTACCAAAGTGACCACTTGTGGAAAGGGGTGTGACTTTGATGATGAAACAACACCTGAGGATACCCAACCTGAAACTAATTCCAATGAATGGGAGTGGAGTTATTTTTCTTCTAGCTCCTATGCCCTTGAAAATGTTTTCCTTGACCCTGATGATTTGCCCATGGAAGACAAACATGAAATAACTTCCCCTCCCAAAACATGTCCTAATGCTTGGATAGAGTCATTCTGGGACCCAAGCTCTGAATCAGATATGAGCAATTTAGACAGTGATACCACGGACATTCTTATCCTTACCATCTCGGCCCTAACTCTCCTTGAAACCAATGATGACATACCCCTTGTCTATCCACAGCTTATCCAACATGACCAACAAGAACCACTCATATTGGATTGTTTTGAAAATGACGAAGCAATTGCAGAATTCCTTGGACTACGGGAAGGCATACCACAAGGCGATCATAAGGTAAGATTTAATATTGATTTGGATTCCACAACATATTTTGGGGAGTCAACTCCATCTTCTAGTCATAAAAATGAAAAAGAAAAAGCCAAAGTAAAAAATCAAAAGAATGGGTCTTTGAGTGAAAATCATAAGGCACTCTCTGACCATAGAAAAGTAAAAATAAAAGACGTACCTATGGGTGAAAACCTCTCTAAGGCACCCAAAGGTGGAAGATTGGACATACCCCTATCAAGTCAGGATAAATCAACATTGCTTGTGGAAATGACCGAAAAGATAAATTTGGGTACACCTGACAACCCTAAGGTCATTCATTTCGCTGCTTCTCTATCAAAACAAGAAAAGAAAGATTTTGCCAATTTCTTTCTTGAGAAGAAGATTAGTTTTGCATGGTCTTATGCAGATATGCCTGGCCTTGATCTAGAATTAGTCCTTCATCACTTGCCATTAAAACCAGATGCCAAGCCCGTCAAACAAAAACTTAGAAAGATGCATCCCCAAGTGGCTCTCTTAGTCAAAGTAGAACTAAAAAAATTATTAGATGTGGGCTTTATCAGACCAATTGATTATGCAGATTGGATTTCAAATTTGGTACCAATTAGCAAAGTAACTGGGGGCATAAGAATCTGTATGGATTTTAGGGATCTCAATAAAGCATGCCCTAAAGATGACTTTCCACTGCCGAATATAGACATCATAGTTGACATGACTACCGGATATGAGATGCTATCATTGATGGATGGTTTTTCCAGATATAATCAAATTCGCATTGCTCCTGAAGATCAACATAAGACTACATTCACATGTGCTTGGGGTACCTACTGCTGGAATGTGATGCCTTTTGGCCTTAAAAATGCTGGAGCAACATATCAAAGAATTATGACAACAATTTTCCATGATTTTATGCATACTTTGATGGAAGACTATGTTGATGACCTATTATGCAAATCCATCACAAGAGATAGTCATCTAGCCATCCTTGGCCCAATATTTGATCGAATGGAAACCTACAAGCTTAGACTTAACCCAAAGAAATGTGTCTTTGGTGTCGCAACTGACAAATTATTAGGGTACATTGTTTCTCACAGAGGCATAGAAGTAGACCCAAAAAAAGTTAAAGTAATAATGGATATGCCTCCTCCTTCCAATCTCCATCAACTACGAAGTCTGCAAGGGAAGTTACAGTCAATCCACCGGTTTATAGCTCACTTGGCAGACAAATGTCATCCCTTCCAACATTTATTGCATAAAGATGTCACTTTTAAATGGACTAAGCAATGTCAACCAGCATTTCAAATTCTCAAGGATTATCTGATGTCGCCACCTATTCTAATGCCTCCTATAGCAGGGAAGCCATTCATATTGTATATCTCTGCAACTAAAACGACACTGGGAGCTCTCTTAGCCCAACAAGATGAAAAAGGCAAAGAATGGGATATTTATTATATCAGTCGGACACTAGTGGGCTATGAACTGAATTATTCAACTATTGAATGGGCCTGTTTAGTAGTGGTATTTGCAACACAGAAGCTTTGGCACTATATGTTAAATCATTAGACATTGCTAGTTGCAAAAATTGATCCCTTGAAATACTTGCTTAGTAGGGAAGCCTTGACAGGTCGCCTGGCAAAGTGGGTTATGATCCTAAGTGAGCTTGATATTGAGTACATTGAGAGAAAGACAATAAAAGGACAAATCATAGCAGATCAACTTGCAGAGGCACCTATTCATGATGATCATCCAATGTTGACAGACTTCCCTGATGAATCAGTATTAGCTCTTGCTTCTTCTAAGGAATGGAAATTACACTTTGATGGATCTCACACAAAGTATGGCTCAGGAGTGGGTATATTGTTTGTCACCCCTCAAGGAGATGCTATCCCAAAGTCATATAGGATCACTTTCCATTGCACCAATAATATTGCAGAATACGAAGCTTTGGTCACAGGACTCCGAGTAGCAATCCAATGGAACATTACACATTTGCAAGTCTATGGAGATTCCTAGTTAGTCATCCGTCAAGTGAATGATGACTATGAAACAAAGGATGAAAAGCTTCTTCCCTACAAGCATATGGTGGATTTATTCAAGACAAAATTTACTGATATCCATTTCAGTCAAGTTCCAAGAATACAAAAAAGTCAGCAGATGCTATGGAAACTATTACTTCCATGTTAAATATGCCCCACAATATGGACATTTGTGAATTTTTGGTCGAACAGTTGCTTGTCCCTTCTTTTGAAATTTTGACAGCAGATGTGATGTGTGTTCTTGTTGGTCCTAATTCCCTATGGTACAATGACATCTATTGGTATTTGAAATCCCACACCTTACCACCTAACCTTTCCTCTAACCAACGCCAAGCCTTCATACGCCAAACTACCAAATATGTCATCATCACAGATACCCTTTACTATCATTCCTTTGATCACACCCTCCTCAGGTGTTTGGATTCTGACGAGGCACAAATGGCTTTATGCGAGGTTCATGATGGTATATGTGGGGGCCATTTCAATGGTCTGAGTCTCGCTAAAAAGTTGGTTTGTGCTGGATATTATTGGCTCACCATGGAAAAGGATGCTCATGATTTTGTCAAGAAATGCTACAAATGTCAAATACATGGAAATTACATTCATGCACCAGCCCAAGAACTTCACTCTGTCATATCTCAGTGGCCCTTTTCTCAATCGGGATTGGATCTTATTGGCAAGATTCACCCAACATCTGCCAACGGACACAAATTCATCATCACAGCCACATAATACTTTACCAAATGGATTGAGGCTATCCCTATGACCTATATCACTGGTGTTCAAATTTCAAAGTTTCTACTAAATTATATCATATGCAGATATGGGGTTCCCCTTGCAATAGTCACAGATAATGGCTGTCCATTAAAAAATAAAGATGTCAAGGAACTCTGTGAAAAGTTTCGCATCCAACACTGTTTCTCCACTCCTTACTATCCACAAAGTAATGGTCAAGCTGAAGCATCCAATAAAACCATCATTAAGATCCTGAAAAAGGTTGTCAATGTCATTGGTCAAGATTGGCATGTATAGTTGAATCTAGCACTATGGGCTTATCGCACTTCCATCCGCACACCTACTGGTGCAACACCTTATTCCTTGGTGTATGGTGCGGAAGCCATTTTACCCTTGGAAGTGGAAATTCTCTCTTTGCGTGTTTCCTTGCAACATTTGATTGATGATGAGATGCATAGAGTCTCTCGATTGCATCAGCTTGAGATGTTAGATGAGAAACATCAGACAACCCTGACACATTTGCAAGCATATCAAAACTGTCTCCATCACTCTTATAATAAGAAGGTCAAAGGGTGACACTTCAAAGTGGGAGATTTGGTCCTAAAGGCGAACCCGAAGAATACACAATCTACTGACATCATCAAAGGAAAATTTGAGCCTAATTGGGTTGGACCTTTCATAGTTACTGCAGCCTATGGCTCGAGGGCATATCAGCTTGCAACCCCAGACGGTGAACCTCTATCCGATCCTGTAAATAGCATGCACCTTCAAAAGTACTGGGCATAGTTTTTTTGTCAGTAGTTCTTCAAATATGATCCTGAAAAAATACAAAAAAATCAAAAAGTTCAAAAAAAAAAAAAAAAAATACAAAAAAAATCAAATAAAAGTGAAAAATTTAAAAGAACAAAAGTAAAGAAAAATAATTTGCCCTCTAGTGAAAACCTGGCAAACAGGTGCCATGTGTAAAAGACTATTGCTCCATTATCTATCATGACTCCTAGCTGTACTTTCCCCCTGCAAGTTTGTCATGATTATCCTCTTCCTTACCCAATGTTCTATTCCAGGCCTGTGATTGGTCAACATCATTGTCTTGCATACTCAGGTTTCCAGTCCTTGTGCATGTGTTTTGGTCCTGGTTGCTGTATATGTCTTTCAAATTTTCATTGGGTACGCACCCCTTGTCATGATCAATTACTGGAGTTATTGCTGTGTGCGGGCTGGAGCTTTCTTATCACATAATGTCCTGAAAAAATCCCTAAAAATCACATAATGTACTGAAAAAATCCCTAAAAATCACATAATGTCCTGAAAAAATCCCTAAAAATCATATAATGTCCTGAAAAAATCCCTAAAAATCAAATAATGTCCTGAAAAAAATCCCTAAAAAGTCAAATAAAGTCTTGAAAAATGAACAAAAAAATGTAAAAAACTCGAAATTCTTACAAAGTGAAGAACATCAAAATCCAAAAACAATTTCTTTGGCATTTTGCATTTTGTCAATAAATGATCCCCTTTGTGCATAGACAGATCGCTGAGCATACATCCAACGACAATCAATCAAACATTTTGCTTTAATGAAATCATGCATTAATAGATGAACTTTTCAATCAAACCAGGCATTTAAACTGATCAAAATTGTCATGTCAATCAATCAACATCAATATCATTTGTCCTTGTTACTATTATCATAGGTCTTATATAGGGTGTGGTATATTCGAAACCAGACTGTGTCCTGTCTTAGATGGGGTACCGCATTCCTTGGAACTAGACAACATGATCATTCTTGTTTTCCACTTTTAACAATGACGATCAGACTGTTTGTTTGACCTGGTTGAATTGGTGCGTCTTTTCTTTTTACTGATTTATCTTTGGCTTTGATCATGTTCCTATGTTGCTCGATGATGTCACTGAGATATTTAGAGTGATCGGGATGGTTCATGGTCCCTTTTCTTTTTTTTGTTGTGTTTGCTGTTTGTGGAATGTTTGTCACAAACTGGGGCAACTATATCATTGGGTGTCTGTGATAAGTACGTTCGCTTTGTGAACGCCGCACATACCTCGACCCTTGATGTATGCACCCTTGGATGCTTCACTCATTCCTTGTGTGCGATGTATTTGTCTTTTGCAAAAGGGGTTGCATTCCAGCTCTGGCCTTCCATGCCATGATGCTCTGCATCCGCTTTGCTACATTAAATAAAGGTTCTCACCTACTTATGTGCATTTGTGAAAGCAAGTTTTCCTTCATCTCTAACTATTCTCTATCTAATTTCTTCTTACTAACATTTCTTTCGTCAGTCTGGGTAGTCCGTTCGGTCTAGTTCTCTGATCTCCAAAAACATAAGCTGCATTCTGCATTCATTGATTAGTACATTTGCATTATATCAAGTCCATACAAAGCATTTTATCCATTTCATCTTATAAATGTATCAAAAACATAAACACCATTCATACATGTTCCAAAGATAGTACATATATAGTGCATAAGACATCCATACATGGAAAGTAAACATAAGCCATAACACATTGCATCCCATCATATAGCTGCATATCATATCATATATCAAAACAATATCGGAGTACAAACTTGGACTCTCTATCCTACGTATGACCCGCAGGCTGAGTACATAATGTCAAACTATATATGTCTCCATCATAAGGAGCATGTGCCTCTATCATTGGGTGCTCCCTCTGTCCTCCTCATCCCTGCTATGTCTCGAGGATGAAGCCCCTCCTGTCCCTGGTCCTGGTTGTGGTGGTCTCCTAGGTCCACTCACCCCCATGCTACTCACTAACCTCTGAGAGCGTGGCCTGCTCTCTGTCCTTGATCGTGACTGATATGACACTGCTCTCTGCTCTGGTGGAACTGCACTCTCATATAGAGTCCTCAAATGGCACATCTCATCTCCTGCCTCTAATAAAATCTGTGCCATCTCACGTGCACTAGCATCCCTAATCGACCCAACATACTCAGTCACTCTCTGCTCTACTTGCTGTGCCTGGGCTATTGCTGTATCTTGAGCCTCTGTCAGCCTGGTTATCTCTGTCCTCATGATGGCATTCTATCTCTCCAATGTACCAATGTGATCATGCTGACTTGCTATGGCAGCCCTACATATCTCCATCTCCTCTATGCTGGCTGTCTCCTGCCCTATGGGTATATCTTGCAATGACTCATGATCTGCTGGATCTGGCTCATCTCTCTGCATGCACCTAGGACTCTCCTCTCCCTCATCGTCCTCCTCAGCCTCATGCTCGTCCCCCTCATCCTCCTCTCCCTCATCCTCATCATCTCCCTCCTCATTATCTTCCTCCTCATCATCTCCCTCCTCCTCTCCCTCATCGTCATCATCCTCCTCTCTAGCGAGTGGGAAGTCGTCCTGTCTCCTATGTACCAAAATATCAAGATCCGTCAATGGCACTATCCGCCATCGTGCAAACCATCTCTCATACTCCTCTATCATCCTGATATCTACAACATTTGATCTAAACTCCCACTGTCTCCACTGTAGCTGTGTGAAGTCGGCATATGCTATGTGTGGCTGAATCATCCTCCCCCACTGGCTCTGAATGCCATCGCTCCGCCAATGCGGTGAGTAGTCCTGTGTTTTCCCTAATCTCGAGCATGTATGTAATATAGTATAATCCAAGTCCTACTAATGTGTCTTTGTCCATACTCCTGAGTCTGTGTTGCAACATGAAGCAGTCAGGTCTGTTCTCACGCGCGATCAATGGATACTGTCGACTCTGCATCACAATTGGGGCACAATTTGTCAGTTTTAGGGTTTTCTCCTAAGGGCTGCATTTCCTAGTTTCATGCACCAATCAGGGTTTTTCTTATCTATTTTGACCTATCCTACCCTTATCCATCTTTTTAGGATCATCTGCGTGCTGCTTTCGATCAAATTAGTGTCCTAAGTGCACAATTGCGCTTGTGTACCCTGTCTTGCGCCTATGCAGCATCAAGCTATGCCTATGTACCTTACATAGGCATAGAACCTATTTACATAGGCGCATAATGCACCCACACAGGTGCAGGTATGCCTTTTTCCCTCCCCTATGGGCCCCGCAATGTCTCGCAATCAAGCAAAATGCATGAAATTGACCATATGGGTTTTTGAGCTACATACCGCTATTCCCATGTCGTCCAGTCATCTGTAGGTGCGTACACATTCCCCAAGGTGATCTACCATTGGAATGTTCACCATCTCTCTGCAAGGGTCCTTTTTCCCGAGCAACAACTCTTCCACTTTGGCCAGTGCAAATGAACTCTTTTCCTTCTCCTTGTCTCTTATATAGATCTTTGTCAGTACCTAGATGGACATGCATTCTCTCCATCTTGTGATGGTCACGGTCTTTTGTGCCTTCCAAGGCTTGTTATTTGTGCATCCGACCTTCAATTTTTGATCCGTTCGAACCTATCATCTTCTATCATTCTTATCGATCACTTGGCCTCTTTTCTGGATTTTTCCGGCCAATTCCTCGAGGGGGCATGCATATGTCATTGTTATTGTTTGGGGCATTTTCATTATTGTTCTTTGAAACAATGCTTATAATCACATTGTCTCAAAGAGGGGCAAAATGTAGACATCTAAAAATGGTCAACGCTTGTGGGGTCATACTTTAACATTTGCGCATTGCCTTATTTTAGGGTTCTTGCATCGCATTAACATTTCTTCTATGTTGTGCACTTGGTCTTTATCATTTGTGAGCATCGAGTCCTTCTTCTGCAATCCTCATTTTTCTCTCTTTCAAATTAGGTCTTGTCGATAGCAATCTTCAGTCATGATTTTGGTAAATCTTATCCTGTCGCATCATGGTGCATGCTCATTTATCATCATTTTGGACATCGTCAATCCTAATCAATGATAGAATTAGGGTTCTGTCCTCTTGTCAATCTTTCAATCATCTTTATCTTGTTAGTATCATTTGCGATTATCAACTTGTCAATCTCATCATTTTGTGATTGATTCATCATTGATCCTTGTCCTTGTCAATCTTGTCATTTTGCGATCGATTCGTCATCGATCCTTGTCCTTTTCAATCATGTCAATTTGGATCAATTAGTCATTGTTCCTTGTCAATGGGCGCTTATCAATTTGATCTCCTTGTCAATCTTGGTCAATTTGTCATTGATTTTTGTCAACCAATTTTAATCATTTATCAACATTGGTCCTTTGTCAGTCAGAATCATGATCGAACCTACATTAATTTCTTGTTGTCTTGACCTAATTCCTTGTCCTCTTATTTCTAGGGTTTTTATGATTTGTTCATTTAATCCTTTTCTTCTTCTTTGTGGGTTAAATAAATCTATTTATTTAGTCCTAGGTCTCTTTCATGAATTAATTAATGGATGAAAACCTATTAATTAATTCACCTAATTTCTATTTCATCTTTTTCCTCAATTTTCTAATTTGCTAATTTCTCCTAATTCCTAATTTCTATTTCTCCTATTTTCTTTAATTTTTTTTTCTAATATTTCCCCTAATTTCATGGGAATGACATTTCAATCTTGTCATAATTTGTCATGCATTTTGCATAGCAACTTGTCATAATTTGTCATAATTTGTCATACTCCTTGCATAGAAAATTGTCATTTGTCATAATTTTGCCATTCTTGATTTGAATTTCCTTTCAAATCTCTTCATGCTAATCTTGTCCTCTCTCCAATTTGTCTATAAATTGGATGGTTTTATTCAATCAAAAAATCAATCAACCATGCTTCTATTATCCTTATGCTACAATTTTCATCTTGTCATCTTGCTTGATTTCATACTTTGCTCTTGCACTTGTAGGTGAGATCCACAAACGAGATAATTTGAAGGAGAAAGAAGGACAATGGAGGTCAATTGAAAGAGACATTGGTGATGATTTTTCATTTATTTTGAATGTCTTATTTTCAGTTCTTCTATTGATGGTAATAGGATTTTAATTCATTGCAATTTAGCTTTGTGGTTAGCTAATATTTATTGCTTTGATGCATTCCATTTTCCTAGTTACACAAAAATATTTAAGGGGTAACATACCTTTATACTTTTGGTTTTTCTCTTCAGCTTTCTCACAAAGTTTGATTCCATCTCATTCAGGCTCTCCTCATCATCTGAATAATTTTCTGTATCTTTTGATGGTTTAAAGGTTGTTTTTGATTTTTCTTTATCTCTGCCAAACTCCCCAATCTCTAATGCAGTCAAGGTGCCAAACAACTGTTCTCTAGTGAATTTTTATGGATCATAGGTCTCTGCAATAGTTGAAATCTTGTCACTATAACTCTCTGGTAAAGTCCTCATAATCTTTTATATTACATCGTTCTCATCCAAGACACCACTAAGATCTCTGATCTTATTTACAACATTGTCAAACTTATAAAAATAGCTTGCTACACCTTCACCTTCTTCCATTCTCAAATCCTCACATGTGCTCTTACTAGTCTTCATCTTAGATAACTTGACTCTTTCATTTCCTTCATAGATACTTTTCATCTTTCCCAAACTTCACAAGCAATATCCAAAGAAACAACTGTCACCAATTTAGTTTTAGACAAAGCACTAAAGATAGCATACCTTGCTTGCTCATTTTCTTCATAGGTCCATTTTCTAGTAGCAAATATTTAGTCTCCACATCTTTCGAGGTTTTGTAACTTAGAGAAATCAAATATCCTCACATCTTTAATTTTTAGAAACTATATTTGCATCCTTCAAAGGTAGGAATAGTCAATTTATGTGCCATTAGATCTCCTTGAGAAGTTAGTCTCACTTTCTAGGAACAAAAGATTTGATACCAATTGTTAAATATTTCAAAAAATTGAGAGGGGGGGTGAATCAGTTGTATTATTTAAATATATTTTTGTTTTGATTAATTTAAATATATTTTTGTTAATCTTAGAGGATCTAGTTAATACTGAGAAGGGGGGGGGGGGAATCATTATTAACAACAATTTCAAACTTAAAACTTTAACTTAAAAAACTTCACCAAATCAATCATAAACCAGTAATAAACTCTTTACCATTACTGGTAACACTAATAACCAACTGTTAAACTGATTTAACAAAACTACTCATTAAGTGTTCATCAACATGCATAAACTAAAAGTAAATCAAATCAACACATTAGAAACATTCACCACATGAACACCATGTTTTTCATGTGGAAACCCAAATAGGGAAAAACCCTGGTGGGAATTGGTACCCACAAAAATTGTGCACTCTTTCAGAATGCGCCCTATTAGGAGCCTAGTCCGATTAGAATCTTACAAAGATGCCCTATTAGGAGTCACTCGGTTAAAGGATTTAGATGATGAGCCCTGTTAGGAGCTTTGACCTATTAGGATCAACCTCACAATAGGATTAAACACTCATATGTTGAGCTACCTGGTTAAGGGATTTACATTGTAAGGCATGTTAGAAGCTACCCAATTAAGGGATTTTGACTACTGCAATTGTTAGGGAACACCAATGAATGATCTGGGTATAGAGCATAACTGCTTGCTTGATCAGATCCAATTTTTCTCCAAATCTACCATACTCACACTCTGGTTCAGCTTCACACTCTTCTCAAAAACCACCAACACAACAAACATCAACTAAACTGACATAAATAACCTTTGCAACTTAGTCGGTTACAAAACCCTAAGACTTACAACATAGATCATCAAATGGATCATTACAATTAATTATAAATCAATTACAACTATTGATGATCACCGCACCTCGATCTTATACAAAGTCAAACTATTGGAACACTCTTCTAAGAGCTTTGTTGTTTCCCAAGAAATTCCATCTTCAAACACGCTAAAAAAATAATTCATCCATCTACACGAGTTGTGCCACATGACCTCCAACATTTGAACTTGATGTAGATCACCACCAAACCAAAAATCATTGCCAGTTAAGATAATTCTTTTCCAGTCCTTAAACCCTTCTTAAACCCTAGCAAAAATACAACATAAATCATAAAAATGACTTTCGATAAATAAAACATGATGCGGTTCTAGTCAGATACATATTACAATGATAAAAACTCACATTCCAAACCACAATACTTCAATCATCACCAATTGTCAGATCTAATCAAAACATTTCCTCATTTACCAGTTAAGGTCCTAATTCCCAGTTTCCTGTTTGTTTACCGGTAAGGTCTTTCCATTAGACCAAAAAGACTAAGATGACAAAATAAAACATATAAAACATTAGTTTCCATCAATGAAAACACAAATAACTGATCAAAGTCATCCAATTGTGCAATCACAATCTCTTCATCACAATGTCATCATAAACAATCCTTTACCAATCCAGTCATCATTCTTCATCTGCATCAGTTGTGCTAATAATTCCACCATTCTCCCCCTTTGGCATTGATAGAAACACCAACATAAACATCAACATATTCAACTAAAAATATTCAACTAAAATCATGCTACTCTATTCTGGAACTTCTCTGCTGCACTTCACTCTTTTGCTAGTTCTTCTCTTCTCCTCCTAGAACTAAATCTTCATTTCTTCTCCCCAATCATATTTCTTATTCTCTCCCTTTGATAACAATTCTAAAGGTGTAGATGCATCACTGCTTATCAAATCCATTGCTGTTGTTTTCAACATCTCTTTAAATCTCATCTAAGTTGCCCCCCCTACGAAGTAGCTGTCATTTCATCAATCCATAGTGAAAAGTTTTTAATAAGCATACTGGATTGATGTGTTTCCTATATCCTAGTTTTTCTTGTATAGGAGTCTAACCCCTACCCATTTTATCTCTGAGGTACTCAAAGGTAGTCTTCCACAAAGGTTTTGTGAAAATGTCTGCTAGCTGCTCTTTGCTTGTCACATACTCCATTTTGACTTGTTTTTCCTATACTCTCTCCCTCAAAAAGTGATATTTCAATTCTATGTGTTTAGCTCTTGCATATAATACAAGATTTTTTGAAATATTAATTGCACTACTATTGTCCCAATGAAAAACTTAATCTCACTAATAAGAGACATCTCAAATTCTTTCTTCATCTCCTCAGCAAAAGCTATACATAAATCATCATCACCTCCAAAAATAATATCATCTACAAATACTTCAACTATCAACACTCCATCTCCATTAGTCTTAAGATATATGTTACTGTCCTCACTGGTATGCTGAAACCCTAGCTTTATCAGGTGTGCATGCAATCTTTCAAACCATGCTCTCGGTGCCTGCTTCAATCCATACAATACCTTATGTAACTTGAAAACCATATATTTATCCTCAGACAAAGAAAATCCATTCGATTGTTCTATGTACACTTCTTCCTCAAGGATGCCATTAAGAAAAGAAGATTTAACATCCATTTAGTAATGCTAGCAACAATTCTACCTAAGATCAAACCAATGGAGGGAACAACACAAGCAGAGGGGGGAAATTTGAATTCTGGAAATGGAGGGAACAACGAGGCTGGGTCCTCTGGTTCTGCTGCCTCTGCAGCTCAAGGACAAGTGATGGATGATGAGGATGGGAGACCGGATGGGGACCCATGGCAATGGGACCCTCCTCCCAACCACAAAAAGATGATAGATTCTCCAAAATTGGGTCCCAAGGCTGTCAAAGTTGACTTAGAAAAGATCATGGAGGTGAAAGCCCTCAAACCTTGGAGTAGTCTGTTTGCAAATAAACCATCTAGAAAACTGACTGGAAAATTGTCATTTCCCTTTGTGAAAGACATCTCTGATAGAAAAAGGGTAAACTTGCTATTGCGGTTCCAGATTTGGTTATCAATCATAGCATTTCTTTAATGGCTTTCTCTCTGGTGGGGAAGTTTGTTGGACCACGACCCAATATTGAGGATGTTAGGTCTTTTGTAAAGAGAAAATGGAGGATGAAAGGTCAGGTTGATGTTTCTGCCCTGTCTAGAGGCTTTTTCATTTTTTCCTTCTCTTGTGGGGAAGATATGGAAGCAACATTAAGCGGTGGTCCTTGGATGTTTGGTAAATCTTCCCTATCTATGAGAAAATGGTCTCCTAATATGGAACTCAATGACTCTTTCTTTGAATTTGCTCCGGTTTGGGTAAGGCTGCCTAGCTTGCTGATGGAATTCTGGGTTGAGGATGTTTTCTCAGGAATTGCAAACTCCTTTGGAGAGCTTGTTACGATAGATCCAATGACTGCAGCTCAAAAAAGGTTGGTTTATGCGTGCATTTGTGTCAATATTTCGTAGAAGATGGATCTTCCTAGTTCTATTGATATAAGTTCCAAACTTGGATTATGGGAACAAACAATAGAGTTCGAGTCCCTCCCCTTTGTGTGCTTTTCTTGTAAAAAGGCTGGTCACTGGGCTAAGGCTTTCCCTAGTAACCCTAAAAAACCTGTGATGGTTAACAATCCTCATAAACAAGTTTGGAAAGAAAAGAAAAATAATAAGGAAGGTAGTAAAGTGGATGGAAGAAGTGGAATTCCTGGCAACATACTAGACCTATCAGAAGGAGATAGAAATGACCCTCTTAAGACTCCCCCATTGAAGGAAGATAAAAAGAATGAAATGAGTGAGTTTGAGATCAAAACAGTCAATAATTTTGATGCTCTATAGGCTCAGGAGGAAGAGAATGCTATCAGTGAAGAGATTCTTGAAGAAGGTGAGATTGAGATTGTCACCGAATCTCATCGTGAGGCCCCTCAAGTTTCAGTAACAAAAAGAGATGAAGAGTGCCTAAATGAATTTGAAGGACATGAAATTAAACTTGGAAGGAAGAACAAGTTTGGATCGCCTAAGGTTAATCTAAATGCATTATTGCATAATATTGGAGTTGATACGCCCACATCATCCCAGAAAAGAGGAGAACGGTGGAGTAACATGAAAGATGAGCCCAGAGAGGAGCATGAGGGAGAAATAACAAGGAATGGAAAAAAGAAAAACAAGAAGGCAGGATGCCCTAATGGGGTGAAAACTAGGACTAGGTCCAAGGCTGATATTGGTGCCTCCAAATCTCCGCAGGAATGTAAAACTATGAAAAGGCACAGGGATCAGGAGAGCAAGCAAAACATAGCTGATGGAAGGCAACAAACTATATAGGAATCTTTCCCCCAGGTTTCCAAGTGAAGGTAATATCATGGAATATCAGAGGCCTAAATGGTCTCAATAAACAGGATATATTACGGAATCTCATTTGAGACCATAAGATGAATATTATCCTGGTTCAGGAAACCAAAATGAGTAAGGAGAAAGTGGAGAATTTAAACTTCTTTAAAAATGGAGGGGTTTGTGGTAGCAGTTTGAACGGGGCATCTAGTGGGGTGGCTATATTCTAGAACAAGAAAACTATTGTAGGAGAAATTATTGATGAAGATGGTAACATTATATCCATGAAAGTTAAAAGCATCTATGAAGGAAAGGAATGGGTGGTCAAAAATATCTATGCACCTAATTCCAAATCTACTAGGAGCAAATTTTGGGATAAAATCCAGCAGAAAAGAAGATCTTTCCCTAAGAAAAGCTGGGTGTTGATGGGAGATTTCAATACTCCTCCGCAAGGTACTGATAAATCTGGAGGAACTCAAGCCCAACTGGACAATAGATCTGATTTGATGGACTTCATCAATGTCAATGCTCTTATTGATATGGATCTTATTGGAGCTTCTTACACCTGGTCTAATCATAGGGATGGTGAAGACCTCATTCAGGTAAGACTTGATAGATCCCTTGTTACTAATGATTTGATTCTTTCTCATAGATGTTCCCTATTAGTTGTCAATAGAATTGGTTCAGATCATTATCCCATCATTATCCCATTGCCTTTGTTGCTGAGTCCATTAAGAGTAAACATAGTTTCCCTTTTTGGTTTGAGAAAATGTGGATTTCACACCCCTCTCTTGAAAAAATCATTTCCAACTGGTGGAGTATTGATGTGCATGGAACCACCATGTATAAAGTTGCTAAAAAAATTAGAAACATCAAAGATAACAGTAAGATATGGAACAAGAAGGTCTTTGGTGATATTTTTGACTCTAAGAAAAAGCTAAAGGAGGAATTAGAACAGATCCAAAACTCTATACAGAAAGATGGCTATAAAAAGTATCCCAAAGCTAAGGAAGATGATGTTTTAGTCAAACTTCACAACATCATCTCTAGGGAGGAAATCTATTGGAGGCAGAGATCTAGGGCTATTTGGCTGGAACAAAATTTCTAGATTAATTACCGAGGACAAAATTATTCTTAATGAGGATGATATTAGGGATGAAGCTGTTAGTTTCTTTTCTCAGCTCCTCACCGGTAGCAAGGATATTGATTATACCCAACAACAAGATTTGGTTGACATCATCCCCAAGATTATTAATCCTAATCAGAATAAGGCTCTTTTTGCTATCCCCTTTGTTGGGGAAATTAAAAAAGCTGTCTTGTCCTTTCAAGGGGATACGACTTCGGGACCTGATGGCTTCCCTATGTTTTTCTTCCAGGAATTTTGGCTTTGATGAGAAGATAATCAAAATTATCAGAGAGTTTATCTCCACTCCTATGTTTTCAATTCTCATTAATGGATCTCCTACTAAATTCTTTAAATCGTCAAGGGGGCTCAGACAAGGAGATCCCATATCTCCTATTCCTTTCACCATCTTGGTTGAGAGAATGAGCAGACTGATCCGAAAAATGAAAGTGAATAAAATTATCAAAGGTCTTCAACCTTCCTCTGCTAATGTTTTTTGTTCTCATCAATAGTTTGTTGTGATACTATATTAATGGGATATTCTTCTGTTGGGGAGGCTGCTACCTTTAAAGGTGCTCTTAATTCTTATTCTATGGCTACTGGCCAACAAGTCAATTGGGACAAATCGGCTATATACTTCTTGAACACTCCGATCATAAGACAACAAAGAATTGCTAAAATTATTGGTTGCAAGGTGGAAATGCTCCCCTCCACTTGTCTGGGTCTTCCCTTGGGATTAGCTCCCCCAAAATCCTTTTGGAATATGCTAATTATCTGTATGGATCCATTTTATCTCAGGCTGGAAAGTTGCAGCTTCTTCAAGATACTCTCCAGAATCTCCATGTATATGCTCTCAATCTATTTGGTATCCCGACTAAATTTGTTGAAGCATTAGAAAGAATCCAGAAGAGATTTCTCTGGTCAGGAGTTGAAGAAAAAAAGTGACTATCCTTGGTTGCTTGGGACAAAGTGTGTAAAACAAAGAGCAAAGGATGACTTGGTATTAAAGCTCTAATTTTTTTTAATAAAGCTCTCCTTGCTAAACAAATATGGAGATCTTATGACAATAAGAAAGATTGGAACTAGATCTGGTTTGACAAATATATTCAAAATCAGACACTCTAGGATCTCCTTAACTCTGAAGACATCCTTGTTGGGTCCTTCATTTGGAATAGTATTATCAAATCCATAAAAGTGGGCAAAGCTAGAGCTAGATGGGTCCTTGGAAAAGGTGACAAAATAAGGTTCTGGGAGGATCCTTGGATGAACAATGAGCCTCTCTTTGATCAAGGCAACAATCAATTTATTGAGGAATGTAAAAGGAGGTTTGGGTCTATGGTGTGTGACTACTGGAAGGAGAACAAATGGGTTAGGCTTGATGTTATAAATGCTGGATTTTCCCTGCTCCAACAGGAGCTGCTGTCTTTTTCTATTAACAAAGATTATGATGATGTTTTCCTCTGGAAGAGTAATCCTAGAGGTGACTTTACGGTTGCTTCTGGCTACAAAAACACTTTCACTCAGACCAGTAACCCTATATGGGGCAAAGTTTGGAACAAAATTATTATCCCTAAAGTCAATATGTTCCTTTGGCTTTCTACTCACAATAGGATCCTTACTATTGACAACTTGGTCCGAAGAGGTTTTATGTTCCCTACCAGGTGTGAGCTATGCCAGAAAGAGGAAGAATCAGTTGATCATCTATTTTTCCATTGCTCCTTCACTTGGGAAATCTGGAGTAAGTTTTGGGTGAATTGGAAAGTTTATTGGGTCATGCACAAGAGTCTCAAGGAAATTATTTGGCAATGGACCTTCCCTACCAAATTTCCTCTTATCAAGAACCTTTGGTCCCTGATCCTCCCCATGACTTGCTGGGGAATCTAGAAAGAGAGAAATAACATAATATTTAGGGAAGCTAAGTGCACCTCTTAGGTGGTCTTTGAAAAAGTTTGTAGGGATATAAAAGAAAACATAAATATTCCTCACAGGAACAATAAAAAATAGTTTTTTACTGATATGAATGAAATTGAAAAAGGCATCCTTACTGAATGAAGCTTAATCCACAAAGTTTGCAAATCTAACAATAAGAATAGGAGAGATAATATTGTTTGGTGTTTTCCTGATCATGAATGGATAAAGGTGTATTTTGATGGGGCGGCTAAAGGCAACCCTGGGAAGTCTAGTGGTGGAGGAGTCATCAGAAATGCTCAAGGTGTCTGTATTGCTGCTATTGCTTCTCCTTTTGGGGTCCAAAATAATCATGTGGTTGAAGCTTAGGCTATGTTAAAAAGCCTCTAGCTTGCTCAGGGATTCAAATTTTAAAAAATTTGGCTGGAAGGGGACTCCCTCAACATCATCCAGGCCCTTAAAGGTACTAGTTCTGTTTCTTGGAATATTACTAATTTAGTTGAAAGTGCTAAAAAGTTATTAAATGAATATGTTAGTATTCTCATAACTCACACTCTAAGGGAAGGCAATAAGGTTACAGACCTCTTAGCTAATTAAGGGGTCAATTTAGAGTTGGAGATTAAATATATCGGAGAGACCCATTGTAGAGAGCAATTATTATTTGATTGCATCAATGGGTCAATTTAAAATCATGATTATCTTTTGGGATCTAGATATCAAAGACAGAGCTTGGGGGCAAATGAACTATCAGTTAATGATTGCTTTTAGGCATCAGTTTTATGATCATATGTGCGATGGGGATTATAATAATAAGTGTCGGTTTTGTGCAGCCATTATCATTATCCTTGAAACCACGAAAGGGGTCTCTATTATGTTATTCCAGAATTTTGCACAGGAACTTGTGGTTAAATCTATAGATTGTGAGATATACCTTTGGGTACTTCGACTTGCTATTCAAAATGGTAGGTAACTTAAACAGGAATGAGCCCTCTGATTGCAAAAACTGGAAGAGTGAGCATAAAGTGTGGAGGAGGCTTCATAGATATGGTTTCACCGACTATATGGAAAAGCTGCATGGTAGTAGAAATTAGGTATCTCATGGCTTTGGTAGGGGCTCAAACAACAATAGAGTCACCTTGTTTGGGGAAACCTGGAATATTGATGAGGATCTGGTAGCGGAGGTCACGGGTCTTCACAATGAGGGCACTAAATTCTATAGACAATAGAAGTATGCTGCTGAAGTGATTAAAAACTTCCCAAAGTCTAAGGATGAGAAGGTTCGCCTTGCAAAGAAAGACAACATCTCCTACTACCTACCCCAATAGGTAAAGTCTTTTTGGCAGAAAGTGTTAAGGGTTTTGATGGAGTTCCTTACTGTTGATGGTAGATTTACTAAAATCTATAACTATCATTTTGCAATTCTTAATCATTTCCGCCATGGGGTTAAGATTTCCCCACCCTTTTACTTAGCTTCTTCTCTGAATGAGAGTTTGGCTGACCACTCTAAAAAGCCTAGTTCTTACCCCATAGCCCATCAGAGGCTTATTTTGCTCATTTATGAATACCTAAAGGAAAAAGCTAGGGCTAGCAAGTATGATTACCTGGTAATTAATGCACATGTTTTTGAGAGCTATAATGATTCTGAGTCTGATGATGACCAGTCTAATGCCCCTACCCATAAAAAATGGAGAGTTGATATTGATAATGTGGAAACAGAGGTGCATTATGATTTGGAGGAGGAAAAGGGGAAGGATATTGAGACAAAAATGGAGAGTGAGAAGGAAGAGAATGTTGGAGAAGGGGAGGAAGGGAAATCTAAAAACCCTTATTCTAACCTTATGGGCTCGGATAGTAGGAATATTGCCCTGAACTCTATGGAGGAAGACAACCCTAATTCTGTGAGCATTGAGCAAGGTAGGGAATCAACGAATACTATTTTGGATACTGCCCGAAATTGCACACTGGAGTCCTTCAATCTCTAGAAGTGGGTTATTGACAACATTACTAGCATTCAGAGTAATAAGAGGAACCTGGAAAATAAGATACACAATTTGATTAAGGAAACAAATTCAGGGAAAAAGAGTGAGGAGATGGAAACTAGTGAAGTTGAGGAGGAAATTGAGATGCAGGACTGGTCGAAAAAAGACCTGATAAAAGGGGATTTGAAACATCTGGAGGATGTTATCAGAATTGTAAAAGAAAAGGCTGAGGTGGATAAAGATAACATCATCACTCGGGTTGCTCAAACTAAGAAGGCTTTGAAAAGCTTCATGAACCACAGTCTTGAGGTCTTAAGAGTTTCGTCACATAATATGAATGTCTTGGTGGATCACTTAGAGAGGAAAAATCAGGATAAGAACTTGGTAATCATTGAAGATGTACCGACCTCCAACTCCACCCATCAAATCTCCAGGAAAAGGACCAGGTAGACCACCACTGATATGGAGACCAAAATGAAAGACATCCAGCTGAAACAGGAGAGAAATGATCTGAGAGAAGCCACTAAGGCCATGATGCTTTTGGTTCAGAATGCTGAGGAGTCTATTAAAGTTTTAATTTGAAATGTAATGGTGGGTTTTGGATGCCAATTTCTTGTTGGCTCCTTGCTGTCCTTTTGTCCTAGCTGTTGGTTTTTGTGCTAGTCTTTTGCAACTATTTTGTCTTGGTCTTATCTTCTCTTATTTCTTTCTTTCTCATCTTTCGTATTGTAAGCGGGTTTTGGGTCCCTTAAAACCTGTTTTTCCTTAATCAAAAACATCCATCTGGTAGACCTTAAAGCCTTTAAATGCAACATAATCAAGTAACATTCTTAATCCTTCCAATCTTACCACTGGTGCAAAGGTTTCTCCATAATCTTCTCCTTCTTTTGGTGCATAGTCTTTTCATACCAACCTTTCTTTATTCCTCACAACCTTGACTTCTTCATTCAACTTGTTTCTAAAGACCCATTTAGTGCCAATCATATTCTTGTCTTTTGGTCTGGGAACAAGTGTCCATGTCTTGTTCTTCTCTATCCGATCCAATTCCTGATTTATAGCATTAATCCAATCATCATCCTTCAATGCCTCTCTTACTATTTTAGGTTCAATAGTCGAAATTAGACAAGAATTTTCTCTGATTTTCCTTCTTGTTTGTACACCAACATTTTTATCTCCTATAATTTTTTCTTCTGAATGATTTAATCTAACATACCTTGGTATTACTGGTTCCTATTCTGTGTCTTCTACTTCATGTTCTTCATCTTCTTCATCGCTTTCTTCATTTACCGGTTGAGCACTCATTTTTGCATTTTCCTGCTCATCATTCTTTTCTACTTTCGGTTCAATAAACACAAGTTTTTCTTCATCTTTCTTAGGTTCAGATCTGCTGGTCTTATTATATTTCTTAGAGAGTTCATATACCTTCACATTTGCACTCTCAATGATCCTTTTTGTTCTCTTGTTATAACATTTGAAAGCCTTACTCTTTGTAGAGTAACCAAGAAAAATACCTTCATCACACTTTGCATCAAACTTTGTAGTGAAATCATCACATTTAATGAAACATTTACTCTCAAATTTTTTAAAGTAACTTACATTAGGAGTCTTTCCATGCTATAATTTGTAAGGTGTTTTGTTGTTACCTCTGTTGACAAGTACCCGGTTCAAAGTGTAAACAACAGTGCTAATTGCTTCTCTCCAAAATATTTTTGGTACTTCACCTTGAATCAACATGGTTCTAGAAACTTCAAAAATTGTTCTATTCATTCTCTCTTCTATCCCATTCTGTTGTGGAGTTCTAGGAGCTAACATCTGCCTCTTGATTCCTTGTTCATCACAAAACTTCACAAACTCATCAGAAGTAAATTCTCCTCCCCAGTTAGATCTCAAACATTTCAAATTCTTCCTGGTTTCTTTCTCAACTAAAGCTTTGAATGATTTGAATTTATTGAATGCCTTAGACTTTTCTCTTAGAAACATTACCCACATCATCTTGGAAAAATCATCAATGAAAATCATGAAATATCTATCACCAAAATAGCTCGTAGTCCTCATAGGACCACGAAGATCAGTATGAACCAAATCTAAAATATTTTCTAAAGAGAAATACTTACTCTTAAGAGATACAAAAGTAATCTTACCCATCTGACAATCCTTACATAACACATTATCCAGTTTAATAAGCTAGGGCAAACCTCTCAAAATACTTGATTTACTAACATTTATCAAATTGTCAAAATTCACATGACAAAACCTCTTGTGCCATAACCATCTGTCTTCAATATTTGCCACCAAATAACTATTCACATTAGTATTCAAATGAAATAGATTACCTCTTGTTTGATTTCCAGTAGCAATCAATTCTCCATTACTTGCAAGAATCCTACACACTCCACTTTTAAATTCTTGGAGATATCCCTTATCATTTAATTGACCAACACTCAAAATGTTATGTTTTAATCCACAACCCAAAAGACGTCATCTGCATTACTTTTTCCATTTAATGAAATAGTTCCTTTACCTTTAACCATGCAGAGTGAGTTGTTACCAAACCTTACCACACTGCCATCAAATTCTTCAAGAGATAAGAACTTGTTTCTATCACCGGTCATGTGGTGTGAGAAACCACTATCTATTATCTATTCATCACTGCTATCCATGTGAGACACCTATGCATTTTCATTAGTTAGATCTTCCTTCACAACAACAAACACTGTCTCCTCATTGTCATCTTATTTTGATTCTTCATCTGCCACACCTTTATCCACTACAATATAGCAATGCTTATGTCCTTTTCCTTTAAATTTCCTAAACTTTTCCTTTTTATCACCATTAGGACAATTTGCAGCAATGTGTCCATCTTATTGTAGGAAAAACACTTCAAAGGAAGTTTACCTTTGTACTTATCGGTGCCTCTATGAAATATTTTAGCCAATAGTGCCTCAAGTTCCATCAGATGATCTTAATTATGATCCTTAGTTCTGCTACCGCCATGGCTAGTCCTGCAGTCATGATTATGACAAATATCCTTTCCTTTCTTCACAGATGCACCGGTTACAAAATCTTTAAAAGTAGATTCAGACGGTTTGGAAACACTATTATCAAAGCTGTTTAACTCAAATGCAGTCAACTTTCCAATAAGAGAATCAACAATGACTTTATCTTTAGAAATAGATCTCAGTTCTTGAATTGCAGAAACTCTAATAGCATATTGTGGTAGGAGAGTTCTAAGCATTTTACTAACAACAACAACATCATCATCAATCTTACCGCCAACACTCTTAATACCACCTACAACTTCTTTAACCCTTTGACTATATTGTACAATGTTGTCACCATCAACCATTTTCATGTCATCAAATTTGCCTCTTAACTTTCTTCTTTTGCTCTTTGTACATGTTCATCTCCTCCATAAATAAAGTCTAATTTCTCCCATACCTCAAATGCAGTTTCTAATTCATGAACATCTTGTTGAAATGTGGTGACTGATCAGCAAAGTACTGTACACTCAGCACGTATCCTCATCGGGGTCTGGGGCCAGGCTGGGCCCTGGGCAAGGGTTTGGGGGTGGCAGCCCTCGAGAAAAATGAGGGTTTGGGGGCGGGAGCCCCCAAGAAAATTTTTTTTGGGTATTTTTTTTTGATGAAAACCGACATTGTAATAAAACCCTAAAAAGGCCGACTTTGTTTTTGCCCTAAAAACACATGCTATAAGCGGCTGGGATGCTTAAGGCATTGTAAGGTTGATGTACTATTTTTGCTGGATAATAAGAAAGATTGGACGACTGTGTATGGTGGACGTAACCCATTCTAGGTGAACCACGTTAAATCTCTGTGTTATCTGTGTCCTGTTTTATTTTTGTATCTTTTGTATTTAAATCTACATGATATAATTGTTAGTTCATATTTGCTTCGGATCTACTTGAAACCCTAACACATCTATATACTTAGAATCAAATAGAGTACTTACAATTGCTTCCAAATCTTGAATGTTTTCTTGTTGTTCTTTAAGGTCATCCGGTGTCAAGGGGTTGATAGTAGGAGCAACATACTTGTTTACCACATGATTCTAATACTGAGTACCTAATCCTTTGATGTATATCTTCATCCAGTCTTTCCATATCCGGTAGTTGTCCTTGGTAAACTTGGGACCTTCCTTCTTCATCATCTTTCTTTAGGATCTTTCCCTCAAGTTGTTAAGCTTTCTACACATAGAGGACCAATTCTCCGATACCAATTGTTAATTTAGAGGATCTGGTTAATACTGAGAGGGGAGGTGAATCAGTATTAACAATAATTTCAAACTTAAAAGTTGAACTTATTAAACTTCACCAAATCAATCATAAACTAGTAATAAACTCTTTACCATTACTAGTAATCACTGATAACCAACTGTTAAACTGATTTAACAAAGCTGCTCATTAAGTGTTCATCAACATGCATAAAATGAATGTAAATAAAATAAAAACATCAGAAACATTCACCACATGAACACCATGTTTTTCACATGGAAACCCAAATAGGGAAAAACCACAATGGGAATTGGTACCCACAAAAATTGTGCACTCTTTCAGAATGTACCCTGTTAGGAGCCTAGCTTGGTTAGGATATTACAAAGATGCCCTATTAGGAGCCACTCAATTAAGGGATTTAGATGATGAGCCCTGTTAGGAGCTTTGACTTGTTAGGATCAACCTTGCAAGAGGATTAAACACTCAGATGTTGAGCTACCCGGTTAAGGGATTTACAATGTAAGGCCAATTAGGAGCTACCCAGTTAAGCGATTTTGATTGCTGTAATTGTTAGGGAACATCGGTGAATGATCTAGGTATAACACTTAACTGCTTGCTTGATCAGTCCCAATTCTGCTCCAAATCTACTACACTCACACTCTGGTTTGGCTTCACACTCTTCTCAAAAACCACTGACACAACAAACATAAACTAAATCAACATAAATAACCTTTACAACTTAGTCGGTTACAAAACCCTAAGACTTACAACATAGATCATCACAAATCTTTACAACTCATTACAAATCATCAAATGGATCATTACAATCAATTATAAATCAATTACAATTGTTGAATAATCACTGCACCTTGATCTGATACAAATTCAAACCCTTAGAACACTCTTCTAAGCACTCTATTGTTTCCCAAGAAATTCCATCTTCAAACGCGCCAAAATAACAATTCATCCATCTATGCAGGTTATGCCACATTACGTCCAACATTTAAACTTGATGTAGATCACTGCCAAACCAAAAATCATTGCTGGTTAAGAGAATTATTTTTTGGTCCTTAAACCCTTCTTAAACCCTAGCAAAAATACAACAAAAATCATAAACACGACTTTCGAAAACCAAAACATGATGTGGTTCCGGTCAGATACATATTACAATGATACAAACTCACATTCCAAACTGCAACACTTCAATCATCACCAATCGCCATATCTAATCAAAACATTTACTCGTTTATTGGTTAAGGTCCTAATTCCCAATTTCATATTTCTTTACCGGTAAGGTCTTTCCAGTAGACCAAGAAGACAAAGATGACAAATGCAACATAGCAAACATCAGTTGCCATCAATGACAACACAAATATCTAATCAAAGTCATCCAATCATGTAATCTCAATCTCTTTATAGCAATGTCATCACAAACAGTCCTTTACCGGTTCAGTCATCATTCTTCATCTGGATCAGTTGTGCCAATCATGCCAACAAATTTTTCCACATAAATAGATCTGATAACTTAAAAGACACATTACTTAACCATAAATAGATATGAGCATGAAAGAGAACACATATGAAATAGTAGATATGATTTGGAAAACCCAAGAAGGGAAAAACCACGGAGAATGTTAGTTCTCAATATGAAAACACTAGTTAGGGTGACATTGGTTAAAGTGATTTTTGCAAAGATGGATCACTACCAGAATGCTCACTACAGGTGGGCTCACTGCTCAAGTAAATTCGCCAAAAAAAGGAGTGCTTACTACTTAGAGGAAGAAAGAAAGGATCCACCATAAAGGCACAATTGCCACACTGTTGTAATGTAAAAAGAAACCTTAGGTTCATTGCCACTAGTACCAAACAACATTAGCAAACAACCATATTGATCAACCACTTCACATTACCAAATATTGATCTTCCTTTTACAATCAACTTCCTTCTATGAATCCTTCTTATAATATTTCATTACAATCATTCTATATATATACTGATATCCAGAATATATTTTCCAAGTTGGTCAAGGAGATAATAAAACATTTTTCAAAATAGGTCTCCACTAAGCATTCCCATGGTGGAAAGGAATGAGAAGTGGACCACACCATAAAGAAACAACACGTTATCCAAACACCGCAATCACCAGACTAAAAGATAAAGCATCCAGGGTTAGTCAAATCAAGAAAGAACATGGCAAAAAATACATCTCTGGAGCACATCAACACGTGCTGAATTAGAATAACCAAGATAGATGCATGAGAAGCATATATCTAGAAACACATCATGAGACCTTAAAATGTGAAGCTCTGCAAACTCTTCCAGACAATCATTATCATCACTAAATAGACTTCCAGAGCACAACTTTCAGACCACCAAAACATGAGAGTGGAATCTCAAGGCAATATCCCATAACATACCAACACATCATGAAAATATCTGCAATAAGTCAGAACATCTGAGAGAAAAACTAAACATTGAAACAAAATTAGTACGTTGACATCAATGACAACCATACTGAAGCATCAGTCAATTTCACATTTGCAACATTGCCTTGGGATTGGTTTGGAATTTGTCTTGGTAGTGTGAAACCTGTAAACTGAACAACAAAAACATGTTCACAAGTTTCCCTTGGTTTTTCATACTTCGCCCTCATGGTTGATGGCTTCTTTTATTATGATTTTGATGAAATGAAAAGGGTTTATTAGGAAAATTGTTAGTTTTCCACCAATATAAGATATACCTTATTTTTAATTTAATAGATAATTATTAATGATTTTTACACACATTATGACTAAAGTCCTAATTGATAGGCTAACTGAAAAATATCTATAACTTTCAAAAAGATATAATTTTTTTGAACTCGAAAGATGCTACACATTCTATGCTTCCCATACTTTAGGATAATAGGAACTAGTCTAAGAAGAATAAAATTTGAACATATCACGAGTTTTGTAAGGAAATAGGAACTAGTCTCTAGTAGAGTTTCCATTGTATTTTTTCTCCAACCCATATCTCATAAATTCTAAGAAGTTGCAAATTTATATTTTCAAAGTTACTATTCAAATAGAAAAAAATGAGAGAATAAGCTATTCTCTCCCACACTTTAAGATCTGAAAAACCTAGGGGTATCCCTATAACCCATTATATTCTATATGAATACAATAAGCTTATCACTATGTACAATAGATAATTTTTTTATACAAACATAGAAATGGTTTAGAAGATTCCCCATGCTATATAAACATATCTTGCACCCTTTTAGGGTATGAAGATGAGAAATCAAATATTTTTTTTATCTTTAATGTATTAGTGGGATAGGAGGAATTTCTTTGACTAACCGACGAATATTCAAGGAAAATAAAATTATTAGATAGCTACCAATATGGTTTTTTTTTTTGATAGGTAATGGGCCGAAGTTGATAAAGTGTACATACCCTACCCCCTTTGTGGGATTTGAACTCATGACCTCTATTTCAAGAGCACAAATTATCCACCGCTAGACCAACTCAGGTTGTACTACCAATATGGCTTGATAAAAACTATTCTATAGATTAAAAACAAATAGCATTTCCTTATAATACTGTTTGTTATTTCCGTAGAATAACATGAACCTATAAATGCAATTTCAATATAAAGCTCTATGTAAAAACCACTTTGTTTATACTACATATCCCTCTTACATTCTAGAAATTTATTTCTCACCCTCCTTAAGTGTACTAATTAGAATTAAAAATATCATAGAAAATGTGTAGGTGAATAATTTTCACTTTATTTTAAGTACTTCTCTTCAAGTATAATATATAAAAAGAGAAAATAAATACACTCAAACCATCATTCATATAATGAACATAAAGTTTGTGTTACTACAAATTGCATAATAAATATTGAATTTGTTGTATTTAAAATAAATAAATTATGGTATAAATTACAAAGGTTTATTTTCCTCACGAATCTAAATGCATAAGAAAAAATTATATAGAAGAGACTACAAAAGAAAATTCCATATATGTGTGACATGTGTCAACTAAAGATAACACGACTAATCACCAAAAAAATTGCCTAAAGATGGACATGTGAACCTTACAAAGGGGAGTCATGATTATATTTTGGCCATTATAATTTTCTATTTGAGAAAATCATGTTTTATTACATTATACGAATAGCCACTAGATATTGTCATGTAAGCCAATAAAATTCTTAGGAAATCTGTTAGAATAGTGTCTAGGAAGTTTATTAAGAACCACCAAGAATTGGAATCTTGATTGGTGCATTAATTATTACATGAACCATCTACTTCTTTACAATTGAAAGTGCAAGATATTTTTTAACTTTAATTTTAGGTGGGAAAATATAATATGGGGAACTAAATATGTAAAGGGGATTGAGAACTAAATTTAGTGAGTATTAGGTTCCACAAGGGATTTGGGAATAAAGCATAGATTTGAAAGTGTAAGGTCCACATAAAGGCCCTTGATCCAAAGATAATTTGGGATACCAATGGTTGGAATTTTAAAAGAGATGAGAGAGAGGAAGACACATGGATCAATAGGGAGGAATCAACACCAAGGAACTAGTACCAAAGTCTAGGGTCCTTCAAAGTTTAAATATCGAAAGAAAAAATAAATAAATAGGATCAAGGGTGAAGAGACAATGAGGAATTAGATCTAAATGAAATCTAGAACCATATAATATTTTTGCAAAGTTCATCAACTTGTGAGCTTTATGACTTTTATAACCTACTCCATTTTCTCTTTATTTATTTCATTCTTTGTTCTCATTGTTACACTATTTGTAACTGAAAAATCTAATAAGAATTTTAAAATTCTTGTGAACTCACAAACCATGTGACATCATGAGCTTCCATCTTTTTCATCATTTATTTATCACAATTTCATAAATTTTGCAAAATTACAAAATTTATGACATTAAGAACATATTAGAAATCTATAAAGATTACAAACTTGAGAACATTGTGACCTTGGAGAAACTAAGGAAAATGAAGGTTCAAGGCTTATAATTTGTATGAGCATATCCATGTAATTCCCACCAAGAATACCCTAGAGAATCTAACCAACTAACTACAAAATAGAGATTTTTTTTTGAAAGAAGTAGAAAAACACATATATCTCAAGATAAATACATTCATACATCCACTAACATGATACCATAAATATATTTCATTAAACATAATTCACAAGAAGAAACAATCACATCATACATCCATTCATACTCATCATTCCCTAGGGTAACTCAACGTCTTTACTGTTAGAGAGTTCAAATAACTGAAAGACAACTGAGAGGGGGGGTGAATTAGTTGTTACAGATTACCAGAACCTTAAGCAACTAAAACTTTAATATCAGAACCCAAAACATTAATACCAGAATGCTTAAACAAAATACCAGAATAGAAGTTAAACCAATTAAGCATAAACAATAATCACATAATAAATACCATCCACATGACACCAAAATTTATACGTGGAAAACCCGGTAAAGGGAAAAACCATGGTGGGATGCCTACCCATAGTCAGATAATACTTTTGTAGTAAATATGTGAATTACAATTGAGGGGCCTACACTTGAATTCCAACAACCTAGAGCGCACTGTTCATCACAAAAGGAGTCTCACTGAATACATAGAAATCCAAACTACAATCCAGAGAAGTGTTTGAACTACAAAGATAACATCTCCTATGCCTGAGTACAATTCCGGTTAAGCTCAATACCAGAGGAATAAATCCTCTTACATAAACCCAATTCAATCTCCAATGATTGAACAAATCCTCTTCTTGAATGATATTACATTATTCACACATTACATATCCATATCTCATTCCCATGATCTTATCCCTATCATGATCTACAATGAGATCTTACATCTATATATACAAACCCTTTTGACCATAAACAATCAGGTCGGCCACCAGACAATAAACCAATTACATAATTACTAAACATGTCGGCCTTAGACCAAACAAATAATATCCAACACATAAGACATCCCAAAAATGTATCGAGAAGTCCAATCCACATGCTTCACTAAGCCAGTCCATAACCTAGATCAACCGGGACCCAATATAGGTCCACACGCTACAACAATGATCTCCATCTGCCAAGTCTTGAATATGATCACCATCAGCATCCTAAAACTTCAACAGAAATTGTACCAACACCACTTATGCATATCACCAAATATCTTCATCAAAATCTCTATCGGTGAAACCCTCGCCAGAAACAGAAGCCAAACTTCTAAGAAAATAGGATAGCATCCGATTACTAGACCAAAACCAACTAACTAAATTTGAACATAAGTGTCATGAATAAGCCAATTCCATAACCAAACTACACCAGAGGCTACCAGATCATGCCAGATCCAAACCAACCAGAAACCACTCAACTTACCTTTACCATAAGAGTGTCGGTAAAGCATCCAAACAACTAGTGTTGGCATCAATGAAAAATCATCAATGCAACACAATCAATTCCTCCAAATGGCCAACATTTACTTAACATAACATCTACACATTAACATCATTAGTGATACTAATGCATGATTTTATTTCCTTAAAATCAATAAATATTTTATCTATAAATACTTAAGAAAGTAACCATTTATCTTAACCATTTATTATCCATACATCATAACATTTAACTTCACTAATGCAATAAGTTCCTTTTAATGCACCAATTCCAAATGTGCCTAAACATTATTCCTGACAATTAAGTATCCATACAACCCAACCCATAAGAAACCATTCCTAAATGGAAGAATCCACATGATCTATCTCAACATATTACAATTAACTTCTCATACAAGATATCCATTACAATATACATCATCTAATCCATCAAGGAAATACAAACTCTATCTACAATGATAGTGATCCAAATCACATGATATGTATTACATAAAGAGACATTACATGTGTACAATATCTTCTCCAATATTAAATCATAGTTCCTATCTACTAATATAATTATCCAAAGTTACATTACACAATAATATTTCTCAAAATACAAAAAATAATCCATCATTGCTCCAAGATTCCATAGCATGAAGAACCGAAGAATAGAGTATCCTCAATCATGCACATGAGCATCCAATGAAGGAAAATACCAATGGAAGAAGGTATCAAACCACTAGACCCTATGGAACCAATAAGGTCCACCCCCGTTCTTTGAAGAATGACATAAGGTCCCACACACACTCTAAACCTATGCTGACACCAAACTTCTAAGGATCATATAACAAAAGATTAACATTCAACAAGTACCACTCCATAAGAGGAATACACCATAAATAAAAAATCCACCACACTATATAACATCATTCCAATGGTCACAAGGGCTTAAATATAAAATGCATAGGCACCAAAGGCTAACATCAAAATACAAGGCTAAGGTAGTAGGACACATGTAGGGAAAATAGTGTCACCACATGCTATCAACAAGGGTTTCCCTGGTGGTCTCTTGATGTAGATTAAGGGTAAAAAATATCCAAACACTCACAAAAAACCAATTCCTCGATACCCAAAACACCCCAAGGTGGTTTTCTCTCACAATCCTTCAATTCTTCTAGTAGCCCTTCAAACAATGTTTTTTCCTCATAAATTTTTGTATAGGAATGAAATAAAAAATGTAAAATAAATTAAATATACCCATTTTTATTTTATTTGATATATCTCAAACGAGGGTATGTTGTTTTGTATGGAACACTCCAAAAATTGTCTATTATTCTACTAATTAGGGCTAAAAGTTCAGCAAATGGGGTTTTCTGGGCATAATTTTTAGTATAGAGTAAATATCAAAAAAATAAAACCACTTTTAGATACACATTTGGGCTTTATACAACAGATGTCAAAATGAAATGGGGTTTATTTGGAAATAATGCTTCAAAATTAGACTGTCCTCATTCCAATGGGTCTAATTAGGCTTATTCCACTAGGTTGAAATAGGGTTTTGACACTCCATGACTTTAAATATCATAAAAATGTCTAAAATGGTCTGCCAAAAAATTTCCAACTATTACAAATCCTCTTCCAAGATCTTTTCTACCAAACCTAACTCCTATGCACTTTCTATGCCCAAAATCATGAGGTTTTCAATCGAGGGAGTCAACAAATTGGTCTCAATCTTCAACCCCCTACTCCTACAGATTCAATAACACAAAATATAATATTTATACCCTCATTCCACCTAGTTTAAGGTTCATTCAATGGTGGAATGAGGAGAAATCCATTATTTTTAGTCAGAACTCACTCTAGTGAGGTTTTCAAGCGGTTTGGAGAAAAAGTGCTCTAGTTTACTCAAAACTTAATAAAATCAATTGAAACTAATGGAAAAAGAATAATTATTCAATAAACCATGAGTTATTATTGATTTTTTCTCACTCCCAGGCTTTAGAAAGTCTGTACAAGGACTGAAACAACAAGAACAGTTTGAAAATGGAGGAAAATAGTGTTGTTTTTATTGAATTTCTCACCAATACACCATGTCCAACCCTGGAATCAACCTTACAAAGATTAATTAAACATATTTCAATAGTTACCAACCATATTTTGAATACCAACTAAATTTTTACATTATTTTCCACTTTTTGACCCTTCATATTCCTCTTTTGCATTTTGCACAATGACAACATTTTCAGAATTTGACAACTTTTAACAACCTTTTTCTAAATGACTAAAAAAAATCACAGATGGTATTAAAAGACTTGATTACACACAAAAAATGACTTAACATTACAAAATTAAACCTGAATACATATATACATCCAACTGACCAACTTTGTCTAGGTGCTCCTGCACCATACACCTGGACAAAAGAACTCAAGTCCCCTTGAGGATCCTACTGGAACAATTCATGCTGGAATACATATTTGATTTGTTCTCCAAGTGTGTTTCCATCTGGTAACCCTTTCCATTGGATCAAGGACTGAAAAGTGGCATTGGTCATTGCATTTGTGAACTCTTTGGCATCTAGAAACTGCCCCATCTTCACAAACTGACTTGATGAATGTCCGCTTATCTTTCTCTTATCTGGAACTAATGATAAAATTTCCTTCATACCTGCAAACATATCTTTTCTGTTCTTGTCTTGAACTTCTCTCTTCTTTAGTCTTGTTGCAAACTTGAAATCACCTACATATTCTTGCCAAACACCTTCAATCACTACACCTTTTCTCTTCATCTCTTCCACCAGATTCTCTCTCTTCCACCAGATTCTCTGCCCCTAGAATCTCTAGATTATTAGGTTTACAAACCTTTGTCTTGATAGATTTCAACTGCCCACTAGCCTCTTTTGCAATCAATGAACAAGGCATTGTTTCTATCATGATTTTATCATTCTTTTCTAACCAATCTTGCATTTCCATAATCAATTCATCCTTGACCTTATCTTTATCTTCTTTTGACACCAAATAATTATCTTTTCCCATCAAAATTGAATCATTTACCAAACTTACTATCCTAGCATCTTCTTCTTTTGTAGGGGCTGCAAACTCTTCATATTTTTCTTCCTCAAGTGTTATAAACTCCTTTTTACCTAGGATTATCACCTTAGTTGTCTTGGTTTGTTCCTTAATATCCTCTTGCAATGGTGTTAGTGTAAATATAGTTCCATTTTTTCAATAGTATAAGTATTGTGTCTACCATCATAAATTGCATGCCTATCAAACTGCCATGGTCTTCCAAGAAATAATTGGTAACAATTGGCAATAATCCATAGGCAACACATCACAAAGTATCCTATCCTTTTAGCCACCTATATTGAAATCAGCCCAACCTTGTTCACTCACCAAAACAAATTGACTTTCATTCAACCAAGACACTTTATAAGGTGTTTCATGAGGTATCTTTTCTAACTTAAGTTTATCAATCATTTCAATAGACACCATGCTATCAGTGCTTCTATAGTCTATTACAACTTTACATACCTTCCCATTGCATTTTCAAGTTGTCCTAAATAGTTTTCTTCTTGGTGTTGATTCCTTCTCCTTGGATGCTTTGAGGAGCGTTCTTCTAATCGTTAAGGATTCTCCAACTTCTAGAGAATCAAGTTGATTAGGAGAGTGAACACTATCACAATCATCCTCTTGCACCAACTAAACTCTCTTATCACCATCCATTGTAGTAGAAGCTTGTTTCTTAGGACACTTCCATTCTTGATGGACAAATTGATTGCAATGATAACACCTTCCTAAAAATGAACTTGATCTTCTACCTCCACCAAATCTTCCTCTAAAACCTCTAAGTCCACCTCTTTGATTAGAAACTTGGTCTTTTCTTTTACTTGCATCCTATTGGTCCTCATAGGACTACCTTGAACCTCTTCCTTATCTTTCTTGCCTTCTTTTTAAATTCTCTTATGCCCTAGCAGCTACCTGAAAAAAATCTTCAACTGTCCTAGGTGTAGCCAAACTCAATTCATCTTGAATTTGAAATCTCAAGCCACACATATACCTTTCTATCCTTTCATTTTCATCTTCAACATGACTAGCCCTAATACTCAACTTGTGAAATTCTTTAGTGTAGGCCATGACATCCTTATCCTTCTGCTTTAAGCTTTGCAACTTCTTTATAGTTTGTATTGCATGATCACTTGGCAGGAATTGGCTCTTGATCTTTGACAAAATCTTATCCCATGAACTGATTTTTGGTTTCCCCTTCTTCACTCTTTCCTCTTGAACCAAAATTCCACCATGTAAGAGTAGGTCTTTTCAACTTAATCTTAGCAAACTTTACCTTTTGTTCTTCTACAAGCACCTTGTACTCAAAGTAATTGTCTAATGCATCTATCCAATCCAATACCTCTTCAGCATTCAACTTTCCATTGTACATCGGCAAATATAGTTTCACATTAGAAGCATCTCCCTTAACAACTTTCAACATCCTAATCATCCTCATCTCTTCAGGATCCTCCTCTTTCTCATGGGATCCTCCTTAAGGGTCTTCATTCTCACCCTCTTCCTCTTCCTCTTCCTCTTCCTCTTGGTCACTTTCCTCCTCAATAGCCTTTCCTCTCCTTTTCTTTGTCTCTAATGCTTCAAATTTGGCTAAAATTTCTTCTTGTGATTCCTTTAACAACTTTATTCTCTAGCAATAAATGCACTACCTTTAGGAGGCATCTTGTCCTTCAACTTTTCAACCTTTCTCTTCTTCAATCTTGAAATTTATTCCTTTATTGATTAAAACCTAGGATCTGATACCAATTGATGCATCTCGAGGGTAGACAATATCCAAACACTCACAAAACACCAATTCCTCAATACCCAAAACACCCCAAGGTGGTTTCCTCTCACAATCCTTCAATTGTTCTAGTAGCCCTTCAAATAGTGTTTTTCCCTCATAAATTTCTATATAGGAATGACATCAAAAAAGTAAAAGAAATTTAAGATACCGATTTGGATTTTATTTGACATATCTGAAAATGAGGGTATGTTGTTTTGTATGGAACACTCCAAAAATTGACCGTTATTCTACTAATTAGGCATAAAAGTGCAACAAATAGGGGGTTTGGCATAGTTTTCAGTATAGGAACATATTAGAAAACTAAAACCATTTTTAGATACCCATTTGGGCTTTATACAACTTATGCCAAAATTAAATTGGGTTTCTTTGGAAATAATGCTTCAAAATTGGACCGTCCTCGTTCCAATGGGTCTAATTAGGCTTATTCCACTAGGTTGAAATAGAGTTTTGATACTCTAGGCTTTAAAATCTCATACAAATGGCTCAAAATTTTCTAAAATGGTCTTCCCAAACATTTCCAACTATTAAAAATCCTCTTCCAAGAGCTTTTTGACCAAACCTAACTCCTATTCACTTTCTATGCCCAAAATCATGAGGTTTTCAACTGAGAGAATCAACAAATTGGTCTCAATATTCAGCCTCCTACTCCTGTAACTTCAAGAACAAAAAATACAACATTTATACCCTCATTCCACCTAGTTTAAGGCTCATTCAATCTTGGAATGAGGAGAAGTCCATTATTTTCAGTCATAACTCACCGTAGTGAGGGTTTTCAAGCAGTTTGGAGAAAAAGTGCTGTAATTTACACAAAAATTAATGAAATAAAATGAAACCAATGGAAAAAGAACAAGGATTCAATACACCATATGTTCCAATTGAATTTTTCTCACTCCCAGGACATACAAGCTCTGAAACAACAAGAAAAGTATGAAAATGCAGGAAAACAATGTTGTTTTTATTGAATTTCTCACCAATACACCATGTTCAACCCTCAAATCAACCTTACAAGGCTTATTTAAACATATTTAAATGGTTACCAACCAAAATTTTAATACCAATTGACTTCTTACATTATTTTCCACTTTTTTGACCCTTCATATTCCTCTTTTGCATTTTGCACAATGACAACATTTTCAAAATTTGACTTCTTTTAACAACATATTTCCAAATGACTCAAAAAAATCACAAATGGTCTTAAATGACCTTATTACACACAAAAAAATGACTTAACACTAAAAAATTAAACCTTAACACATATACATCCAATTGATCAACTTGGTCTAGGTGCTCTTGCACCATCTCTAGACTCTGACACCCATCAACAAGGGTTTCCTTGGTAGTCCCTCTCTAGACCCCGACACCCAAGTGATACCCATGTGGAACCAGCTCAACTTTTCATGAAGACAAGAGAGTATAGTTATGCCATTCCAGGCCTTCCCAATATCATCTTGTGCCTATACTAGCACACTGGGCCATGAGTGGGGCACCGTAACATTATCTTGTTTAATGTTATAAATACTCAAACCCATAAATTAATTTAATTAATATTATTACTTGATTAAAGAAAAATTCCAATGAGATTCCATGGTAGCCACTTGAGGGCCTTGACACCCACTTGGAAGCCACTCCCCCTATCATGTTCCTAAAACCTAGGGTACAAGCATCAACATAAAGCAAATACACATAGAATCTCAAGAATATCATAACATATCCAACAAAAGGTTCCAATATCCAATTGATCCATCGGTTCCCAAACCAAAAATCTCCAAGTTCTAGAGGAGTTTCCACTAACTCATCAACAAACTTAGAGAAGGATTTGACCAACGAACAAGACTTAGTTGAAAATTGATGTCTCCTACACTTTAGGCTCTGCAAAACCTAGGTGGTTTCCCGTATACAGTATCCAAATGATTCTCCATCTTCTAGGCTTATGACACTATAAAATAAAGCATATTTCTCAATGAAAAGACACCCAGGAAATACAAATGAACATCTAGTTATGGCTCTAACCTCGATTTATGTCATTCTTGCACACATTCATAATGATTCTAAACTAAATACTACTCCTAGTGCAAAAAAGTAAAAGGCAGAAATATAAAAGGTGAAATAAGAATGATTCTGGATGGGTAATACGATCAGTTCTTATCCTATGGGAAAACAGAGTTAATCTGCAAGTTAAGACCAAACAACACTGTACCATCTTATCATTATAGGAATATTCCAAATATCCCATGCTTGACATAAGATACTTAAGTGATTACTCCTAACTTCCTCACCCCTCCCAATAAATATGCTATAATGCCTTTTGAACAAAATTTAATTCATTCATTAAAAATAAAACTGATCAAGAAAACATACATTCCCTTCTTAAGAGAAGACAAATCATAGCATCATTAACACTACAATTCATACAACATGAACATAGAAGAATGGGAGCAAATTGAAAGTGATCTCTTTTATTGATTTTCAAAAGATATGAGATACATCACTTGAGAATTGCTTTGCAAAAACTTGCAGGAAAAACACTATCTTCTATTACTTGAACTCCTAATACATACTACCACGGATTTCAGAATCCTTCCTAGTTGGCCTTGATTTCCCTTTTATAGAACAAGGGAGAAAAAACAAGCTTCAGGCCTAGTAGGACACTTGTCAAAATTCTATTACCTATAAGATAGATCATGCCCTAGGGAATCTTTACAATGCATATTTCAAAAACTCTAGGAATCATAAATAAAGACGACAGAGATGACAACTTCTAGAGGTTGAGGCTGCAAGCTTGATGTGACTACTGCAAGGATGCTCAACTATAGCATCTTTTGCAGAAGTCAATCTGTACTTAAACTCTAGCTTTGTCAGGTACGTGGGGGCTGATGAGTGAAGAATGAGTGCTCCAATATCCCTGTCCAAAATTGGAAACCTATCCAAAAATATAGGAGGTGAAAATGTGGAAAAGACAATGACTAATCCTCCTCCTCGGGTTGATCCTCTTCATGAGAATAATACTTTTTATGCCATACATCTATCTCATCAACTAGCCATGCAAATGTCTTCAAGCCTTGCAACTTACTCATTTCCTCTTTCATCCTATGATCTGGCACAGTTGCAGTCTCCAAGGTGAATTTATGATACCTAGAATCAACCTCCATGATTTTGTCAATAATCAATTGATATGTATCACCTTGGGCAGAGTCCGTAGCCAATGAATTCAAAACTGTACTGATCGCCTCCTAGAATTCCTTCCTCCATGTGTCTATGTCCTTGATTTGTCCTTCTCCTGTCAAAATAGTGGGAATATCCTACTTCTGAAGGCCTTTGAATAATTTCGTCCTTGCTTTCAATGTTTTCTTCCCCTCCTCAAGGTAGGGGAGCTCCTTAGTCAATAAATTGTAGTTCCTCCATGTTGTCCCCACAATTTGGGGTGCATTTGGCACATTTTTGACTACCGAAAGAATTTATCTCAATGTTTGACCCTTACGCATCCAAGTAATAGGCTAGAAGAACAAAATAATTTCATACAACTAGCTAAGGAGTTGTGACATCAAATAATAAGAGGCGTGCAACTCACTTAATTTTTCTATGACCTTATTGGAGACTTGCAAAATTGTTGACCTTCTTATTTCAAAATAATTTTTTTCTGCTTCCTCCTTTATCTTTTGAAGGTCTTCCTTTAAATTCTCAAAATATTCTAGATTGGGCCCTACCAGGGTTCCAATATCTCTTTTGGCCAGCTCCTTAGTTAACCTCAGATTCTCAATGAATAATTTATTGTGATCACGTGTGAGTGCCACATGCTTGTTTCTCAAAACTTTGTTTTTTTCTCATCCTCCTTTGCTGCTAGCTTTGCAAAATGTACAACATGATAAGTAATGGTTGTTGCCTCAACAAATGAGGTATCTGCTAGGGTCCTAATTATTACATCCCCAATTTTCTGCTCAACCCCATATAACACAACAGGCTTATTAGTTCTCAGAGCCCTTGACCAAAGTGTGAAAATGTTTATACTTGGATTAACCCCTGACCCATGCTCACCAAATTATTGTGCATAGATTGGGTCCTTTTGTTTTATAACTTGATCGAACAAGAATATTTTTTCTAAGTCCCACCTCGAGATGAGCATTATATCACTTTTTCTCACCAACTCCCTTCCTTCTTCAAGGGTGCACTTAATGTTATCCTTGTCAAAATTTTGGAGCTCTTCCTAAGATAGATCTTTCAATTTCCCCCTCATCCAAAATGATTTGAATTTAGGAGTGTTGATAAAAGCATCATCTGTCATGAATTGCATTGAGGCAATTATTCTTTCATCTCTTACCTCCTCTAGTGGAATGGTGCTTGGGATGAGAGACCTGTCAAGGTCTAAATGCACCTTTGCTACTTCATCATCTTGTAAAGTGTCGCTTGGTGGAGAGGGTGGCCTAACACTTTCATCAAATTTAGGCTCAATGACTTCCACAAAGTCAGAGAGCTTTTATTTTTCCTTTCCACCTTTCTTGCAAGTGGTTCCTGTTGTGGGGAGGGCTACGAGGGGACATCCTAAGAAGATTCCTGAGTGAGGGGTACCTTTCTTTTTAATTCTAAGGGATCATATGCCAGCCTCTCCTCTAATTTATCTTCAACCTACCCACCTTCTCTCCTCTTCTTCTTTGAAGCAAGAATATCATTATAGTGCATCATCTTACTCATCATTCTAGCAAGTTCATTTTGAATATTGGAACAAAAACCTTGGAAGCTAGGGTCTCTCTCTTCTTTTTCCCTTTCTAGACTTTGAATGAAGTTCCATTTTCCTCTTCTCTGTATGGCATCTGTAGAGATAACATTTCTGATTAAGTCCTCCCTTTCATTTAATTGATGAGAGTAACCTCTCACCTTTAGCCTTTGAGTCCTCAAATCGTGAATATATCCCTTCGGATCAAAATTCCTTGCTTGTCCTACCTTGAGCCTATAATTTCTCACCATGAAACCTTGTACTTGCTCAATTGTGTTGGACCCTACAGTGAAGTCATCAAAGGCTATGGCCCTAGGGAGGTGCTGCCCCTTTCTATTTGTTCTAACAATATCCTTCTCCATCCACATCAATTGCCACATTAGATCTATGAATGCAAGACGTGGGAGGACTGTTATTGGTAGAATGTGTGGTGGTTGGGAGCATCCATAAACACCGATTATTGTGCAATCTACATAGAAGAAAAAATCACCAAAATTATGGGAGAAGGCCTCCTCTGGGTACTTTGTGTTCTTTTCCCTAGCATCTTTCATTCTTAGGACTTTGGCATCCTAACCCCCATCATTCCTAGGACCTTTATTACAAAATGATCACATAAAAATATGTAATCTTCAAATCTAGAACCTTTGTCCTAGATTTGGGTCCACCTCTGAATCGACCATCCCTCCCCTGTCCTCAGGTCAAACTTCTTTATGAGAAGTGCATCATACCATTCTGTCCTATTCTGAAAAAGAATCATGTGGCATATCAAAGAATAATTTATATTCTAAATTTTCTTTTAAATCCCTAGAAACAAGTAAGCTCTCATGCAACTTGTCTTCAATATATGTAATAAAATCATAGAGTTGACTTGTTTCAAGGAATTGAATTCTCATTACCATAACCATAAAATCTACTGGTATCTTGGTCAATCCACAATTCTCTCCTAACACTTGACACAAAGTATAATAGGTCCTTAAAAAATAATCCTCAAAAATTTGCGGCTCAAAGGGCTCCCTCTTGAAGTCAAAAAGATAAATTTTTGTTCCCTTGAACATTCTTTTCATATAAAGGGGCAAAATATTTCCCTTGTAGAGCTTCTTCTTAGAAGTATACTCTGCTTCTAGCCTATTCTTAATGATCTTGGTGAGGGCAGTCTTGTCTAGATCAAAACATTCAGCTATAGCATCTGTGGAGATATCCAAAAGGATGTGGCCACTGGCTATCCTCACAGTCATGCTCTCAGGGTGACAATGTTTTGCCAATTCCTTGATCAATAGTGGCTCAACAAAAACATTGAGAACTACTAAATTTCCCAAATTTAGGTTCCAAGGATTGGATATAGGAGCAACCTTGTCCCTATTCCCATAGAAGAAGTGGAAAATATCTCACCCCCTTTTAGTGATGTGGGCATCCGTACACTAAGAGCCTCCAAAATTTGTTTTGAAATTTTCCATCATGGTTTACTCCTTGAACATTTCTAAAAGATCTTGGATGAGACTTCATGGTTCTTCTTTTTCTGATCTTCAACCTCCAATTTCTTTGCTAGTTCCTTGGAAATCTCTTTAGGAGTCTTGGGAAGGACTGATGAAGATGGGGCTTCCTTTGTTTTCTCCTGTTGAGCCTCTGATGGGTTCTCAGTAGTAGAGAGTACGGGCTCTACCTCAATGGTCTTCCCTGATGTTATTGATGCTGAGGGTGCATATTTATTTATGGAAGTCATTCTTCTTTTGGGCTTGGGATCCTTCGCTTGAGGGTTAGACCTCTCTTCCTATGGTTTTTTTGCAATTGGGGAAATCGGTGTAGATGATTGTGTAGATGGTTCTTTGGGAGAAACCTTCCTTGTCTTTGGAGTGGGATTTATAGATTTTGGAGAAGGAGTGGGCTCAATAGAATGTTCATTATCAAAAGGAACTATAGTGACACTCTTAGCTGGTCTCTTTCTTTTTGGTTTAGCAACTTCTTGCTCCGGTGGTGCACTTGACTCACCAGCTTGGGAAGTTTTGATAGTGGCTAGAGGGTTTTTCCCTTCCTTAGGTTTGTCTAAAATGACTTGGATGAGCATAACAACAGATAAAGGAATTGTAGTGGTGATTTCAGTTTGTGTGGAGCTTGCTTCTTCTTGGGAAGCATCTTGGGAAGTAATGGGGATGACTTTTTTAGTTGGAGAGGCCACGACTTCGTCTAGAATAGAAAAAATTAATAGAAACCCTACATAGATAGACCCTCCCTCTATACCTAGGGAAGAAATATCAAATTCACATAGAGACACACCTAAATTTCCCTACAAAAACACAAAGAAGGATTTGGAAATTTGACTTACTGATTAGGATGCAAATAGGTGCTGCTGAAAACTTTGGAGATGCTCTGATTGCTCTGGTTCACCTTGTCACACTGTACTTTTCTCTTCAATCATAGGGTGAGGAATTATGCCTCAAATTTTTCTTTTATTTCTTCACATATGAGACACCATTACTTCATACGTGCAAGCTTCCGCTGGTTGGTGGCCTTCGAGATTCAAATGCTATTGTTGATTCTCAAATGAACAGTCCAAATCACATGTTGACACCTCTGACTGCTGACATGACTCCCCTTTTAATTATTCTGCCACCTATTAAAACACATTGACTATTCAAAACTTTAATTTTGTCATCCTTATGAAAATATGACCCATACGGGATAGAAGGTCCCTTGTATTTCTTTGTCACTCAACGTCTCGCATGGTGCTTAATGTGTCTTATGCCTTGCCAAGGTATAGTAGGTAGCACTATCCCTTTTCTATGTAATCATCCCGCACCATTATCTTCCTATCACTATTCACCTCGCGAGATAGAAGGGCCTCATTGTTTCTTAGTACTTCACTACTCCGCAATGTCCTCCTTTTTCTACTAAGACACCTATGAGATGGCGGGGAAAGAAAAACACTTGCCCCACTATCCCAGACTACTATCTCTGATGATCCTTTGGCTCTATGGGAAACCCTTTTATAAACCTTTGACCCCTTCTCGCTATCCCACACTCATATCCTCTTTGTTTATTTTCTTTGTTGTGTTTATATATTCATTCCTGTGGGGTGGCGGGGCCCTATGGTTCTTCTATCGTTTTGTCACCCCATAGCATCCCTTCCTTGTTGCTAGTTCATCTGTGGGATAGCCAAGACAAAAAAATTCTTATCCCACTATGTCACAGTACATTTTCTTTGTCCCTTTAGTCTTTGTGGGAAGGTTTTGTCTTCTCTTGATTAGTCTCGCTATCCTAGACTAGCCTGGCATGACTCCAATGCTTCTGCAGGGTAATACTCACCTTGCTTCCTTTTAGTTCCCGATATCCCACAAGATTCATTACTTCATTTCTATAAGGTCCTTCGCTTATTACTGTATCCCACTATCCCATGGTGGGATTTTCCTTCTTGATAGCAGATTGTGGGGTAGTGAGGCTTCATATTATTTAGTTCCTTCTATCCCACATGTCGACTTCTTGCCTTCTGTTATGTTTGCAGGAATCCACTCTCTTGGCTTCAAGGCACATCCTGCTATCCTACATGCCAAAGCTAACCATTTTAAACACCCTGCAGGATAAAAATCCTTTGTTAAGTGTACCTTCGGCTATCCTATACCTTATGAAGATTCCTAATAGATGACCCACAGGGTAGGAACAAAGGGTTCCTAAAAAATGATCTCGCTATCCCGCAGTGACCTGGAGTGCACAGGTGGACTTGAGTGAATTGTTTTAGCATGTTCTCACTTAATGAGGGTAAAATGGGTCATAGCATGGGTATACCTAGGACACATAGACCTTATTAATGGTATTTCAATGAAAGACTGAGGATCTTTTGAAAAATTAAATGTGACCAATCCAAAAGGTGAATCCTAATGCACAGGGCCGGTAATCATACGAATAAATACCCTCATGAGAATAAATTAAGATGCGAACATCGGATACACACATTCAATGAAGAATTAAAATACATGCCACATAGAACAAATAAAACCCTTTTAAAACCCTAGCACTGAAGTCATTTCAGGAACACAGAAGGCATTATTTGTAGCAAAGTTTAGCACTCCCAACATGATCCATAATCACAATGAATCTAAATGCCAACACCAATGGTAACATACAACAATACCAAGTCAAGGAACCAATATTCAACAATGTAGTTTTTCCCACAAGAGATTCCAATAATCAAATATCAAGTCACAACCCAAGAGATGATTCCCAACAAATCAATTATGCAAGATATAGCCACAATAACAATTTTCAATAATCTCTTGCAAATATAATAATATATTCAAATATAACAAACTCTCCCAAGAGGCATAATATAATCGAATAATCAAAATTTTCAATCCATAAGAATTGAGGGCTGGGAGAACAACACAGGGAATCACATTAAGTCAGGAAACAACTTCTGGTGGAAGGCACAGACTAAAAAAAATGACACAAAAATCAACTGCAATTGAAAACAACACTTTTGTAGACAACTTTGGCACATTCATAGGATGCACTAGCATGTATACAACCTAGTTTAGTGCTTATGAAAAATAGAACAATGTATACATTGGCAGAAACACTGCAAACATTGGTACATATGTTTTACCAGTTTAGTGCATACATCATAGAGACAGAAAAATGACACAGATGCAAAATGAAAATTACGACTAAGTCTCAAAAAGACGTAGAAGGAAAATTCCGACATGAAAAAATAAGCACGCAAGACATTTACTATTGGCATGTTTGGCATAATTGATAAGGATGAGATGATGATGGATGACTGTACTGGTAGAGGAAAGATGACATGATCAGTTATTTGTATTGTCATTGATGGCAACCAGGGTCAACTGATGTTTAATGACGTTTATAGTTGATTTTCGGTGATTGACTTGTTGGCTAAGTGAATTGGTCTAACGGAGTAAGTGTTTGACAGTTTGACAGAGTTTACCGACAAGACTGTGAATTAGGACCTTAACCGGTAAAGCAAATAAGTTTTGATGGAATCAGGTGATTGGCGATGTTTGGTGACTTATGGTTTGAAACATAAGCTTTTATAATGGATTTGAGTATGTAACTAGAATCGCATCCTATGATGGTTACTGGAAGGCATGTTTTGAATTTTTGATGAATTTTTGCTAGGGTTTAAGAAGGGTTTAAGGACCAGTGAACAATTCTCTTAACTAGTAATGATTTTTGGTTTGGCGATGATCTACATCAAGTTCACGTGTTGATGATAACGCGACACAAAGCGCATGATATGTTTGAAAGATGTTTTGGTGCATTTGGAGAACGAATTTATTGGGAAAGTGCAAAGTGCTTAGCGGAATATGCTAAGGGTTTGACTTTATATGAGATCGACTTGCTGTGATGATTTATGATCATTTAACGACTGATATTGATTTGTAATTGATTGTAATGATCCCTATGCTGATCTATAATGAGTTGTAAAGATCGATGATGATCTATGTAATAAGTCTTCAAGTTTTGATGCTGACCTAGTTGTAAAAGTTATTTATATTGGTAAGGTTGATGTTTTTCAAGTGTCGGTGATTTTGAGAAGTGTAAGAAGCCGAACCAGTGTGTGTGAGAAGATCTGGCAGTGAGATGCTAACTTATAACTTAATTGGATCTGATCAAGAAAGCAGTTGAGTGGTATACATAGATCATTCATTGTTGTTGTCTAACAATTACTGTAGCTAAAATCCCTTAACCCGGTAGGTTCTAACAGGCCTCATATTGTAAAATCCCCTAATAGGGTGACTCAATATATGAGTTCTAAATACTCTTGCGAGGTTGATCCTAACAGATCAAAGCTTCTAATAGGGCTGAGGTAAATCCCTTAACCGAGTGACTCCTAACAGGGTCTGCTCCTAATAGGGCATTATTGTAAGCTTCTAACCGGGCTTGGATCCTAAAAGGGTACATTCTAAAAGAGTGCAAAAATATTTGTGGGTACCAATTCCCACCGTGGTTTTTCCCTATTTGGGTTTCCACGTGAAAATCATGGTGTTCATGTGTGGAATTCTTTTCTTGTGATGTTCATGTTTTATTTCTATTAACTGGTTAAGACAATTTACGTTTGTTTATCAAAGATCTTAAAGTGGTTACTGGCATTGATGATTATATGATTGATGAAGCATTCTGATCAGTTAATAAGTTGGTAATAGTATCCAGTGATTTGATATTGAATTGATGGCTAATCTGATTAATAAGTTTGTAGAAGGGGAAATGATTATCTAAATCTAATAAGGATATCTGTTATGAAGAAGAATTGGTTTAAGTGTTGAATATTTTCCGATCTAAGATAAGTCTATTTTGGTGTTGAAAGTTTCAATTTTTGTTAATATTGATTCACCCCCCTCTCAGTATTAACTGGATCCTCGAGGATTAATATTTACAATCAAATATAACTTACAAAATAGGAAGGCAAATAACCATCATGGGGTAAATATGACCTGACACCATACCGAACCTTCATTTCTGGCATGCCCAAATATTGAAACTAGATCCAAAGGTTTTCAAGACAATAAAGTCTTCCAAGGCTACAAATATAAAACCTTCATGTCAAAGCCTCAAATACACACCTATAAAATGATAAAATACCTCCTCCCTTCCAATGACATATATAAGAAATGATAACTCACAGGAAACAAACGATAAGCATACAAATCTAGAATAAAAGAAATCAAAACAACAATATTGCATAATGCTTAGAAACATTCTTCCATCACACAACAAAATTATTATATTTTTTTCCCTTCTGACACCCAACAAGCAGTCTTTTACAAACAATCTTCTCATTAAACAAATGCATAAGAAAGTCGAAAACCATCAAATTGGTAAATGAAGAAATGGTCTATGAAAAATTGAAGGAGAAATCCGAAGTCGCCAATCAATCTAAATCCAACAACAATGCAAATCCAAAGCCAAAATTCCAATTCCTCAAATGTTCGTAGAAAAATCCATCCAAAATCAAATTCTAAAACTTCAATAATTTATCCAGCCAGAGAACCCCCTGACAATAACCAAACTCCATATTTAAAATAATCCAAAAATCATACCTCATCACAGCCAAACCAAAAATAATAATAATTTTTACCAACATTCCCAAAATCGAGATAAAATATTATTAAATAATATTGTTCTCCCAATTCAACCAATAGGAGGGAAGTGTAAGTAAATAAACAATAAAAAAATAAATAGAAGGATTAAACAATAAAATAAACTAATAAATCAAATACCAAATAAACCAAATAAATTTAATAACCAATAAATCAATTAAATCAAATGCACCAATAGCATTAAACCTCAACTAAAGATAATGCCACAAAATAAATATTAATTTATTATAAACTCTAAATAATTAATTATATTTTAATAATTAAGTTAATACCAACAACTATAATAATTTAACACCAATAAACTATATTCATTAATTAATTAATAATTACAACTCCACAATATAACACAACATAAGATTAAATTAAATACCACATAGCAACCAACATGACCACTCCAACCAAGACTCAAGAACTAAAAAGGTACCATCTAAGACTAAAGTGTGGTAAGACCTCATGTCATCTCCCATCAACTTGAAATTGGGATTAGAGACACGCTCAGACCTGTGAAACCAGGTGGAGTCGATGTCTAGTACTTGCATACTTGCACAACACCAATGTCCATACAAAAACATCAATATATATATATGTACATATATATATATATACATATATGTATATATATACATATATGTATATATATACATATATGTATATATGTATGTATATATGTATATACATATATATGTATATACATATATACATACATATATACACACACATATATATATATATACATACATATATACATATATATATACATATATACATACATACATACATATATATGTATATATACATACATATATATGTATATATATATATACATATACATCTATACATATATATATAGATGTATATGTATATATATATATGTATACATCTATATATATATATATATATATATATATATATATATATATATATATATATATATATATATATATATATATATATATATATATATATATATATATATATATAGTCAAACAGGTGAAAAAGAATTACGACATCACACCCTGCTCGTAAACAAGTGGCATAACATCATCCCTTTCACAACCGCAATAGTAATACAATCATGACAATTGTAGTTTCCCTCCTAGGCTTGCATTTTGATTTATGCATCGATAGACATATTTGGATTCTTATGTGATGTTTTGATTCATTGTTATGATTCTATTTCTATCTTAGATGGTTTTGATGATAGTAGATACTTTAGGTGGACATATGCTATTTGATGACTTATGTGGATAATTGATACATCTTAGACTATATTGATGATGGACCTATATTTGCTGGTTTATATGTGCTCATTATTTATGATGGATCATATTGCTTATGTGATTTTGATGACATTAAGATTACACTAACCCTACTCTATGATTATGATAACTAAGTTGATTTTTTGATGATTGTGATTGTCTTCTAGTGTCTTCATGATTAGAGACAATGCCATACCACTCATTGTGAACATGATATGACGTTGTGATTCTCTATCACTTGCCTGATTATTTATGATGTATCTGTGTTATATATATGTTGTATTGAGTTTAGTGGTGGATATAGGTTTGCAGGTACCAGACATTGACTCCACCTGGTTTCTCAGGTCTGAGCATGTCTTTATCCCAATGCAAGTTGTTGGAGATGGCATGTGTTTCCCTCTTACACTCTAGGCTTAAGTTGTTCACTTTTTTTATTTTGTGTTGTGGCGCAAGTCAGTGGTTAGATTTTTGAGTCGTTGTTCGATTCCATGTTGGGTTGCCTTGAGGTGATTGTTTGTGATTAATATTTAATTAGCATTTGATTAATATCGTATTAATATTATAGTTTGATTATTTATTTATTATTTGGATGATTATTTAATGTTTATTTTTATTGGCTTGGTTAATGATTAGTTGACTTCGATTTATTTTATTATTTGATTTATTTTTGTTGGTTATTTATTATTTATTTATTAATGTTTATTTTATTATTTATTTATTATTGTTTAATTATGATTTATTATTTATTTAATTTTATTTAATTATTGTGGAGTTTATTTATATAGTTTTATTTGATTCATTATTTATCCCTTGGATATTATATTTATTACCTTTCCTATTATCCTATTGGGTTTTATTTATTATTAATTTACTAATATTTATAATATTATTGCTATTAAATATGTATTAACCTTGTTATATGGATATTGGATATATTATCTATTCTACCTACCCGTTTACCTTATTGGCTAGATTGTGGGAGGTAAGTAAATAATATTATTAAATATTATTTGCCTCGATATTGTGTATGGTAGGTATATTATATAGTTTAATCGAATATTTTGATTGGTCAATATTTTCTTACAGTTTTGATTTTGATTTTTATAAATTGGGCTCTCTAAGAATTCACAGAGGTTGGCTTGTCAGAGTTCACTTGGAATTGTCTGAAGGATTCTTTCTTTGGGTTTGTTTTGGATTTACTTTTGGAGCTTGCTAGATTTGGGATTGCTCTTCGTCAAATTTCTTTTGTCATTGCTTCAATTTCCAGGTCGATTTTGGATACCTTGTTCTCAATTTTTGCTTAAGAAAGATTGTTTTCAAGTATCTGTAAAGATTTTTTGGGGAGATTTGAGAATAAATAGTTAAACTATTATTATTAGTAAATTGAAAAGAATACTTTGGGAAAAGGATTTATATTTGATTTTGAGATTCTGTATGAGCATTTTCGGGAAGGCCATTTGTGTATGTTTGTCATTTTTTTATAAGTTTCATGTGAATGTACTATGGTATTGATTTGGTTTTATTTGAGGCTCTATTTGCCACTATATACCTTGTTTCAGGACTTTCTTGTATCATTTGTCCTTTCGGTTGAGTAGATTAAGGAAGGGTTGTCTATGTCTAAGTATGTACAATCTATTGCCAATGAATATTGTTAAATAGTTGGAATTTGGTCTTGTTGGCCTTCTAGAGATTTTTTATTTATTTCATTTTGGTTTTACGATCCTTTAGGGTTGATATTGTGCCTATTGTGAAGTCAATGTCCAAATCTGGGCAAGTTTGAGTCATTCTGGGTCCCGTTTCTTAAGTTTCTAGATTCTGTTTGAAATGCGCCAAAAGAATGATCAAAAGAACCATAGAAATCATCATATGCACTAGAAGAATGGTCTTATGTGCCACTATATGTGTCAAATGCACTAGACTAGGTTTTTTGAGCTTTTGGATAGTTTTGACCCTTCTAGGTTGGTTTTTCCGATCTGTTTTGATTCTAGAGGATTTTATTTGATGTGTTTTATATTCTTGGGGAATTTTTCTATTCATATTTGATGCATTTGTATTCATTTGAGCTCCAAAAATGATTTTTGTACTTGTCCATTGAGGTTTTGTTGTGTGCTCCAACAAGTTCAGTGAATCCTTGATGTTCGAGGATGGACTATTGTTGCTCCAGTGGGAGGATATGTTGTGCCTCACTATAGAGGATTATGTTGTGTTCTTTGAATTATGTTTTTCCCCTATTTATGTCTATTTGTCCTTGTTTATGCTTTTTGAATATTGTTGTAATTTGGCATTGTGAGCTTTATGGCTTGGTTCTTGATGTAAAGCTCTTTGTGGATGATTATGGGCATTATATATACTTTTTGATTGAATGATAATTTGATGTTATTTTTATTTTCACCCTAAGGTCTTGGTCCATAAATAGGGGAAGTGGGCTATTACATGTGTAAGACTAGAGTCATGAGCAATAAACCTCTAGGAAGGGGTCTATACCGGATGGGAGCACATGAAGAGTTTTATTTTATAATTGCAAGTGATAACTTTAATAAATTGATTAGTGGGTTGGGTAATTAGGATTCACTTAATCAAGATAATGAAATTAAGTTTGTGCCCCAATGGAGAGTCCCAGGGAGGTTGTTTTGGGATCTAAGATTGGGAAGACTATTGGAGCGGTGAACCAAGCTCTCTTGTTTGGCTCCAAGGTTGAGGCAGATTCCACATGAGGCTAGCATGTGATGACATTCTTCCCTAGATGTGTCCATTATCCTTATGCCTTGATTGTTGATTATGCCTCTAGGAGTTTATTGATTTATGATTAGTCTTGTGATGTGATTTTACTCATTATTTATGGTTGTTATCTTGTGGATGTCTTGTTGAGTCCCTTGGTTGTTAGGTGTCAACCTAGGTCTTGAGTGTGAGTTGGAACCCCGTGTCATCTCATAGCGTGGGGGGTGGTTCCTATTTGGTTCCACATGCTCAGGTGGTTTGATTCCTTCTTCCATTGGGATGTTCTCCTTTTGATGGATGTGTGTGTGGATATGTATTATATGATTCTTCACTATGCGGATAGATGTGGAGCTGAATTATATCTATTGAGATAGTTATTTGTATCATGATTACATTTTAAATGTAAAAGAGACTATGTACTTGAACCATGTATAATTATGTAATAGGATATGATGGTGTAGAGTCCATGATCTTGTAATGGATATGATTATGTATTCATTGTATATTTCATGTTGTAAGAATATTGATTATGTTAAGATTGAGATCTTATGTTGGATTAGGAAATTGATTGATTAGATTATGTGCATTGTTGTTGTATCAAATGGTTCTTGAATTGGTCTAATAGCATGAGATCCTAATTGGAAAGAAGATTAGTACTTGTTGTTATAATCTTGCATATGTTGGTAGATAGTAGTCTTCATGAAATATGTAATGGTTATTCTTAAGGAAGTATTCTAGTTAAATTTGTAAAATAAGGATATATGTATATAGATTCATGATGTGATAGATGAATAATGGAAAGATATGGGAATTAGGAACATTTTCTTTGGTATTGTAAAATGAACTTAGACGTTAATGGGGTTATGTAGATAGGCGTTTGATAACTAATAATATTTGGAATCAAGTGAACAATGAGAGGGGGTGCTGAATAACTGTTCAACAATTTTAACTTTAACAACCTAATTTTTCAACCACTTAATGCAAATGAAGAAAAAAAAAAGGTGCAGAACCATAAAGCCAAGATCAACAACACCATAACACCAAGAATCTTTACATGGAAACCTAGTTAAGGGAAAAACCATGGTGGGATTCAAACCCATAATATTAATATACTATGTTAGAAGTATAAAAATATTACATAAGGGGAATGCACATGCATTCAGGCACACTTCCTAGAGCTTACTGCTCAAAGTTTACAATAAGGGATACAACCTGGAAGGCTCACTATCTTAAAAAATGATTATAAGGAATACACAAGGGTTTGAACTATTTAATAGCATCAAAAAATGCCTGAGTATAGTTTCAGTTAAGCTCAAAAATATATTCTTACTCGGTTCTACAATACTGATCTATTCTGACATTCTGCAAAATACTGGAGCACAAATATTCACCTTGCACATGTGAAACTGCACATAATCGATCATTCACACATCCCACATAATCATCGATCTACCAAATGATCAAATCAATTGGTCTTATATATCCGCATCACCAATTCTTGGTCAAATCCATGTCGGTCCAAAAACCACATAACATGCAACATGAGACATGTTACCCAATTTGGTTTAATCTGATCCATAAATAACTAAATGAACCAATACAAAATGTCTATATGCTTCCCATATGTCAGCTTAACTACCTCGATCATGCAAACAATCACCAAAATTACTTTGCATGATTCACACATTACTGCTAATGAACATTGTTCTAATATAAAACTATCTACTGGATCTTTCAACTTACTCAAAACTTATCACCAAATGCCATAAACCTGGAATAATGCATGCCACATGATCAAAATTCTTCACCAAACTCTGTAAAGAAAAATACTTAACTAGAGTGATCCGCCCACCGAAACACTATATACTACCAAATATACTATTCTACTCACCAGACCTTATTGAACCTCAATCAATATTTTGATATGAATGAATCATGAACTACAGATGCTAATCCTGATATGAGTTTCCATGAATTACAATATATCAATATACATGTAGTATCCCTTGCCAATAATCTCCCCCTTTGGCATTGATGACAATACTTAGTGAAAAATGACTAAGTGTCAGACCAAAACCAAAGTACTGTACACTCTGCAACCAAGAATCTAACTGTCGGATTCCAAAGAACCAAATAATCAAATATCTCCCCCTAAGATTAACATAAGATCAACATTTTTTACTCATCTATTCTTCCCCTTTGACATCAATGACAAAGGTATGGTTCTGGATATTAGAAATGATATTTACATATGTACACAGTCCTTACATATTCATAAAATAATGAAGATATCTACAAAAATGTTCTTCAATGATTGCAGATGGTCATCTCATCCCTTCTCCATATTCTCCAAAATTGATACGAGGGTGTTGAATAGATATGCATGCATCTCTGCTGCCCTAAGATATGTAGGAGCACTTTTATTCAATGCATTATGAGCATCCTATAGACTACTAAGTAAAGTGTCTAATAGGGGAGTGATTATATTCATTAGATTTCCCACTCTTCCTACAGCCCTATCTTTTTCCTGACTCAGACTCTTGATTTTATCCAATAGAGATATCACCTAATTTTCTCAGTTTCTTGCAAAAATGGACTGAGGATCATAAGATTGAGATAGGATGGCCAACTTCCCTTCACACCCCTTTATCTTCTTGTCAACCTCAATAGTGAACTTAGGAAATAAGAGGCATGGCTTGTAGATTATTCCTCCTCCGACCAGTGCATCTTGAATGCCTTTAATGCAGGTGACCAAAATTTTTCTATCACCTTCAATCATTTTTAGAACACTCCTCATCCTCATAGCATTAAAATTTCTTAGAACCTTTGCCTCAACAACTTTCTCTAATGATTCAAAATGAGAATCAACTGACTAAAACAAACTTTTCAGCTTTCCAGAGGGTGTGTTTGATGAGTCCTTCTTGAAGGATGGTAAAATATTCTCAAGAACACTTATTGCTAATGATATCACCTCACTTTCCTCCGTGTGATATTTCAGCAAGTCTTCACTTGCTTTATCTTGAGAAAGTGCGGTCGATTTGAGCACCTAAATAGAGGATAGAGAGTGAAGATTGATGGGGCCTTGGGTGAAGTCTGTATCACTTATGGTCTGCTTCTCCTTCTAAGATTTCATAGTATCTCTTGCCACCATAATCTGCTCAACCTTTCTTTCTATTTCCTCTGCTCCCTTCTTTGTCTCCACTACCTTCCTTGCTTCTTCCTTAAGATCAACAACTACCACTAGAGGGTTTAGAATACCCTCACCCACATCATTTTCCTTCTGATTTACATCTACCTCTACAGTTGTAGTATCCTCAACTCCTACATCTCTCGAAGCATCTAAGTCATCCTGTTGGGCTATGTATTCTCTCGGTTCATCAACTTTTGGCTCATCTCCTAGGGATAGAATTCCTAGGACTTCTAGAAACTTTTGAACATCTTCCTAAGATTTATCAAGAATAGCCTCATACTGATACTTCAAAAGAATTTTCCTCAAAATTTGTTTAGTCTCTTTGTAAACGTCCTCATTTTTTCCAATCATTAATATGTTCACTCTTTATTTGCTTTTGATCTTTTCTTTGTTCTCCTTAAGAATTATATCTATTTCCTTTTTAGAAATTACTAGACAAAGTTGCACTAACACATACTCCCTTATCCTCTTTTCTTCCAAATTTGTAGTCTCTTTCCTTAATTATAAGAGATCATATAAGCTCTTTGGAACTTTTTATACAATCTCAATGAGAGCCCTATTATACTTATTCAAATATACAACTGTGGCCTCTTCCAATGATTTCTTTCCTTTGTCATCCAATAGATCATAAAATTGATAAAGTAGTTTGAAATTACCTTATTTAGTTATTACTTCCTTTACTTGCTTTAGTGTTATTCCAAATTGTTTTTCTTTAGCTCTTGCCTTCTTTCTAGGTTACTCCTCATCAGATGGTTTCTTCTTGACAACTTTGTTAGCTATAGCACTTTTATTTACTTCTTTTATGGCTTCATCAAATTTAGACTCTTCTTCTTCTACAAAAGTTGCGGCATAAACTCTCTGTGGTTGTTCTTTCTTCCTCTTCACTACTCCACCAGATGGCTGGGTTTAGTTGAATTGGGTGGTTTCTGAGTACCGAAGGAGGGTGCAAAATTCCTTGTCTGCCTTAGCTTAGGTGGAGGGGTTTTGGGTTTGGCTTCCTTGGGCTTGACAATATCTTCATCCTTCAAGATGTTCTTCTCTTTGTCTCTCCAGAATGCCTCCTTGGTGATCCCCAAGCTCTTTGCTAGTTGCTCCACCTCTTGCCTTACCTTCTTCTATATCTTAGGTCTCTTGAACTGAGAATATAGGATTAAGCTCTTTTCCTTATATATGTCGAACTTCTCCTTAGACTTATCCACCAACTTTATCAATAGGTGTTGAGCATATGACTCAAGTACACGTCCTTCAACTTCATACCCCATGGGTATTATCCATGATGTCCTTGGCTCAATGGATTCTATAAGGTATTGGTCAGTGTCTACCATAAAGTAGATAGTGTCTTGATACTTCTCAATTATCTCTTTAGGAATCCTTTCTCTACTTTGCATCATGCTTTGAAAAGTTTTGAAGCATCCCCAAAGTATTATTTTCTATCTTGTTAATCTCCTAGAATCTGAAGTGTCTCTTTGATCTGCACAACCATAGACTTATCATAGGCCCATTGAACCTTTCCTACTCTTATAATCTCATTCATGAAGTAAAAGTATAGATAGACAATCAAAGTTCCGAATTCAAATGCATGCTTCTTGTCTTGCTTGATTTTATTTAGATTTCTCAAAAGCTCTCTCCAGAGCACCTCACACAGGTCATACAACTTATCCTCTTTCAAGATTTGGTAGGCAACATAGATGGTCATACTGGATACTGAATTGTCCTGATTGGATTGATAGATTTTGTATCCTATCACCATCGATGCAAATTTGATGTCATAATTGATTATGTCATTGATAGTCATTGTCCTCTTGTCAAATTGGGAACTCGTTAACTCCGTTAATGTCTGGTTTTTCACATTTCTTAGACCAGGTACCCCACTAGTCAAGTTTAGATAGGTTATCACCTTGATTGTTGTCTTGGTGATCTTATGTGGTTTGTCAAGACACATGAACTCATCAAGAATTCTGCTCAAGATATATCGAACCCACTTAGGTTCATCAAAATCTAGAAAATTCACAAATTGTGCGAAACCCTTTTCCTCAAGAGTTTTGAATTCTGGTTTTAGGTTTCCCATTCTGTCAATCATATGATCTATGTAGAGATTTAACATTTGGACATTCCCAAGTTCTTCAATAATACAGTGACTATAAACCCTAATGTCCTCCACATGTAAAATATTCCATATGGGACTAATGAAATTGCCTGATTCAGATTGTCTTCCATTGACTTATAGGGGTGTTTCTTGAAGATTGGTTTAGCCCATTCAGTTACATCAACTACTAGTGGGGTTGCAACACTAGTTGATGCCATATCAAAAATTTAGGTTTCAAGCTGAAAAAGTTCTAACAAAGAAATACCTCTTCAATCTTCAACTAGATGCAAGATCTCTTTGACAAATCTCTTTTGCTTTGGAATGACCTTTGCCATGCTCTACTTCTTTCTCACTTCAAATGCAAAGTGAGAAATGAATGGTTAATTTTCCTTTTATCCTTTCCATCCCTAACTTTTCACTGTAATAAATGCACTATTCCCTAATTCATCCGGATACTCTACATTTCACAAAATATATTTTGTGGACGTTCATATTTTCTCCAACTCTTCCTGAAATCCATCATAAACACATGGAAACATCATATATACCTCTGCAACTTGCCAAAATTAGGCACCGATCTCAAATAGGGGGTTTGAAATATTTTCATGAAAGCTTCCCCCAAGGTCGGATGCCTTAACTTTAGTTATTGGATGAGGTTCCAGCACCAAAATTAGGCGTGGACCCATTCCCTGCATTATCATCACTCTTCTTAACCTGTCTTCTTCATCTGATCTCTAATTTCCTCAACATTTTGTTTACCCTTCTCATCAGCCTTTACATTTTTGTTATTGTCTTGTGGACCTCTCTTATTCATATTTATGCTTTTGCAATACTTAGCAATGGGATTGGATTTATTGCAAGCATGGTGAACAACATTTATTTACATAGGTTTGAAATTCATATGGTTTCTTCTTGTTCTACATTGATTGGTAACATTTCCAAACCTACCACGTGCATAACATCATACATTTTTCCTATTCTGAAAGTTATTTATCATTCTTCTGCATAAATTTGCCTTATGACCATACTTATTGCATTTGAAACATTGACTGCTAAAAGATGAACTATTATTGATCATCCTATTTCTGCATTGACTAGCCATATGACTAAATTTATTGCAAACAAAACAATTACCATTGAATTTGTGAGCATTGGGTTGTCTTATCAGAGGCCTTCTTGAGTTATTCTTCTTTTGTACTGACTTGGAACTTTCACCTTTCTCAAATCAAAGACAATGTGTATCATTGGGATTCTTTTGATTTGCAAACATCTCATCTAGCCTTGATGAACAGATCCAAAACTTCTCCTTGTACTCATTTGAAGCTTCAAGGTCAAACATAAGAAGTAGGACCTACTTTCCAAGATCTTCCTCATGTTCTCTAGCATCTTGAAGATCACTTATCAATTGTCCATTCTCATGCTCAAGTCTACAACATTCTTCGGATGTGTCTTTCAAGGGTGAGCAAGATTTTCCTCATTCTTCTTCCTTTCTTCAATCTCCCTTGTCAATTTCATCACAATGGCTTCCATCTTATTTTTCTGAACTACATTAGCTCTAGCAATTTTGTCACATTCTTATATCTTTTCCTTCAAGGCTTCTTCATCAATGCTTTGAATTTCTTTCTTCTGAAGCGGATCAATAAGCTCCTTTCTCTTTTCCTTGGACTTACTCAATTGCTCCTTTAATGTCTGAATGAAATTTTCAGCATCCTTGAGATTTGTTTTCAATTCCCAAACTTTAGATTTGGACTAATCAAGATCATCAAGTGTAACAAGTAGCTATTGTCTAAAACCACTGGAATCCATTAAGACACCTTCCCTGATATTCCTCAAGCTGTTAGGCTCCTTCTGAGGAACTAGGTTCTGATACCAATTGTTGGAATTAAGGGAACACTGAGAGGGGGGGGGGGTGAATCAATGTTTAGCAATTTTAACTTTAACAACCTGATTTTTCAACCACTTAATGCAACTGAAGGAAAAAAAGTGTAGAACCATAAAGCCAAGATCAACAACACCATAACACCAAGAATTTTTATGTGGAAACCTGGTTAAGGGAAAAACCAAGATGGGATTAAAACCCACAATATTAATACTCTATTAGAAGTATAAAAATATTACATAAGGGGAATGCACATGCATTCAAGCACACTGCCTATATCTCATTGCTCAAAGTTTTGAATAAGGGATAGAAACTGGAAGGCTCACTACCTTCCAAAATGATTATAAGGAATACAAGAGAGTTTTAACTATTTAATAGAACCAACAAATGCTTGAGTATAGTTCTGGTTAATCTCAAAAACATATTCTTACTTTGTTCTACAATATTGCTTTGTTTTGATATTCTACAACATACCGAAGCATAAATATTCACCTTGTGCATGTGAAACTACACACAACCAATCATTCACACATCCCACATAATCATTGATCTACCAAATGATCAAATCAATCGGTCTTAAATACCCACATCACCAACTTTAGGTCAAATCCATGTCGGCCCTAAAACTACATAACACACAACATGAGATGTGTTACCCAAGTAGGCTTAATCAAATCCCGAAATAACTAAATGGACCAAAACAAAATGTCCATACACTTTCCATATATTGGCTTAACTACCTTGATCATACAAACAACCACCAAAATTACTCCACATGATCCACACACATAATCTTCACACGTTACTGCTAATGAACATTGTTCTACAAGAAAATTGTCTATTGAATCTTTCAACTTACTCAAAACTTATCACTGGATGCCATAAGCCTAGAATAATGCATGTCACATGACCAAAATGCTTCATTGAAATCTGTAAATCAAAATACTTAACTAGAGTGATCCGTACACCAAAACCTTGTATACTACTAGATATACTGTTCTACTCACTGGACCTTACTAGACCTCAATCAATCTTTTGATATGAATGAAGCATGAACTGTGGATGCTAATTCTGATATGAGTTGCCATCAATAACAATAGCTCAACATACATCAAGTATCTCTTGCCAACAATAATCTCATGGTAGGAAGAAAGAAATTGAGTAAGACTTAAATGGAATGGAAGTTAATAATTTAATGATATGGATGTGTTAATGTGTTGTTGCCAGTAAGTAATGATGTTGGAATACATTAGGGAGAGAGAATGGATGTATGTATGATTTGAGATGATAATGATTATGATGTTATTTTTTGATCATGATATATGTTACTATGAATATGGTTATGCTAAGTTGTTTATGCAATCATGATATGTTATGATTTATACTTATGATTAATAGTAGATTTATATGATGCATTAGTAGATATTTTTTACGAAAAAATTATCCTTATTTGTTAGTTAGTTTAGCCATTTTCTCTAGGATATTTTGGCAGGAATTACAACAATACATCATCGTCAATAACCTCATCATATCCAATATAATCATGAAATAAGGTTAGTGCATAACATGATATCATCATAAGAAATATAAACCACCACATGCATATAATGAGTGCACATAAATATCCAAGTATATGTCCAACCATCATAATAGAGTATACCATCGACCATATAATGTTGGAATCCAAGAACACTGAGAGGGGGGTGAATCAATATTCTACCGGTGATTAATAATTTAATTCCTTTAGATAATTTTCCAATTAACAACCAGTAAGCATATAAACAAGATATATTAAAGAACAAAGCAACCACAAATTTATACATTGAAAACCTCAAAGAGGAAAAACCACGGTGGGATTTGTGACCCACAATATCTATCCACTAGCCAGTTTAATAAATATTACATAAAAAGGGGGCCTGCACATGCAGGAAGGCACACTACCTAGAGTGTACCACTCATCACGAAGGAGCCTCACTGACTATAGATAAAATACTGAATTACAAACAAAGTTCTGAACTTTGAGTGTGCATCTGATATGCCTGATGAGTTTTGGTTTAAGCACTGGCTTGTACTAGTTATCACTGTCTCCTTCCTTACCGGTAACCTTGTTCGCTTCCCAATCCTCTTAACCAACAACTAAGGCCGACAACATATCATTGCATTCGCATTCTGTCGATCAATATCTCACTCACACAATTGCATAAATCCTATCACATCTATATCTCAAAATGACTTAACCGAACAAACTTATATACCCTTAAATACATAAACATGAATGCCTTATGTCAGCCTAAAATCATATTAAAAAAGATAAATGTATGTCAGCCTAGACAACAATGTAAACATTAATCTTTATGATTGTTGCTTCTAAAACCTTTGCCAAATCAAGCTCCTATATCGACCTCCAAATACTGGTTCCTAGTTTGCTGGTTTCCCTTGCTTTCTAGTTTCCTTGAATGTTGGATGTTAAACCTTGAATACTAGAGGATACTAGATAAGTATCCAACCCAAAATGATGTGTGTTGCCATAAATGACAACACCATGAGCCCGAATGAGTGTCACTTGACAAAAATCTCCCCCTTTGGCATTAATGACAAAGGTCATGTGAAAAAATGGATCATTAAAGTTCTGTTTCGGTTCTTGTCCAAAAACTTCCCAAAAATTGATCTTCGAAAGCTGCTCCCCTTGATCTATACATTACTTCTTATGTGCCTTAACATTTTTAACATCCAACCTCTCCCCCTTTGACAACAATGCCAAAGTCAGGGCAAATAAATAAAAGAATAAAAAAATGTGTTTACCGGATCTAGATGTACTTGAATATGTTAGGGTATGCACTCTTCAAAAATCCCAAGTAAGTGTCCCAACTGGTTTTCAATATTCTCAAAATTGATACAAACCCATTAAGAATGTAGGCATGCAATTCTTCTACTGTTAATGTTGCTGGTGTGGGCTTACTTATCTATTATATACATTCCCTTTTATGAAGCAATAAAGTGTTTAGTCGGGGACTGACCAAACCTCTCAATTCTCTAGCCCGTCGGATTGACCTGCCCATATCCTTCTCCAAAGAAGAAATCTCTAATTCAAAAAGAAAAATTTGACCATCAACAGAGCTAGTCAATATCTGAGTACCATCAAAATTATTTGCAATATTCTCTAATTGGACCTTAGCCGCTTTTATTTAAACATCCAGGTCTGCTGTTAATTTAGTTGTGTTAGTGCAAGACCGATAAATACTACTGCATTGATGAAGGGATTCATTAATCCTTGTTGATTCTTCTGTCAGCTTTGCCTTATTAGATGTGATCATGTTATCACAAGTGACCTTCCTAGCTGCATTATACCTTTCCACCAACTGTTAGTTTGTCACTTGTTGTAGAGTTTTGTACTCCTTGGCAATGTGCTCAATCAAACCCTTAAGCTTGCCGGATGGGCTAGCTACCTGACTAATCTTATATTCTGGTGCAAGATGTTGTAGGACTGGAATGGATTGCTCTATTACTTGCTTGTCCTTTGATCCTTCCTTCATAAGATTCTGTGCTGCAACAAATATTAACTTAGAACTTCTCAGCTGCTCAATGTTCTTCTCAAAATGACAAAAATCTACTTGACTGGATGTTTCAAGTGCCAACAATGAGGGCCCAACAATTGGTGATGGTGTCGGTACCCTGACTTCAATCTATTCCAATTCTTTCTCCTCTACTTTCTATTCTATTTCCTAATCTTTCTCCTGGGCACCGGTGGCTTCGTCACTTGGTGAACTTATTTCTTTCGCCACTACATCATGAATCTCAACTATATCCACATCAATAACCGGAGGTAAATTATCCTCAATATCTGTTAGTTTATTTTCCTCTATATCCTCAGTTAATTTCTTATCCAAAACCAGTGGGTCTTCACCTAATATACCTTTCACTCTAGCATCAACTGGGATGTCTGGAATGTTAGACTTAGGAGGAACTTCCAGTGATGTAAAGAATCCTAGATTATCAACAAATAATTTTACCCATGCCTCATGAGTCTCTTTAACTATTTCATTCACTCTTCCAACCATTAAGCTAATATGCTTGTGCCTACTCCAGAAAATTGTTTATTAGCAAATTCAATGCACTGTTGTATCTTCTCTTTAGTTATTATACCACAAATAGTCAGTAATTCCCAAACCTTTATATGCATATCTTCCTCAATAGTTGATAATCTCCTAGCATCTAATTTTTTATACAGCTCTACCGTAATCTATTTTTCTATCTCAAGTAAGGCTTTCTTATATATAGCTAAGTATAACAAAACTACTTCCTCAATGTCCTTTTTCTCAACATCATCCATATGCATATAATAATATTGTATATTACTCAAAATTTCATCCTTAGTAAAGGAGGGATAACTTTAACACTTTTACCGGATTCAAGAGCCATATCTAATTCAGATTTATTCCTCTTACCGGGAGTGGGAGTGGTCTCTTTTACCGGTTTCCTCTTCTATTTAGGCTTCCTTTCCTTCATAGGTTGTTTATGGGCTGTCAAAGGGGTGACCTTGGTTTTTTGTTGCTTTCCTTCCTCAAGATTCTTCCTCTGAATTCTCATGTAAATTTTGGGTATCTTAGAGGGTTCTTCTTCAGTCTTAGATCTAGAAGCAAATGGGGCAATAAAGATTTCTGGTCTCTTCCTTTTCATCACACCTTTGCTGGTTGCTGCTACTGGTGAGGCATGAATTGCTGCCAAAGAAGATGACTCTGCTAGTCCAATAATCAGTTTGATCTTAGTGTGTTGGGATCTGAGAACACTGAGAGGGGGGGGGTGAATCAATGTTCTTCCAGAATCAACAATCTTTAACTTTCTAAACAATGCATGTATGTACCGGTAAACAAATAAGCATATAACAAGAAGAAAATAAACCATCCACATAAAAAAACACCATAACACACCAAATTTATATGTGGAAAACCTCAATGAGGAAAAATCACGATGGGATTTGTGACCCACAATATTAGTTCACTAGCCATATGAAAAGATATTACATAAACAGGGGCCTGCACTTGCAGGAAGGCATACTGCTCATCACTAAAGAGCCTCACTGACTATAAGCTTTCTGCCAAAGTAAATTACTGAAAATGAACTCAAGAATGCATCTGCTATGCCAAATAGAGTTCTGGTTTTGGTTCTGATCTGTATCGATTCACAATCTTGAACTATTACCGATATTACTTCTCCTCCAAGAGTGATTTCCTAGCTATCTGTAGATCATTGCATGATACAATATTCACATACAAAAATGATCTCCATACATATATTTCGCATCTCATAGTTCTTCTATATATCTATCTCTATACCATCATAATACTATCATCTCTATGTATTTAAATTGACCTAGCAGATTGACTTATATACCTATTACATATGATATGCCTTATGAAAAGCTTACAATGCATTCACAAGGAATATTCAATGTCGACCTCAATAATAATTACAAAATGATTTACTAAAATAAATCTTTCTTGATGTTGGCTTCCTTGAAGTACTGATGTCGGTGCCAGTGTAGTGCTAAATGCTTCCAATGCTGGTATCTACCGGTATATGCCTCCTAGTGTCGGTTTGAGACTTCCATCAAGTCTAGTTGGCTTCTATCCAATCTTGTTGCCATCAATGACAACAAAATGAATCCAATGAGTGTCAACTACCAATAATCTCCCCCTTTGGCATTGATTATAGCACTCATGTGAAAAATGGATTCCCTATCAGTGTGCTCCCTCTGAGCAACACACTTCAACTGATAACATATTCCCTGATATTTTTAACAAATGTACATAATCTCCCTTTGAAATTAATACCAAAGACTAGTGAAAGAATAAGGAATGATAGAATACAATTAGATTCATTCGAGCTTAGTCATCTTCAGAATTTCTGGGTATGCTTTTTGCAGCAACTGAAGATCAATGTCCCAACTTGATTTGAAAGTGTCCAATACCGATGGAAGTCCACTGAGTAAGTGGGAAAGTTATTCCTTCTCCCGGGTATCTACCAGTGTGGGTTTTTATATCATATCCATGCACTCTCTCTTGTGAACACCCAATGAGTCAAGTCTTGGACTCACCAGTCTTCTTAAATTTCTTGCTCTCCTTAGTATTTTATCTTTTTCTTTCTCAAAATAAAAAACTTAGTTCTCCAAGGACAAATTTTTTCCATCAACAGATGTAGTTAGTGTGGTTAGCCCATCAAAATAATTAGCAATAGTATCCATTTTGTCATATAATTCTTTCAATCTATCATTTATATTGGCTGTTAGACTTCCTATATTACAATATACTCGGTAAATGGCAGTGCGTTGTTTCAAACAAACCTCAATATAGATAAGTTTGTCCTCTATCTTCTTCTTCCTAGTTTCTATAAGTTGATCAAAAGATGCTCTTTTTGCAGCAGAGAAACTGTCCAAAGCCTTTCGGTTTGTAATCTGTCTCAAGGATTGATAGTTATTTGATATGTGTTCTGTTAAATCTTTGAGCTTATCGGAAGGGCTTGCTCCATCCTCTATCTGACAGTTAGGCATTATTCTGTGTAATATAGAGACCGATTGATCAATTAACTCTTTGTCTATAGTTCCTTCCTTTAACAATTTCTGAGTGGCCATCATCATTAGTTCTGTTGGACTTAACTCAGAAACTGATTTCTTCTCGACCTCCGAAGTGTCAATTTGCAAAACTCTTGCCGGTGAATTTGTTTTGTCTGCTAGTATGGACTCAGTTGATTTAACCTTGTCCATCTCAACCTCTTTTGCACTGGTGGTTTTGCCACTTGGTGCAGTGTCGGTTACTACTGATGGAGTATTATCCACAATGTTTCCAGTGTCCTGTACACTCTCCATGACTACCGATTGTGGATGTGTGCCTTTAGCTGCAGCTGGTTGTGATTGTGTCAAAATTGGAGTAGAACTACCTAAAATACCCTTTCCTTTTGATTTGTTAGGAATTGTAGGGGATGTTGCCTTTGCAAATTCTTCCTGAGATGTGAGAAAGTCTGGGTTTTTCTGAAAGAAGTTTGTCCACCCCTTACTTGTGTCATTTACCACCTCATTCAATCTACCCAACATAAGACTTATCTGCCGGTTTTTACTACTAAAAATTGTCCTATTAGTAGTATCTAGACACCTTTTCATCTCTTCATTATTTATAGTGCCACATTGTTCCAAAAGTGCAACTTCCTTGATTTCCTTATCCCTCTTGATATCATCAAGTCTCCTAGCTTCAATTTTATTGTATAGAGATAAAGGTATCTCTTTCAAAATTTTAACTAATGCCTTCTTATAGATATCTATATATAATAAAATAGCTTCCTCTAACTCATTTTTCTCACTCCAAAAAATTCATAATATTTTGATATATTCTTTAATATCCCATCTTTTGTCACTTCATCAATAATTTTAGCATAGGTCATTGTTGTCTTACCATATCTGATATCATCACCCTTTTGTTTTTTGCTTGTTATTGCCGGTGTGACTGGTTTCCTCTTCTACATAGGCTTCCTTATTGGTGGTGGAGGTGCAGTAGACTGAGCTTCCTTTTTGACAAGTCTCCTCCTTGGTTCTTCCTTTTGTTGCTCTACCAGTGGTTTTACCACATCCTTCCTTTGCACCCTTATGAAATCCGGAGGCTCATTATCCTCAGGGTCAGAGTCAGAGGTGATTGGGGAGATGTGAACTTGTGAATTCTTCACTTCTTCAGTAGCAACCTCTACCAGTTTGACTGCGTGTTTAGATTTGGAACCTAGCTGAGTATCTATCTTGTAAATCACATTCGACACATATGTAGACATTTTATCAATTTTCTTCTCTCTCATTTTTCTATTGAAACCTATTTTCACTTCAAGAGCCTTTTCTTCTACTATACCAAAGTGTCATGTCTTATCATCTAAAGAGGCATCTAACAACATCTTTGCATAAAGCTCAAAAATACTATCATCTACCTCATATCCAAGCTCAGTTATCCAGATTTGCCTAGGTTGAACTCCTTCCATGAGTGTTTCATTAGTTTTCACCTTGAAACATATGTCAGTGGAATACTTCTCCACAATGTTCTTAGAAATTATTTCTCTTTGCCTCATGTTCTCTTCAAATTTCTTGAAGTAACCCCAGAGCTTCTCATCCCTGTTGGTACCAAGATCAGTGATAGCCATTGATTTGCATACCTACCGGTATGTCATGAGCCCATTGCTTCTTTCCTAAACTGGGTAGCTCATTCAGGAGATAAAGAATTAAATAGATAATTAAGTTTCCATATCTAAATGTGCCTTTCTTGGTTCCTTTGATCTTTTTAAGGTTGAACATTAACTCACTCCTCATCCATTCACATAAGTCATACTTCACATTATTACTTAACATTTGATATACGGCATGAATGCATGAACTTACATCATAATTCAATTGATTTGATTGAGTTACCTTATATCCTATGATCATTCTTGCAAATTTTATGTCTGAGTTGGTGATTATGCTTATCCTCATTGATTTGTTATTCGGTGTGGAACCAGTGAGTTTTTGAACCTCTATGTTGGAAATTTTCTTACCAGGTTCTTGTCCAACCCTAGGTAAGCCAGTGACAACTTGAATAGCTTCCTTTGTGATCATGTAGGGTCTATCTAACCAAATGAATTCGTTATGAACTCTTCTCTAGATGTGTCTGATAACCTCATCCTTGAATTCCGGTAAATACAGAATATCGGTTAACCCTAGATCCTCAATTGCCTTGAATTCTGGTTTAATGTTTTTGGTGTCTCCCAATATCACTGATTGATACATGCTTTTTATGTCTTCAGTGCCCACATCCTTAAGAGTGCAGTGGATGTATGCCCTCACATCTTCAACATACATTACTCCTTCGGGAACCCAAGAAAATGCTCCCGTAGAGTCTTCCTTGTTCGTAATTTCAGGAAGATCCTTAAAGACTAGCCTTAACCTATCCTTAACTTTGATGATTGTCATATTTTCAATAAAATTAGGAGCGGAAGATCCAGGGCCATTTTGGAAAATACCTGAGTGAATGCCAGTGAAATACTTCTTTAGATAACTGCTTGAAATCCTCTATCAATGCTTTGCTCGCTCTTAGTTCACCTTTACTTTTCTCTAATTTCTTGAATGATCAGTGAGGGAAAATTAATTCACTTAGCTTCTTTTATCAGCGAAAAACCCTAATTTTCTATCATCAATGCTTCACCAACAACCCCACAGATGCCAGTTTCACAATTAAGTATCGGGGTAACCTTCATCAATGATAAACACAGTTCTCCAGATTTCTTTCTAGATCTCCTTAGATCTCTTCCAGGGTAATATGCAAAATTTAGTAGTGACTTTGCCAGCCCCTGAGGATTTTGCCTTAGTTACTGGTGGAATTTCCTGCCGGTGGAGGATTACCTTGTTTTACCAGTGGATATACCGATATAGATCCATCTCCACTTTGTTCTTTAGATTTTCTAACCCATCTCTTAGTATGATCTTGTTGTATTTCATCTACCTTCTACTTCCTTTTCTCATTGTCTTTATCATTATTAGCCGGTTGAGTCTTGCTTCTACAATACTTAGCAATATGACCTATTTTGTTGCATGCATAACATGCAACATTGTTCTTCTGAATTGCTTTGACATATCAGGTATTATTATTTCTTGACCTACAATGATTAGCGAAATGTCCAAACTTTCCACATGAATGCCATTTAACATTCAGTCTATAATCTTCTGATCTATGACCATATTTCTTGCAGTTTGTGCATTGACCGGGAACAAAATTGTAGTTTTGATTTGCCTTATTTCTACATTGTTTCCATATGCCCAAATTTATTGTAAAAAAAACATCTACCATTGAATTTATAAGCATTAGATTGCCTTACTGGTTTCCTCTATTATGATAAGTTCTGCATATCGGTTGTCTAATCTTCAGTAGCAGTATCAGAGCTTTCACCTTGTACAAATCCAAATCCTCTAGAATCATCAATCTGTCTTTCTCTTTTTAGTAAGTCATCCAATTGTGCAACACTGATCCTAAAATTATATTTATACTCACTTGTAGTAGTTAGATCATCTCTCAGAGTAGTTACTTTCCTTTCAAGTTCTTGTTCATTATTCCGGGAGTGTGCCAAATCAGTCCTCAAAAGATTATTCTCATGAGTCAATCTTCCACATTCATCAAACTTGTTCTTCAAAGATAAAGCGAGATTATCTTCCTTCTTCTTTATGTCCTCAATATCTTTTGATAACCTTGTGGTCAGATCTTGTATTTCATTTTTCATGAGCATGTTTGTTAGACTCAGTTTCTGATATTGTTCCTTAAGAGCTAGACTCAAATTTATTGCAAACAAAGCATCTACCATTGAATTTATAAGCATTAGATTGCCTTACCGATTTCCTCTGTTCTGCTAATTTTTGCATACCGGTTGTCTGATCTTCATTAGTAGTACCAGAGTTTTCACCTTGTACAAATCCAAGTCCTCTAGAATCATCGATCTATCTTTGTCATTTTAGTAAGTCATCTAATTGTGCAACACTGATCCTAAACTTTTCTTTATATTCTCTTGTAGTAGTGAGATTATGTCTCAGAGTAGTTATTTGCCTTTCAAGTTCTTGTTCATTATTCCGGGAGTGTGCCAAATCAGTTCTCAATAGATTATTCTCATGAGTCAATCTTCCACATTCATCAAAATTTTTCTTGAAAGATAAAGTAAGACTATCTTCCTTCTTCTTTCTTCCTCAATATCTTTTGATAACCTCATGGTCAGATCTTGCATTTCATTCTTCATGAGTATTTTTGCTTGACTTAGTTTCTGACATTGTTCCTTAAGAGCATTCTTCTCCTCATCATCTGGTTGTTGCAAAAGTTCTTTTCTTTTGGCTTGAGAAGATGATAATCTTTCTTGCAGGAGAAGAATGAATTCATTTGCATAATTCAATTCCTCTTGCAATTTCAAGTTCTTCATCCTTTCAACATCATAATCCTCAAGAGCCATCTCAAGTTGCTTTTCCATAGTCATGCTCAAATATTCCGGTTTCAGGATCTTCCTCAAGCTGTTAAACTTCTTCCAAGGTACCAAGATCTGATACCAATTGTTGGGATCTAAGAACACTGAGAAGGGGGGGGTGAATCAGTGTTCTGCCAGAATCAATAATCTTTAACTTTCTAAACCATGCATGTATGTATCGGTAAACAAATAAGAATATAACAAGATGCAAATAAACCATCCACATAAATGAACACCATAACACATAGAAGTTATACGTGGAAAACCTCAATGAGGAAAAACCATGGTGGGATTTGTGACCCACAATATCAGTTTATTGGCCATATGAAAAGATATTACATAAACAAGGGCCTGCACTTGCAGGAAGGCATATTTATTAGAGCATATTGCTCATCACTAAAGAGCCTCACTGACTACAAGCTTTGTGCCAAAGTAAATTACTGAAAATGAACTCAAGAATGCATCTGTTATGCCAAATAGAGTTTCGGTTCTGGTTCTTCTCTATATTGGTTCAAAATATTGAACTATTACCGATATTACTTCTCCTCCAAGAGTGCTTTCCTAGCTATCTACATATCATTGCATGATACAATGTTTGCATACAAAAATGATCTCCATACATATATTTTGCATCTCATAGTTCTACTATATGTCTATGTCTATAACATCATAATATTGTCATCTCTATATATTTAAATTGACCTAGTAGATTGACTTATATACCTATTACATATGATATGCGTTATGTCATCTTACAATGCATTTACAAAGAATGTTCAATGTCGGCCTCAATAATAATTAAAAAATAATTTACTAAAATAAATCTTTCTTGATGTCGGCTTCCTTGAAGTACTGATGCTGGTGTCGGTGTAGTCCTGAATGCTTCCAATATTGGTATCTGTCAATATATGCCTCCTAGTGCTGGTTTGAGACTTCCATCAAGTCTTGTTGCCTTCTATCTGATCTTGTTACCATCAATGACAACAAAATTAATCCAATGAGTGTCAATTGCCAACACAGTGGACATCTTCTGAATAGCCTATCCTACCTTGTTTATCTGACCTTCCCTCTTCTTCTTACTGAACTCTATTTTCACCTCCAATTACTTCTTTTTATCTGTCCCAAAAGTATTCTTTGACTCATCTACCGGGGCATCTATAAGTCTCTTGGCATATAGATAAAACATCTCTACATCAACTTCATATCCCATCTCAGTTATCCATAGCTTTCTTGGCTAAACTACTTCCATTAAAGTTTCATCTTTCTTAACCATAAAGAAGATCTCAGTAGAGTATTTATGAAAAATGTGCTTAGGCACTCTTTCCCTTTGTTTTATTGCCTTCTGGAAAGCCTTGAAATATCCCCATAAGGTGGATTCTCTATCCTAACCTATGTTTCTTAAGGCATCTTTGATTTGTTTCACTATCGAAATATCAAAGGCTCATTTCCTTTTTATAGATCCTGAGGTCTCATTGAGAAAGAATAGCATTAGACAAACAATAAGATTTCCATAATGAATTAAACCTTTCTTCTCACCCTTGATTTTCCCAAGATTCAAAATTAATTCATCACACATCCACTGGAAAAGATCATATTTTTCATTTTCCTTGATCATCTTATGTGCACAATATATACAGGAACTAGAAACAAAATTCAATAGATTAGATTGAGTTACCTTATATCCAATAACAATGCTAGAAAATTGTATGTCCTTATCTCTGATTGTGCTAATCCTCATAGACCGATTGTTGAATGTAGCACCGGTTAGCTTGGTGAGTTCATTGTTAGAGATTTTCTTCTTATCCGGTCTCTGGCCAACCTAGGTTAAACTGGTAATCGTTTGGATAGAATCCTTAGTGATTTTATGAGGAAGGTCTAGCCACATAAACTCGCCATGAATATGGATGAACATATATTAGATGATTTCATCATCAAATTCAGGCATCTCCAAAATGTCGGTAAACCCTTGATCCTTCAAATGTCCGAATTCCGGTTTGATCACACCTTTCTTATCTAACAATGTTGTCATAAACATGGTTTTCATCTTGGCATCGAGAACCCTAGAAAATGCACCAATTGAATCATCAACCTTTGCAATCTAAGGGTATTTCTTGAATATCAGGATTGGGAAATTCTTAATATCAACCACAACAGGAACAACAACATCTATCGAAGTGGGAGTAGCTCCACAAGCCATTGCAATTTTGAAAAAGATAGCTTTAAAACAAAGAAATACCTTAGAATCTTCGCTAGTGAAAAACTTTTGAAAATTCACTTTGAATGTATTGGAATTCGCTTGGAAATATTCAGGATCACTCCAAATCGCCTTCAACTTGCTCTACTCGCTCTAAATTCTTGGTGGTGAAAACTGAATCACTTTTGCCTTTTATCCTGTAGAACCCTAATTCCTCATTGACATAAATGTTGGCCATTTGGAGGAATTGATTATGTGTTGCATTTATGTTTTGTCATTGATGTCAACACTAGCTGTTTTGGATGCTTTACTGACACCCTTCTGATCCCAATAGGTTGTGTGGTTTTTGGTTGGTTTGGATCCGACATGATCCGATATGCTCTAGTATGATTTGGTTATGGAATTAGCTTACTCATGTTCATATTTAGTAGGTTGGTTTTGGTCTGGTGATTAGATGCTATCATGTTTGCTTGGAAGCTTGGTTTGTGATTCTAGTGAGGATTTCACTGACAAAGATTTTATGAAGATCTTTGATGATATGCATAAGTGGTGTTGGTGTAACTTTTGGTAAAGATTCAGAATGTTTGAGGTCAGATCATGGTGGAGAATTCACATCCGATGAGTTTAATAAATTTTGTGATAAGAATGGTATAAGGAGACAATTTTTTGGTCCCCGGACACCTCAGTAGAATGGAGTTGTGGAAAGGAAGAACACAACTATCTTGGATGCTGCTAGAACAATGATAATGGAAGCTAGTCTACCTCATATCTACTAGAGATAAGCAGTGAGAAAAATGGTTTATACATTCAACATAGTACATATCAAAGGAGAAATCAGTGAGACACCTTATTAATTATGGTTTGGCAATACACCTACAGTTAAGTATTTCAGAATCTTTGGTAGTAAATTTTATATCAAGAGAGATGATATCATTGGAAAATTTGATCCTATATGTGATGAAGGCATATTTCTTGGTTATTCTAATGAAATCAAGGCATATAGATGTTATAACAAGAGAGTGTAGAGAATTGTGGAGAGTGCTAATGTCAAGGTAGATGAGTTGAATAGAAGTCAAATAAGAGTTTATGAGCAAGAACCAGTGGTGGAAATGATTATATCTGAACTGGTAGAATCTTTACCGGAACAGAGTGTTGAACTAGTTACTTCGGTAGTATCAAAAAATTCAATAGTAACTAAAGAACCGGGAAGAGGAACAGAGAGTCAGAAGACTCCTAGTTATGTGAGATTGAATCATTCAGAAGATCAGATCATTGGGGATAAGAACAATGGAGTGATGACAAGAAGAAGACTGACAACTAATGAGATATGTTTAATTTCTCAAGTTGAACTGGTATCAATAATTGAACCATGTAAAGATAAATGTTCGTTGAAAGCTATGGAAGAAGAATTAGATCAAATTGAGAAGAATAACACATGGACTTTAGTTCCCCGACCTAAAATTAAGAATGTTATTGGAACTCAATGGGTTTTTAGGAATAAATTGAATAAGGATGGTCAAGTTGTAAGGAATAAGGCTAGATTGGTTTGTAAAGGATATTCCTAGAAGGAAGGAATTGATTATGGTGAGACTTTTGCACCTATAGCTAGGATTGAAGCTGTAAGATTATTTCTTGCCTATGCTGCCCATAAGAACTACAAGGTTTATCAGATGGATGTTAAGTATGCATTTTTGAATGGGGATCTTGATAAGGAAGTTTATATTGAACAACCTGATGGTTTTTCACTATCAAATGATATAAACATGGTTTGCAGGTTAAGGAAAGATTTATATGGATTGAAACAGGCACCTAGAGCTTAGTATGCAAGGTTGGATAAATATCTTTTGAAGCTTGGTTTTACTAAGGGTAATGCCAACAGAAATTTATATTATAAGGTCACTAATGATGATATACTGATTATTGAAGTATTTGTTGATGACATCATTTTTGGAGGTGAAGATAAGTTGTGCATGGAATTTTCTAAGATATGGAGAAAGAATTTGAAATGTCTATGATTGGGGAAATGAAATTTTTCTTAGGTTTGCAGATTACTCAGACTGATAAAGGTATTTTCATCTGTCAAACTAAGTATGCTAGGGAATTGTTGAAGAAATTTGGTATGGGAGATTGTAAACCGATAAGTACTCCTATGATTACAAGTGAGAAATTGACAAGGACAGATGTTTCTGCATTGGTAAATCCTACAAGATTCAAATATATGATTGGAGGTCTTCTTTATTTGACTCGAACTAGGCCTGACATAATGAATGCTATTTGTATTGCATCTAGATTTTAGAGTGATCCTAGAGAGAACCATGAGAGTGCAGTGAAAAGAATTTTTAGATACTTGCAAGGTACATCTAAATATGATTTGTGGTACCCTAAGGATGATGAATTTACTTTATGTGCATATACAAATGTTAATTGGGTTGGAAATGTTGATGACCAAAATAGTACTTCTGGTGGATATTTCTTTCTTAGAAAGAAGTTGGTTTCATGGATTAGAAAGAAACAATCATGTACTTCTTTATCTACTCCTGAAGTTGAGTATGTTGCTACTACTACTAATTGTACACAGGTTATACGGATGAAGCAAATGTTCAAGGATATCAAGGTGCATTGCACTAGACTGGTAGTTATTCACTATGATAACTCTGCTGCTATTGACATATCAAAGAATCCGGTATTTCACTCTAACACAAAGCACATATCTATCAAGTATAAATTTTTGAAGGAGAAGGTGGAAGAAAATGAAGTTAGAATGGTTTATGTGAACACTAAAGAGAAGATTGCAGATATTTTTACTAAACCTTTGCCTAATGAACCATTTGAGTACCTGAGAGATAGGTTAATGGTTTCTGCCCCTCAGACAAAGAATTGATTGATGCTTTTTGGCATTAGTCTGATATGTATTATCAGAGATATTGTTCATTCTGGCACTGATGTGGGGATGATACTATTTAGGGGGAGTAGTTAGCTTTGTGTTTTAGTGGTTTATGTTTTTTCTTTGATATTTATATCAGATTTATGGCATTGATATCAAAGGGGGAGAGATATTGATGTGAAAAACTTAAGGAGTGGTATACATTAGGGGGAGAGATATATGTGTAATTTAGAGCTTTACAGAGATATCATTTACAAGGGGAGTTTGGTCTTTGTTTTAGAACTTCATTGCTATATCTTTGAGTGGGAGATTGTTGGTTGTCTTCCATTGGGGGAGACTTGTTTGGCATTTCTTGGTACTTAGATGTTTTTCACATCTAGTGTTGCCATCAATTCCAACGGGGGAGATTGTTGGCCATTTGGAGGATTTGATTATGTGTTGCATTGATGTTTTGTCATTGATGTCAACACTAGCTATTTGGGATGCTTTACCAACACCCTTCTGGTCTAGGTAGGTTGTGTAGTTTTTGGTTGGTTTGGATTCGGCATGATTCGGTATGCTCCAGTATGATTTGGTTATGGAATTAGCTTAATCATGTTCATATTCAGTCAGTTGGTTTTGATCTGGTGATCAGATGCTATCATGTTTTCTTGGAAGCTTGGTTTGTGATTTCGGTGAGGGTTTCATTGGCAGAGCTTTGATGAAGATCTTGTTGGGATCTGAGAACACTAAGAGAGGGGGGGGAGGAGGGTGAATCAATGTTCTATTGGAATGAACAATTTTTAAATTTTTAAACCATGCATGTATGTACCGGTAAACAAATAAGCATATAACAAGAAGCAAATAAACCATCCACATAAATGAGCACCATAACACACATAATTTATATGTGGAAAACCTCAATGAGGAAAAACCACGGTGGGATTTGTGACCCACAACATCAGTTCACTAGCCATATGAAAAGATATTACATAAAATAGGGGCCTACACTTGCAAGAAGGCACACTGCCTAGAGCATACTGCTCATCACTAAAGAGCCTCACTAACTACAAGCTTTCTGCCAAAGTAAATTACTAAAAATGAACTCAAGAATGCATCTGCTATGCCAGATAGAGTTCCAGTTCTGGTTCTGCTCTATATCGATTCACAAACTTGAACTATTGCCGGTATTACTTCTCCTCCAAGAATGATTTCCAAGCTATCTATAGATCATTGCATGATATAATGTTTGTATACAAAAATGATCTATATACATATATTTTGCATCTCATAGTTTTTCTATACCTATATATGTCTATCTCTATTCCATCACAATACTATCATATATTAAATTAACCTAGCAGATTGACTTATATACCTATTACACATGATATGATTTATGTCATCTTACAATGCATTTACAAAAGATATTCATTGTCGGCCTCGACAATAATTACAAAATGATTTATTAAATAAATCTTCCTTGATGTCAGCTTCCTTGAAGTATTGATGCCGGTGTCGGTGCCAGTGTAGGCCTGAATTCTTCCAATGTTGGTATCTACCGGTATATGCCTCCTAGTGCCAGTTTGTGACTTCCATTAGATATTGTTGCCATCAATGAAAAACAAAATGAATCCAATGAGTGTCAATTGGCAACAATCTCCCCCTTTGGCATTGATGGCAACACTCATGTGAAAAATGGATCCCCTACAGGTGTGGTCCCGCTGAGCAATACACTCCATATACTCCATTTGATAATATTTTCTTTGATATTTTTTCACATATATATATACTCCCCCTTTGAGATTAATGCCAAAGACTAGTGAAAGAATAAAAGAATGAAAGAATACTATTAGTGTCACTTGAGATTAGTCATATTCAGGATTTATGGGTATGCCTTTTGTAGCAACTGAAGATGCATGTCCTAGCCTCATTTGAATGTATGAGATATCAATGCAAGTCCACTGAGTAAGTGGGCAAGTGATTCCTTCTCCTGGGTATCTACTAGTGTGGGTTTTGCTAGCATATCCATGTATTCTTTGTTGTGAACACCCAATGAATCAAGTCTAGGGCTTACCAATCCTCTTAAATTTATTTCTCTCCTTATTATTTTATCTTTCTCCTTCTCAAAAGGAAAAACTTGGTTCTCCAAGGACAAAATTTGTCCATCAACAGATGTAGTCAGTGCAGTTAGTCCATCAAAAGAGTTAGCAATATTAGCCATTTTGTCATATAACTCCTTCAATATGCTATCTACATTGGCTATAAGATTTCCTAAATTACAACATACTCTGTAGATATTAGTACATTGATTTAAACAAATTTCAATGGGAATAAGCTTGTCTTCTATTTTCTTCTTCCCAGATCTATGAGTTGATTAAAAGCTGCTATTTTTGCTGCAGAGAAACTGTCCAAAGCCTGTCAGTCTGCAATCTATCTCAATGATTGATAATTATTTGATATGTGCTCTGTTAAAGTTTTGAGCTGACCGGAAGGGCTTGCTCCATCCTCAATCTGACAGTCAGGCATTATTATATGTAGTACAAAGACCGATTGATCAATTAACCCTTTGTCTATAGTTCCTTCCTTTAGCAATTTTTGAGTGGCCATCATCATTAATTCTGTTGGACTTAACTTAGAGACTGATTTATTCTCAACCTGAGAAGTGTCAATTACCAAAAATCTTTCTGGGGAATCAATTTTACTTGCTAGTATGGACTCAGTTGATTTTACCTTGTCCATCTCAACCTCTTTTGCACCGGTGGCTTCGCCACTTGGTGCAATATCAGTTACTGCTGGTGGAGTATCATCCATAGTGTTTCCAGTGCCCTGTACATTCTCTTGCTCAAAATTGGTCTATGCTAGTACATAATGTACACTCTCTTTAACTGTCGGTTGTGGTTGTGCCAAAACTAGAGTTGAACTACCCAAAATACCCTTTCCTTTTGATTTGTCAAGAATGGTGGGGGATGTTGCCTTTGCAAATTCTTCTTGAGATATGAGAAAGTCTAGGTTTTTCTGAAAGAATTTTGTCCATCCCTTACTTGTCTCATTTATCACCTCATTTACTCTTCCCATCATAAGGCTTATCTGTCGGTTTTTACTACTAAAAATTGTCCTATTAGTAGTATCTATAAATCTTTTCATCTCTTCATTATTTATATTACCTCATTGTTCCAAAAGTGCAACTTCCTTGATTTCCCTATCCCTCTTGATAGCATCAAGTCTTCTAGCCTCAAGTTTATTATACAGGGATAAAGGTATCTCCTTCAAAACTTCAACTAAGGCTTTCTTATAAATGTCTATATATAGTAAAATAGCCTCTTCTAACTCATTTTGCTCATGTTCTTCAAAATCTTCATAATACTTTGATATATTCTTTAATATTCCATCTTTTGTAGCTTCATCAATAATTTTAGCATAGGTCATTTTTGTCTTACTAGTTTCAGTATCATCACCCTTCTGCTTTTTGCTTGTGGTTGCCAGTGTGATTGGTTTCCTCTCTTGCATAGGCTTCCTTACTGGTGGCGGAGGTGCAGCAGGCTAAGCTGCCTTTCTGAAAAGTCTCCTCCTAGGTTCTTCCTTCTGTTGCTCTACCACTGGTTTTACCACATTCTTCCTTTGCACCCTTATGAAAGCCAAAGGCTCATTATCCTTAGAGTCAGAGTCACAAGTGATAGGAGAAATGTGTACTTGTGGCTTCTTCACTTCTTCAATAGCAACCTCTGCTGGTTTAGCAGTCTGTTTTGATTTGGAACCCAGTTGAGTGTCTATCTTATGCAACACATCTTGTATATATGTAGACATCTTTTCTATTTTCTTCTCTCTTCTCTTCCTATTAAAACTGGTTTTCACTTCAAGAGCCTTCTCTCCCGCTATACCAAAATGTTATGTCTTATCATATAATGGGGCATGTACAACATCTTTGCATAGAGCTCAAAAATGCTATCATCTACCTCATGTCCAAGCTTTGTAATCCAGATTTGCCTGGGTTCAACTCTTCCATAAGAGTTTCATCAATTTTCACCATGAAACATATGTCAGTGGAGTACTTATCCACAATATTCTTTGAAATTCTCTCCCTTTTCCTCATGTTTTCTTGAAAAGTCTTAAAATACTCCCAAAGTTTCTCATCTCCGCCGGTACCAAGGCTGGTGATAACTATCTTGATCTCCATACCTACCGGTATGTCATGAGCCCATTGCTTCTTTCCTAAACCAGGTAGCTCATTAAGGAAGTAAAGCATTAAACAAACAATTAAGTTTCCATATCTAAAGGTGCCTTTCTTGGTTCCTTTGATCTTAGTAAGGTTTAGCATTAACTCACTCCTCATCCATTCACATAAGTCATACTTCACATTATTCTTTAGCATCTGATATGCGGCATGAATGCATGAACTTGCAATAGAATTCAATCAGTTGGATTGAGTTACCTTATATCCTATGATCATGCTTGTAAACTTTATTTCTGTGTTGGTTATTGTGCTTATCCTCATTGATCTGCTATCAGATGTAGCACCAGTGATTTTTTTGACCTCTGTGTTGGAAATCTTCTTGCCAGGTTCTTGTCCAACCCTGGGTAAGTTGATGACAACCTGAATTGTCTCCTTTGTGATAATGTAAGTCATATATAGCCAAATGAATTCATTGTGAACCCTACTCAAAATGTATTTGATCACCTCATCCTTGAATTCCCATATGTACAGAATACCGATTAACCCTAGATCCTCAAATGCTTTGAATTTTGGTTTGATCATTCCGGTGTCTCCTAGTATCACTATTTCATACATGCTTTTTATGTCTTCAGTACCCAAATCCTCAAGAGTGCAGTGAATGTATGCCCTCACATCTTCAACATACATTACTTCGTCAGGAACCCCAGAAAATACTCCCGCAGAGTCTTCCTTCTTGGCAATTTCAGGAACCTCCTTAAAAACTGGCCTTAACCTATCCTTGACTTTGACAACAGTGGGATTTGTAATAAAAGTAGGTGTTGAAGATCTAGATGCCATGTCGAGAAATACATGAGAGTGAATGTCGGTGGAAAATTGAGTGATCCAGATAATTGCTCAAAACCCTCTCTCAATGCTTTGATCACTCTTAATTCGCCTTTACTTCTCTCTGATTGCTTGAATGCTCGATGAGTGAAAATGAATTCACTTACCCTCTTTTATCAGCAAATAAAAACCCTAAATTTCTATAATTAATGCTTCACCAACAACCCTACGGATGTCAGTTTCACAGTTATGCGTCAGGGTAACCTTGATAGATGATGAACACATTTCTCCAGATCTCTTTCCAGATTTCCTTAGATCTCTTCCAGGGTAATATGCAAAATTTAGCATTGACTTTGCCAACCCCTAAGGCTTTTGCCTCAGTTACCAGTGGAATTTCCTATCGATGGAGGAATACTCTGTTCTACTGGTGGATTTGTCGGTATAGATCCATCTCCACTTTGTTCTTCAGATTTTCTAACCCATCTCTTGGTGTGATCTTGTTGTATTTCATCTACCTTCTGCTTTGCTTTTTTCATTATTAACTAGTTGAGTCGTGCTTATGCAATACTTAGAAATATGACCTATTTTGTTGCATGCAACAATGTTCTTCTGAATTGCTTTGACATATCTGGTATTATTATTTCTTGACCTACAATAATTAAAAAAATGTCCAAACTTTCCACATGAATGACAATTAACATTCATTCTATAATCTTCTGATCTATGACCATATTTCTTGTAGTTTGTGCATTGACCAGGAACAAAATTGTAGTTTTGATTTGCCTTATTTCTACATTGTTTCCATATGCCCAAATTTATTGTAAAAAAAACATCTACCATTGAATTTATAAGCATTAGATTGCCTTACTGGTTTCCTTTGTTATGATAAGTTTTGCATATCGGTTGTCTAATCTTCAGTAGCAGTATCAGAGCTTTCACCTTGTACAAATCCAAGTCCTCTAGAACCATCAATCTGTCTTTGTCTTTTTAGTAAGTCATCCAACTATGCAACACTGATCCTAAAATTATATTTATACTCACTTGCAGTAGTTAGATCATCTCTCAGAGTAGTTACTTTCCTTTCAAATTCTTGTTCATTATTCTGGGAGTGTGCCAAATTAGTCCTCAATAGATTATTCTCATGAGTCAATCTTCCACATTCATCAAACTTGTTCTCCAAAGATAAAACAAGATTATCTTCCTTCTTCTTTATGTCCTCAATATCTTTTGATAACCTCGTGGTCAGATCTTGCATTTCATTTTTCATGAGCATGTTTGCTAGACTCAGTTTCAGACATTGTTCCTTAAGAGAATTCTTCTCCTCATCATGTGGTTGTTGCAGAAGTTCTTTTCTCTTGGCTTGAGCAGATGATAACCTTTCTTGTAGGATAAGAATGAATTCGTTTGTAGAATTCAATTCTTCTTGCAATTTCAAGTTCTTCATTCTTTCAACATCATAATCCTCAAGAGCCATCTCAAGTTGCTTCTCCATAGCCATGTTAAAAGATTCCGGTTTCAGGATCTTCCTCAAGCTGTTAAAATTCTTCTAAGGTACTAGGATCTGATACCAATTGTTGGGATCTGAGAACAATGAGGGGAGGGGGGTGAGTTAGTGTTCTGCCGAAATGAACAATTTTTAACTTTCTAAACCATGCATGTATGTACCGGTAAACAAATAAGCATATAACAAGAAGCAAATAAACCATCCACATAAATGAACACCATAACACACATAATTTATACGTGGAAAACCTCAATGAGGAAAAACCATGGTGGGATTTGTGACCCACAATATTAGTTCACTGGCCATATGAAAAGATATTACATAAAAAAGGGGTCTACACTTGCAGGAAGGCATACTTCCTAGAGCATGCTACTCATTACTAAAGAGCCTCACTGACTACAAGCTTTTTGCCAAAGTAAATTACTGAAAATGAACTCAAGAATGCATCTGCTATGCCAGATAGAGTTTCGGTTCTAGTTCTACTCTATAACAGTTCACAAAATTGAACTATTGGCGGTATTACTTCTCCTCCAAGAATGCTTTCCAAGCTATCTATAGATCATTGCATGATATAATGTTTGTATACAAAAATGATCTCCATACATATATTGCGCATCTCATAGTTCTACTATACCTATATATGTCTATCTCTATTTCATCACAATACCATCATATATAAAATTAACCTAGGAGACTGACTTATATACCTATTACACATGATATGCCTTATGTTGGCTTACAATGCATTTACAAAAGATATTCAATGTCAACCTCAACAATAATTACAAAATGATTTATTAAATAAATCTTCGTTGATGTCGACTTCCTTGAAGTATTGATGTCAGTGCCAGTGTAGGCCTAAATGCTTCCAATGCCGGTATCTATCGATATATGCCTCCTAGTGTCAGTTTGTGACTTTCATCAGATCTTGTTGCCATCAATGACAACAAAATGAATCCAATGAGTGTCAATTGCCAACAGATCTTTGATGATATGCATAAGTGGTGTTGGCGCAACTTCTGGTATGGATTCAAGATGCTGATGGTGATCATGTTCAAGACTTGGTGGATTGGGATTATTGCTTTGGCATGTATGGACCTACATTGGGTCCTAGTTGATCTAGGTTATGGACCTACTAAATATAATTTATGGTTAGACCTCTCGATGTGTTTTCAGGATGTCTTATGAGTTGGATATTATTTGTTTGGTCCAAAGTTGACATGTTTTATAATTATGTAATTTATTTATTGTCTGGTGGCCGAGTTGATTGTTTATGGTCGAGGGTTTGTATATATATGATGTAAGATCTCATTGTAGAGAATAGGGATCATGGAAAGGGATATGGATATGTAATGTGCGAATAATGTAATATCATCCAAGCAGAGGATTTGGTTGATCATTGGAGATCAAGTTGGGTTTATGTAAGAGGATTTAGTCCTCGGGTATTGAACTTTGTTGGAACTATACTTAGGCATAGGAGATGCTATCTTTGCAGTTCATTCATTCTTCTGGATTGTAGTCTAGATTTCTATGTAGTCAATGAGACTCCTTTTGTGATGAGCAGTGCGCTATAGGCTATTGGCCTTCCTACAAGTGTAGGCCCCTCAATTGTAATTCACATACTTACTGCAGAAGCATTATCTGATTGTGGGTAGGCTTCCCACCTTGGTTTTTCCATTTACCGAATTTTCCACGTATAAATATTGGTATCTTGTGGATGGTATTTATTCTCTGATTATTGTTTATGATTAATTGGTTTAACTGATATTCTAGTATTTGGTTTAAGCATTCTGATATTAATGTTTTCGGTTTTGGTATTAAAGTTTTAATTGCTAAATATTCTAGTAATCTGTTACAATTGAGTCACCCCCCTCCCAGTTGTCTTCTAGTTATTTGAACTGTCTAAAAATAAATGCTTGCCAACATATCATACCGGATCCAAGATCCATAAAATCTACATCGGTGAATCTTCAAACTGACTTTTCCAATGTCTGAAACATGCTTTCAGACCACTACTGGGGGTAATGCAAGATCTGTCATCAATTTGCCTCCCCCTAAGGCTAATGCCTTAGTTACCAGATGAGTCTCCTACCGGTGCAAGAACATTTTGCTCTGCTGGTTGAGTAACCAGGGTATTTACTTCAGCCAATTAATCCTTATACTTTCTAATCCATTTCTTCTCATGCTCTTTTTGGATTTCATCACCCTTTTGTTTTCCATTCTCATCATTTCTTTCCGGTGGGTTCTTTCTTCTGCAAAATTTAGCAATATGTCCTACTTTGTTGCATGCATATTAAGTGACATTGTTCTTTTGAATTGCCTTGTTGTAACCTTGATCATTTCTTGACCTACATTGATTAGCCATATGTCTAAACTTTCCACATGTATGACATTTCACATACATTCTACAATATGTTGTCCTATGACCATATGTTTTGCAATTGAAACACTAAACAGTACTTGAATTATTATTCTGATTGACTCTATTTCTGCATTGACTTACCATATGACCAAGCTTATTGCAAATGAAGCATCTACCATTAAATTTATGTGCATTGGGTTGTCTTACCGGTGACCTCTTATTCCGATTGTCTGGTGGATTCTCCTGATTTGCAATACAAGAGATTTCTCGATGCTCAAATCTAAGACCTCTAGTGTCTCCATTGTCCCTTTGATTCTTCAATAATTCATCAAGATTTACAGAATTGGCTTTGAACTTGTCTTTGTACTCATTTGTAGCATCCATATCACTTCTTAGGACTGTCACCATTCTTTCCAACTCTTTCTTATTGTTTTGTGATTGCACCAATTCAGTTCTCAACACACCATTCTCATGTGCCAAACTAATGCATTCATCAGATCTATCTTTCAGATATTTGGCAATATTTTCTTCATTCTTCTTTTGGTCTTCAATATCCTTGGACATCCTCATGGTTAGGGACTGCATCTCATTCTTCATGACACCATTTCCTGACTCAGCTTCTGACATAGTTCCTTTAAATCATTCTTCTCTTCATCATCCTGATTTTGTAATTGATCACAAAGTTCTTTCCTTTGGGCTTGTGCAAATGACAACCTCTCTTGCAGAGTAAGGATGAATTCTTTTGTAGATCTCAACTCATCTTTAGTAGAATTCAACTCATCTTGCAATTTCATGTTCTTCAATCTTTCAGAATCATAGTCTTCAAGTGAAACTTCAATTTCTTTCCTCAAACTCATCTCCATGGATTCTGGATTCAGGATCTTCCTCAAGCTGTTAGGCTTATTCCGAGGCAACAGGCTCTGATACCAATTTTTGGAATCGAAGAACACTAAGAGAGGGGGGGGTGAATCAGTGTTCTACCAATGATTAATAATTTAATTCCTTTAGATACTTTTCCAATTAACAACTGGTAAGCATATAAACAAGATATAATAAAGAACAAAGAAACCACAAAGATCAACACCATAACACCACAGATTTATATGTGGAAAACCTCAAAGAGGAAAAACCATGGTGGGATTTGTGACCCACAATATCTATCCACTGGCTAGTTGAATAAATATTACATAAAAAGGGGGCCTGCACATGCAAGAAGGCACACTACCTAGAGCGCACCGCTCATCATGAAGGAGCCTCACTGACTACAGATAAAATATTGAATTACAAACAAAATTCTAAACTCTGAGTGTGCATCTGATATGTTGGATGAGTTCCAGTTTAAGCATTGTCTTGTAATGATTATCAATGTCTTCTTCCTTACCAGTAACCTTGTTCGCTTCCCAATCCTCTTGATAAACAACCAAGACCGACAATAGATCATTAAATTTGCATTCTGTCAATCAGTATCTTGCTCACACATTTGCATAAATCTTATCATATCTATATCCCAAAATGACTTATCCGAGCTGACTTATATACCCTTACATACATAAACATGAATGCCTTATATTGGCTTACAATCATATTACAAAAGATAAATATATGTCGGCCTAGACAAAAATGTAAACATTAATCTTTATGATCGTTGCCGCTAAAACCTTTTCTAGATCAAACTCCTATGTTGACCTCCAAATACCGGTTCCTAGTTTGTCAGTTTCCCTTGATTTGTGGCTTCCTTGAATGCCGAATATTAAACCTTGAATACCAGAGGATACCGAATAAGTATCCAACCCAAAATGATGTGTGTTTCCATCAATGACAACACCATGATCCCGGGTGAGTGTTAATTGCCAACACATAAAACTATAATGTATCAACTATCTAGATCGATGTCTAACATCAAACTATAACATCCGAAGTGTAAGTAATACCATAAGTATCTATCATGAGTATCATAAAAGAGTCTAAACCAAGTCTATAAAGTATTGATGCATAAAAAGAAAGACAAGTCAGCGAGGGGCACTACAATCCATGCTTAAGAACATTGATAATTGGATGACCAAGGACAACACATAAGTAAAATTAATGAAACCCACTTAGATTCTCTCAAGACAATATAAATAGTGGGTTAAAAAAAAGATAATAAAATAAGGTGGATAATAGCCTAATTTATTTTGTATTGATGCATGTGAAATAGTTATCCTACATCTAGGATTTTATGTTTCCCCTTACCTTGGTACTATCTCCTTAACTTACTAGGAACTAGTACCAAAGTTTTGGGTCGTTTTAAATGTTAGAGATCTAAAGGACAAAAATAAATAAATAGGATCAAGGGTGGAGAGGAAACAAGGACTTGTTCCTAAAATAAACCTAAATTAGTATTATATTTTTATAAAGTTCATGAACATGTGATCTTTCAGACTTTTAAAACCTACTCCCTTTTCTATTTATTTCTTTCATTCATTATTCTCATTGTTGCACTATTTATGGCCTAGAAAACCTCATCATGATTTCAAACAGTTTTTAAACTCACAAACCTTGTGACATGATGATAGTTGTATCTTTTCCATCCTTTCTTTATTACACTATAAATTTTGCAAAATCAAAAAATTTATAAAATTAAGTTCAGCCTATTGTCACTTCGTAGTGTTTGCAAACTTGAGAACCTTTTGACATTGGAGACAATAAGGAAAATAAAGGTTAAAGGATTATAATTTGTATGGGGGTCTCAAACTTAAGAACATTGATGATTTCATTAGATGACCAAGAATAAACATAATTTAAATTAACAAAACACACTTACATTCTCTCAAATCAGGTATAAATGGTGGGTGAAAATAAAGCTAATAAAACAAGGTGGTTAAAAGCCTACAATTTTTTACATTGGTGCATGTGAAATGGTTCTTCAAAATATAGGTTATTAGGTTTCTCTTGAACTTGATACCATTTCCTTAACTTCCTAGGAACTAGTACCAAAGTTTGGGGTCCTTTTGAAGATTAGACATCTAAAGAAAAAAAATTAGATCAGGGGTGGAGAGACAACAAGGACTTGTACCTAAACTAAAACTAGAAGAATATTATATTTTTGTAAAGTTCATGAACATGTGACCTTTGTGAATTTTAGAACCTACTTCATTTTCTCTTTATTTATTTTATTCTTTGTTCTCATTGTTGCATTGTTTATGACCTGGAAAAATTCATCACAATTTCAAATGTCTATATAATTCAGGTGGCTTCATTAGTTTTAGATATTTTCATTCAATAAAAACCTAATACTAATTGATTATAATTAAAAACTTGTATTCATGATTTGGTTTAAGGATGAAATAATTGGGTTTTGTTGGCATTTTCATAAAGATTGCATTAATGATATGTTATGATGTCATTGATGTCAATTGAACCGGTAAATGGTATTTGTGATATTGCTGATATTGTTATTATTGATATTGTCTTGTAACTGGTAGGAAGGATCTTTGTGGAAGATGTTTTAAACCAGTATGTAAGTATGTGAGTTGAACCGGTAACTGATGTACAAGGTTAAACCCTTTCTATGTTATGTAACCGCTAAACCCTACCAGTTGTTTTTGTTGGCATTATGTGAACCGACATGAAGACATAATGATATTGTATGTTGTCATTGATATCAATATAAGACATGGTGTGAACCGGCACATGCGAGAGGTGAAGAGAGAAAGGAACCGACATATGTATGAACTGGTTTATATGCCAAAGTGAAGTGACATATTTGTTCAAGATGAACCGGCATGTAGTTATGGGAACCGGCACATGGAAGTAATGTATGACTACCGGTTGGTAGGTAGCTTCCACTTCAGGGTTTCTGGATGGAGCACCTCAAGTGACTCAATCGGTGATCTTCGTGTGGTGAGTTAGCAGTATGATGGAGGACAGATCATGTTGCCACATAAGCTTTGTGCGCATGAAGGATCTTGCATGAAGAAGACTACTCCTATCTACCTCAGAAATGTGTGAAGTCTGTCAAACAGTGATAACGCATGATGGGTTATCAACCGCCATGAAATCGGTGGATAATGGACGATGGAGAATGTCTTGAGATCGATTCAAGATTGTTGCATTTAATACAATATGATTCAACGGTCAGGATCAAACCGTTTGAATTGCTTAACCTAACAGGTTTAGGGTTTAGGGTTTTTGCTACCGACCTGTATGTTTCCTATAAGGTCGATGTTGTGTTTTCTTCTGAGGTTGTTGGAAAAAGTTGTGAGTGTGTATCCAAGGGAAGTGATATGTAATTCTTGCCAAACCAAAGGAGAGAAGTGATACCTACAAAGTGAATGTGCAGAAGGTAAAGAGGAGCCTAAATGGATCTGCATTAGCATTGAGTGTTGTTAACAGATCATTGTAATTCCTGTTGATCTCTAACCACTTCAACAGTTGTAAAATGCCCTAACAGGGTAGCCTTAACTAGCTTGATTCAAAATCCCTTAAATCGGGTGGTCCTAACAGGCTTGATTCAAATCCCTTAACCGGGTAACTCGAGGCTAATGAGTTTTGAGAAGCTATAGAGCTTAGGAGATCCTTTCAGCTATTGAGTTCTTGAAATCCTCTAACAAGGTGATCCTACCGGGTTTAACCCTTAACCAGGTATCCCTTAACCGGGTGATCCCTAACAGGATCAGTTCCTAGCAGAACCTATTGTAATGTCTTTAACCAGACAAGGCTCCTAACAGAGCAGACTTCTAAAGAGTTCAAAAAGCAGCTTGTGGGTATTCATCCCCACCGTGGTTTTTTCCAGTTGGGTTTCCATGTGAAAAATATGTGTGTCATGTGAAATGCTTTTATCTTGTGATGCTTTGTTTTACCTGTTAAGCACATGAAGGTTCTATGTTTTATGCCTATCTATAAAACATATTGAACTCACTGTTGTGAAGATCTAATGATTAAGTTTACCTGTTTATGCATGGGAATATGATGATACTATAGTATTCAGCTAAGAGGAAATCTTATTGAGTGATCGGGTCATGACTAATTGAGTTGTACTGGATGTTACTGGTTGCACTCTATTTTACCGGTATCCCTGTTTGTCAGCCATTTGGAGTATTTGTTGTCAAAGCGGTTTTGGACTGTATTTGTGTTTGTACTGATTCACCCCCCCTCTTAGTACTAGTTTGGTACTAGTGGTTCATCATTGAGTTATCAATTGGTATCAGAGCACTCTAGGTCCTCTGTGTTGTAAGCTTAACCGCTTGAGGTAAAGATCCTAGTCAAATGATGAAGAGGGAATGTCTAAAGTTTAATAGGGAAAATTTTGTTATATGGAAAGATAGGATGAAGATATTTATCAGAAGCATGGGTGCTCAACATTGGAGTTATGTTGAGACTATCTATGTTGTCCCTACCAGTACTCTCACCGATGACCAAAAGAGAGAGATACAAGAAAATGGGCAAGTCATGGAAGCCCTCATCAGTAGTTTATCGGACATTGAATTTATTGATGTTTAGAACAAGCCAAATCCCAAAGAGGTATGGGATGCTCTTAAAAATATCTATGGTGGTGATGAGCATGTAAAACAGGCTAAGGAAGAAAGCCTGAGAGGGAAGTTTGAAGACATGTGGATGGTTGAAGGAGAGACCATTCAACAGTATGGAATAAGAATCAAAATGGTTGTTGGAGAAATCAAGAGTGCAGGTGGAAAAATAGAAGATTCCACTGTGGTGAGTAAAGTCTCGAGATCCTTGTTGCTGGTCTATGCAATAAGGGTCGCTGCAATTCAGGAGTTGAGATCAATAAACAAGTCTAAGGTGTCCTTGGACTCCATCATAGCCAAGTTGATAGCCCATGAGCTGAATAGTTTTGATGGCAGTGTTCAAAAGACAGAATCAGCTTTTAAAGCCTCTGCTATACCATCCAGAAAAGGAAAAGAGGCTAGCACTAGTAGGGAACCTAGTTAGAGCAGAGAAATGAATGATGAAGAGTTTCCGATGGAATTTGAAGCTCTTCTTGCCAGGAAATTTTCAAAAGGAACTGGTAAATACAAAGGTAAGCTACCTTTGAAATGTTTTTCCTATAACCGGATAGGACATATTGCTATGAACTGTCCTAATAGCGACAACAAGGATAAACTGGAAAGGTTCAAGAAATTCAAAGGAGGAAACCAGAGAAACTATTTTGTGGCAGTTGATGAAGGTGTCACAGATGAGGAATCAAAAGATGAAGATAATGAAGACATTGTGTTTGATGCTATAAAGGAAGATGTGGCAAACAAGAAGGCTCTTGTCTCCCGGTTTGAAAATTTAAATGAGTGGATCATTGATAGTGGTTGTTTTCACCATATGACTGGTGACCAAAGCAAGTTTCTATCCTTAGAGGAGTATGATGGTGGTGTGGTTTGCTTTGGCAATGATGCACCTTGCATGGTCAAAGGCAGAGGGTCCATCTCTTTGAATGGAAAGAGTAGTGCTGACAATGTGTACTAGGTTGATGGTCTCAGACACAACCTTCTAAGTGTTGCCCAACTAAATGACAGTGGCCTCACTCTGCAATTCAAGAATGGAGTTTGCAGAATCAAAGGAAAAGATGGTAAGTTGGTGGCCACCGACATGCAAACTAAAGGTAACCTATTTCATCTGAATGCAAATATAAGTACATGTCTTATGGCTAAGCTTGATGATAGCTGGATATGGCATAGGAGACTCTGCCATGTGAACTTTGATAACATTGTGAAGGCTAGTAAGATCAAGGTAGTTCGAGGGTTGCCGGTGCTGAGAAAACTGGATAATACCTTATCCAGAGAGTGTCAATTGGGGAAAATGTCTTCCTCAACCTTTAAAGGTAAATCTTTCACTGCTGACAACTTGCTCGATCTTGTGCATACTAATTTATGTGGTCCTATGAAAACTAGAAGTGTGCAGGGTGATAGGTACTTCATGATTCTCACTGATGACTACTCAAGAATGATGTGGGTCACATTCTTGAAAGACAAGTCTGAAGCTTTTGGGAAATTCAAATCTTTCAGAGCATTAGTGGAGAAGGAAAGCGGCAATAGGATCAAATGTCTCAGAACTGATCAAGGAGGGGAATTCACTTCTAGTGAATTTAACAAGTATTGTGAAGAATTTGGCATCAAGAGATAGTTGTCTGCCCCCCAGACTCCACAGCAAAATGGCCTAGCAGAGAGGAATAAATGGACCGTGGTTGAAGCAGCTAGAACCATGTTGATCCAAGGAAAGGTAGCTCACACCTTTTGGAGAGAAGTAGTGAGCACTACAGTCTACACTATGAATTGGGTACTCATCAAAAAGGGTAAGGACAAAACTCCTTATGAGTATTTGACCGGTAAGACACCTGTGGTTAACTACTTTAAGGTATTTGGTAGCAAATGTTACATCAAGAGGAGTGAACATTAGGACAAATTTGAAGCTAAATGTGATGAAGGAATATTTCTAGGATATTCCACCGAGAGTAAATCTTTCAAGTGCTATAACAATAGGACTCAGGGAATTATGGAAAGCATCAATGTAAGAGTTGATGAATCCTCTGAGAAGACTAAGGAAACTGACAGTGAGCAAGCTATAAATGAACCAGTTGCAACCTTCTGGGAACCGGTTGTTAGCCAACCAAGTACCAGTAACAGTGTCCCTGAACTGGTGCATGCTGATACTGATGAAGATGAGGATGAGGAAGAAAAGAAAGAAGAACCAATTAATACCATTCCTCGGTATGTCAAGTTGAATCATGATCCCAAGCAGATCATAGGTGATAAGGATGCAGGGATCCTTACTAGAAGAAAGATCAGAGAAAACTCATGTATGATCTCTGAATTTGAGCCTAAGTCATTCAAAGAGGCTCATAAAGATGAAGACTAGATCAAGGCAATGGAAGAGGAACTTGATCAGATAGAGAAAAATGGTACATGGTCCTTGGTACCCAGACCTGAGCATAAAAATGTCATTGGCACCAAATGGGTGTTCAGAAATAAGTTGAATTAGGATGGCACAGTGATTTGGAATAAAGCCAAATTGGTATGCAAAGGATATGATCAAGAAGAAGGAGAAGACTATGGGGAAACCTTTGCTCCTGTAGCCAGATTGGAAGGAGTTCATATGCTTCTTGCATATGCAACTTTTAAGAGGTTCAAGGTATACCAAATGGATGTAAAATCTGCATTCCTAAATGGTGTACTTGAAGAGGAGGTGTATATTGAGCAACTGGATGGGTTTGCCCTATCTGAAGATAGTGACATGGTATGTAGGATACATAAAGCATTATATGGTTTAAAGAAAGCACCAAGGGCATGGTATGAGCACCTACATTCACATCTTGTGAAGATTGGGTTTGAGAGAACAAGTGAAGATAGCAATATCTACTTGAAGTTTGAAGGAGATCAGATCTTGATCTATGAATTTTTTGTTGATGACATCATCTTTAGAGGAGATGATAAGATGAGTCATGAGTTTGCTGATGAGATGAAGAAAGAGTTTGAGATGTCACTCATAGGGGAGATTAAGTTCTTCATTGGACTGCAGATCCAACAGATGGAAGATGGAATCTTCATCACTCAGTCCAAATATGTCAAAGACGTGTTTAAGACTTTTGGCTTGGAAGATAGCAAACCGGTTGGTACACCGATGGTGACCGGTTGCAAATTGACAAAAGAGGATGATTCCACACTGGTTGATGAGAAGGAATACCAATCAATGATTGGTAAGTTGCATTATGTAATGCATAGCAGACCGGATATTGCAAATGCAGTTGGCATTATTGCAAGGTTCCAGAAGAGTCCAAGAGAATCTCACTTGATTGCAGTCAAGTGGATTCTTAGGTATATGAATGGAACAGTTGACTATGGATTGTGGTACCCATACAACAATAATTTCAATCTGAAAGTGTTCATAGATGCTGATTGGGTAGGTAATGTGGATGACCAAAAAAACACAACTGGTGGTGCATTCTTTCTCAGTGGTAGACTGGTCTCATGGATGAGTAAAAAGCAGAGTTGTATCTCTCAGTCTACAGCGGAAGCGGAGTATGTTGCAGCTTTCATGAACCACACTCAGACAATCTGGAGGAAGCATGTACTGGAAGGCTTCAAGATCCCTATATCTGAACCGGTAAGTATATTTTGTGATAACACAAGTGCTATCAATATATCAAAGAATCCGGTTTTACATTCTAGAACCAAGCATTTTGAGCTTAAGTATCATTTCTTGAGGGAAAAGGTTTAGAATAAAGAGATTGTACTAGAGCATGTGTCTAGTAAGGAGCAGTTATCAGACATATTCACCAAGCCTCTCCCAAAGACAACATTTGTGCATTTGAGAGGTGAATTAGGGGTATTGCCCCTTCAGGAGGTGAACTAAAAGTAATTGTGCCACATCAGTCAGGTACTGGAAAGACAAATTATTGGTTGATTGATGTGTTGAAGGATGCTACTCCTCAGGGGGAGCAGCATGATGAAATAGAGATGATTGTACCTCCACTTTGGTATTGTTGTCAAAGGGGGAGAAGGTGTGAAGCGAAAAGATATCTACAGCAAATGGGGAGAAGATGTGAAGCAGAGAAGATATCTTTTGTATATTGCCATCAATGCCAAAGGGGGTGATTGTTGGCATTATGTGAACCGGCATGAAGACATAATGATATTGTATGATGTCATTGATGTCAATATAAGACATGGTGTGAACCGGCACATGCGAGAGGTGAAGAGAGAGAGGAACCGACATATGCATGAACTGGTTTATATGCCAAAGTGAAGCGGCATATTTGTTCAAGATGAATTGGCATGTAGTTATGGGAACCGACACATGGAAGCATTGTATGACTACCGGTTGGTAGGTAGCTTCCACTTAAGGGTTTCCAGTTGGAGCACCTCGAGTGACTCAATCGGTGATCTTTGTATGGTGAGTTAGCAGTATGATGGAGGACAGATTGTGTTGCCACGTAAGCTCTGTGTGCGTGAAGGATCTTGCATGAAAAAGACTACTCCTATCTACCTTGGGAATGTGCAAAGTTTGTCAAACGGTGATAACCCGTGATGGGTTATCAACCACCATGAAATCGGTGGATAATTGACGATGGAGAATGTCTTGAGATTGATTCAAGATTATTGCATTTAATGCAATATGATTCAATGCAGTATGATTCAATGGCCAGGATCGAACTGTTTGAATTGCTTAACCTAACAGGTTTAGGGTTTAGGGTTTTTGCTATCGACTTGTATGTTTCCTATAAGGTTGATGTTGTGTTTTCTTCTAAGGTTGTTGGCAAAAGTTGTGAGTGTGTATCCAAGGGAAGTGATACGTAATTCTTGCTAGACCAAAGGAGAGAAGTGATACCTACAAAGTGAATGTGCAGAAGGTAAAGAGGAGCCTAAAAGGATCTGCATTAGCATTGAGTGCTGTTAATAGATCATTGTAATTCCTGTTGATCTCTAACCACTTCAACAATTTTAAAATCCTCTAACAGGATAGCCTTAATTGGCTTGATTCAAAATCCCTTAAATCGGGTGGTCCTAATAGGCTTGATTCAAATCCCTTAACCGGGTAACTCGAGGCTAATGAGTTTTGAGAAGCTATAGAGCTTAGGAGATCCTTTCAGCTATTGAGTTTTTGAAATCCTCTAACAAGGTGACCCTACCGGGTTTAACCCTTTACCGGGTATCCCTTAATCGAGTGATCCCTAACAGGATCGGTTCTTAGCAGAACCTATTGTAATGTCTTTAACTGGACAAGGCTCCTAACAGAGTGGACTTCTAAAGAGTTCAAAAAGCAGCTTGTGGGTATTCATCCCCACCGTGGTTTTTCCCAGTTGGATTTCCACGTGAAAAATATGTGTGTCATGTGAAATGCTTTTATCTTGTAATGCTTTGTTTTACTTGTTAAGCACATGAAGGTTCTATGTTTTATGCCTGTCTATAAAACATATTGAACTCACTGTTGTGAAGATCTAATGATTAAGTTTACCTATTTATGCATGAGAATATGATGATACTATAGTATTGAGCTAAGAGGAAAGCTTATTGAGTGACTGGATCATGACTAATTGAGCTATACTGGATGTTACTAGTTGCACTCTGTTTTACCGGTATCCCTGTTTGTCAGTCATTTGGAGTATTTTCTGTCAAACTAGTTTTGGACTGCATTTGTGTTTGTACTGATTCACCCCCCCCCTCTCAGTACTGGTTTGGTACTAGTGGTTCATCATTGAGTTATCAGTTTTTGTTAAACCCTAACTGATTAAGTTTGCTCAAATTGTTATGTTCGTTTATGATTTGAGCAGTAATGATGGTGACACGTGTGCTCATTGTATGAAGATAATTTCAGATTGTTTTGGCCCATTTTTTTGATTGTTTATGGAATGAGCAAAGTGGATTGCATCTAATCCAAAGCGCGTGATGAGTTACAAGTCTGATGAAGCATTGATCATAGAGCGGTTGGAATTTTTTGAAGAATGTGTACAAATTGCTATGTAAATCCAATGGTCACACTTGAACCAATTTTTTTGTAATCTGTAAGAGAGAATTAGGTTTTTGATTTGTTACCGACCTAATTGATTTGTATTTAAGGTCGATGAATTTTTTTTGTAAAAGGTGTTGGCAAGAGTTGGCTGAAATCAGTTGAGTGTGTGCTTGCCTAACCAGAGAATGAATCTGTAGTTTGAGTAAAGGTAGATTGAAGCCTAAAAGGATTTGATCAAGCAAATGTAGTGCTATTCAGATAGATCAAGAAAAACCCATTGTCATCTATCAATTACAACAGAATTGAAATCCCCTAACCGGGCAATCTCTAACAAGCTTGGTTACTTCTTAAATCCTCTAACAAGGTGGTCCATTAGGTTGGATTCTTAAATCCTCTACTGAGGTTATTCCTAATAGGGTATTTTCTTTTTATCAAGGCATTTGTAAATCCCTTAACCGAGTGATTCCTAACAGAATCAGTTCTTACCATGAATTATTGTAAAAGCTTTAATAGGCTTGGCTCCTAATAGGGAGAACTTCAAAAGAGTTCAGATAGCTATCATGTGAGTCTCATCTCACCATGGTTTGTACCTATTTGGGTTTTCCATGTATAAACTTTTGTGTCGTGTGGTGAATGATTTTGTGGTTATGATCTTATTTGTTGATTTGATTAACTTCTGATAAGGCATGATAACTAGAAGCATTGAGAGATAAAGTGTGCATTTGAATGTTTACAAGATTGAAGTTGTTTACTGCTAAGTTATTTTAACAGTTAACCGATTGATGTTGAGTATTCTTATGAGTATTGATCTTGACAGTGATATTCTATTGATAAGTGTACTTTATGAGTTTGAGTTTGGGAAGTTTGTATCAGTTTTTCAATTTACTGATTCACCCCCACCTCTCAGTAATCTAACGGATACTTATTATTTCATCATACCATTAGGTTATAGATAATAGTGGTAACTTCACTAATTTCCTTGAGATAATGATATATTCATATGGAAGTTTCATCCACACTTCAATTGTGGAGGATTTCAACATTGTAGGATGATAATATGATGAAACTATAAGGATCCGGTCAACTAATAAGATGGGGGGAGGTTAATCAGTAGATATAAAATAAACTAAACTTTCACCAAACAAAATTTCAACTCAGAATCCAATCACTAAACTAATTGGTTGTCACTGTATCAAAAACTGCAATTGCATTGTCCAATTTTACTGGTTGACCAAAACATCAATGATACAATGCAACAGATCTAAAACTCAAATACCATTTAACCAAAACATTAAACCACTTCACTAATATCAGTAATAGAAAATTTCAAATCATTTCTGGTCATCTATACATATCTAAGTGGATTTACTAGTCATTCATATCAACCATATTAAAAACACATCCACAAAATCATTCACCACTTGACACAATGATTTTTCACATGGAAATACAAATGGGAAAATCCACAATGGAGATGAATACCCACAATTATTTTGAACTCTTCTAAATTTCACCATGTTAGGAGCCAAGCCTTGTTAGAAGCTTATAAAATAATGTCATGTTAAGAACAAATCTGATTAAGGACCACCCAGATAAGGGATTGACTACAATACCCTATTAAAGGTAATACTCTATTAGAGGTAACCTCAGTGGAGAATTTCAAATCCAAGCTAATGGATCACCTGGTTAGAGGATTTCAACAACAAGCCTGTTAAATCTTACCCGGTTAGGGGATTTAACTGTTGTAATGGTTAGAGAACAACAGGTTCTTTTCTATTCTGGAAATAGTGCTTCCTTGCTTAATTGGCTCCTTTTCTGCTCCTATCTACCTTCACAACATTATGCAAACACACCTTTTGGTTTGGCAACAATCACACTTAACCAAATTTTCTAACACAATATTGAAATAAATCATCGACCTTATAAGAAAATACAATAGGTCGGTAACACAACACAAAACCTAGAAATCTCATAGAGATTACAAACATATTGATTCAATCTTGACCATTAGATTACATAGAAATCAACTACACATTGTTCTAGACAACTTAAACCACTCATGGATCACCGCACATTGGATCCTGTAGCTCATAACATGTTTTTCACTTTATGCTATGCATTTGATCATTCCCAAGATAAACGGTTATTTCTATGTGCCAAATCCACTTCAAAAATCATCATGTGCATCATGCTTACATTGCATCTTAATCTTCGATCATCATTTGGTCATAGATCATCACAACCGATTCTCCAAGCTCCATCGGTTAGGGTTACCAGTTGATCTTTGCTTCAATAATAATACTGGTTGCCTTCACTGCTTTACTACTGGTTCCAATACATCTTTATTACCGGTTACTATTGACATCAATGACAACACTATACTTCATCAATGCAATCTTCATGTAATGACAACATTCTCCCCCTTTGGCATTGATGGAAATACAAATATCAATACCCATTGATTGTGATGATTGAGAGTAAAGCATATACACAGGTATATGAATCTTGGTTTACATTTTTCCCATATACTCTCCTTCAACTATATCTTCATGTCTTCAACTGGTAACTGGCCATCAATCATATACAATTCTTCTTCCCCTTTGACAACAATGCCAAATTGAAGGTAAACCATATAGTTTCATGCTTCACCGATCTACAAATAGCTGCTCCCCCTATGAAGTAGCTCCACTCTACACCAATCCTGCTTAAAGATTTTCAATAGGCTCCTGGATTGATGGCTTCTCCATCTGCTTAATTGACTCCATGTAGGGGTACAACCCCTAACTTACCTCTAAGATACTTAAATGTATCCTTAGGTAGAGGTTTAGTAAAGATATCTGCTAGCTGTTCTTTAGTAGATACATGCTTCAATGACACATCTTTACTTTGCACTTTCTCTCTCAGGAAATGATACTTCAGCTCAATATGCTTTGTCCTAGCATGCAACACTTGGTTCTTAGAAATGTTTATAGCACTTGTGTTATCACAAAAAATTCTTATCGGTTCTTATATCTTCAACTTGAAACCTTCCAAAATGTGTTTCATCCAAATTGTGTGGGTACAATTCATGTAAGCTGCAACATATTCAACTTTTTTTGTTGATTGGGAGATACAACTCTATTTCTTGCTACTCCAAGACACTAGTATGCCTCTAAGAAAAAAATGCTCCTCTGGTTGTACTCTTCCCGTTATCAACATTTCGTGCCCAATCGGCATCTGTATAGACTTTTAAATCAAAGTCTTCTGCATATGGATACCATAATCTATAATCAGTTGTTCCTTTCAAGTATCTAAAAATTATTTTGGTTGCAACCATGTGTGTCTCCTTTAGGCTTTTCTGAAATTTGGAAACCAATCCTACTGCATGAGAAATGTCTGGTCTACTGTGGACAACATAATGTAGTTTACCTATCATGGACCTATACTCCTTTTCATCAACTGATGCAAAATCATCTTCCTTAGACAATTTACAGCCTGCAACCATTGGTGTTCCTATTGGTTTACAGTCTCCCATTCCAAAAGTCTTCAACACTTCTTTCATATATTTGGATTGTGTGATGAAAATAACTTCCTTCATCTGTTGGATTTGCAAACCTATGAATTTTTTTTATCTCACCTACCAGTGACATCTCAAACTTATTCTTCATTTCATTAGCAAAATCATGACACATATCATCATTTCCTCTAAAAATGATATCATCATAAATATCTCACTTACCAGTATCTTATCTCCTTCTGTCTTGAGATATATGTTGTTGTCTTCACTGGTTCTTTCAAAACCTATCTTCACTAAGTGAGAGTGCAATCTTGCATACCATGCTCTAGGTGCTTGCTTCAATCCATATAATGCCTTGTGTAATTTTCACACCATATCCTTTTCTACAGTTAAAGCATAACCATCTGGTTGTTCAATGTAGAATTCCTCTTCAAATAGTCCATTTAGGAATGCTAACTTAACATCCATCTGATATACTTTGAATCCTCTATATGCTGCAAATGCAAGTAGAGTCCTTACTCCTTCCAATCTTGCAAGTGGTGCAAATGTCTTGCCATAATCTTCACCTTCTTCTTGTGCATATCCTTTGCATACTAGTCCGACTTTATTCTTTACCAATACTCCATCTTCATTTAGTTTATTTCTGAATACCCATTTTGTACCTATTACATTCTTGTTCTTTATTCTAGGTACCAATGACCATGTATTATTTTTCTCTATCTGGTCAAGTTCTTCTTCCATTTTCTTAATCTAGTCTTCATCTGCAAAGGATTCTTTTGCAGTTCTAGGCTCAATGGTGGAAATCATACAAGAGTTCTCTCTAAACCTTGTTCTTGTTAGCATGCTTGAATTATTGTCTCCAATAATTTGATCAGAGCTATGATTGAGTCTAACATACCTGGTAATAACATGATCTTATTTTTTAGGTTCTTCTTCTTCTTCATTTTCTCCATCTTTTGTTGGACCTTCCTGTTCCGTTTGAACTAGGGCTTCTGTATTCAGTTCACCAACTTCTGGCTTTACCGGTTCCAGTTCCAAAAATAGTGTGTAATGTTCTTCTTCTTCCTTCTCCTTGCTGGTTTCACCTAAACTTTCAGGAAACTCATCTACTCAAAAATTGATACTTTCAATGATCTTCTTAGTCCGGTTGTTGTAACACTTGTAATGTTTGCTCTTGGTGGAGTAATTGAGAAATATGCCTTCATCACTCTTGGCATCAAACTTACCAATATAATCACCTCTTTTGATAAAACATCTCCTACCAAAATTTTTCAAGTAACTAACATTTGGTGATCTACCATACCGGTACTCATAGGGATTTTTATCCTTACCTCTTTTAACCAATATCTGGTTCATTGTGTAAACAGCCATGTTGACAGCTTCTCTCCAGAATGTCTTAGCTACACCTCCTTGAATTAGCATAGTCCTAGCAACTTCAACTACTGACCAATTGTTCATTTCTGCAATGCCATTCTGTTGTGGTGTCTTTGGTACAGAAATGTGCCTCTTAATTCCATTGTCTTCACAGTATCTAGTGAATTACATTGAAGTAAATTCACCACCTTGATCAGTTCTTAAGAACTTAAGTTTTCTTCCACTTTCATTTTCAACTAAGGCTCTGAATGCCTTAAAATTTCTAAAATCTTTTGTCTTGTCTTTCAAGAATGTGACCCACATCATCCTTGAGAAATCATCGGTAAATATCATGTAGTACTGATCACCTTGAATACTCCTAGTTCTCATTGGTCCACAAAGGTTGGTATGAACCAAATCTAGCAAATGTTTAGCTGAGAAGATTTTCTCTTGAAGGTTGAGGATGTCATTTTCCCTAACTGACATTCCTTTCAAAAAGCATTCACTGGTTTGTCCAACTGTGGCAAACCTCTTACTGATTTGGACTTGCTGACTCTTACAATGTTATCAAAATTTACATGACAGAATCTCCAATGCCAAAGCCAGCTATCTTCTACTTTTGCAATTAAATAACAGTTTAGAATATAAATGAAACAAGTTACCTCTGTTTGTTTGCCAGTTGTGATCAGTTCACCTTTACTTCCAAAAATCTTGCACACTCCATTCTTGAATTCCAGTGGGTAACCTTTGTCATTGAGTTGGGCAACACTCAAAAGATTGTGTTTCAATCCTTCAACCCAATAGACATCATCTGCACTACATTTACCATTCAGGGAGATTGATCCTTTCCCTTTCACCATGCAAGATGAGTTAATTCCAAATCTGACAACACCTCCATCAAATTCCCTCAAAGTAAGAAACTTACTCTGGTCACCAGTCATGTGGTGTGAACAACCACTGTCTATAATCTAGTCATCTAAACTATCCATGTGAGAGACCAATGCCTTATGATATGATATCTCTTCTTTAATAACAACAAAGACAATGTCCTCATTTGCATCTTCCTTAGATTCTTCATGTAATGCCCCACTAGGAACCCTAAAGGAAAACAACACAACTAGGCAACTAAAGGGTGAAATAATTTTTTTTTTTGTTAAAGACTAAGTGTACTAACTATAACCATTGCACGTTTATCAACACAATGGAATTCTATCATAAGTTTTCCTAAGGGTAACCAATGAAGATTACTTTCATAGATAATATTAACACCACAGTTAATCCATTTAATTAGATAAATTGAATACTTAAGTTTAAAATTACACATACATCCAAATTTCATAATAAAGAAATAAAAGTATTCCAATGTATCCAATTTCCACAAACCATTTAAACATAAGATCAAAACAATAACATTCATTTTATTGACATAATAATATTACAATATCCATAAATACATGGCTTCCATTAATACAACTGGTTACAAAGATACAATATCAAGGTTACATAAAAGTCTGATACAATGACCACAAGGTCTCAACTGAACAATTATCTCGAACAAGAGCTGGTACATAAACCACGAACTGAGAAACACCAGCGAAGCCTTTCCTTGCCTGAAGATACAATCTAGAACATCTGATGGGAAGTGGCACTACCACCCGACCATGTAGTCCCAAAATGGAACCACCCCACCGTGCTAGGAGATAGTAGAAAACCCTCAAGCAAGCAAAGTAAGACAAGTACGAAAGGACTACAAGACTCTGCAAACATCCATGTGACTCAACTCACAAAACACTAGTGACTCTAAGAAGAGAGTGTCATCGCATAGCTTGATGGTTACCATGGTACAACCTCTATAAGTCCCGACCCCCATCCTCGGGTTTCTCCTGGTAACCTCTCCCAAGCCTCCGGTTCCAACTAAGTCTCATGCGGACCCTACCAATCCTTTCGTGAAGACAAGGTGGTAAGTTTTCTATTCCAGGCCTTCTCGTAACATTATGAGCCTTGTACAAGCACTCACCTATGCACAAGGCACATTTATCTTAATTAATATTTAATCTACCCACCCCCTAATCAATTATTAGGTTATCACTTTTTAACTAACTCTTGACGGGTTATCATGTCATCCACTTCGGGCACGACCCCCACTCGAAAGCCACTCTCTCTCCTAGCACACTAACAGGAAATGTTTCTCTCTATGAGAACTCTATGGTGAAACAGACAACCATAAACAATCCTGACAAGCATAGGTGAAGGATAAACAAATACCAACCCAAGATTGACCATTTGGAAAAAAACACACAATGGCTCATATCAAATAGGTTATACAACAACACCTGGTCTAGGAGAAATAATAACATAGGACACAATGACAATTTAACCAAAATACCAATGAAATTTAAGCTTGACTGATAACACAATATACACAAGATCCTATTACAGGCAATATTTCCTTAAAAAACAGCCAAAGCATAAATAACATGCAATTTACGAATTTTTAGATAACAAGAATTTGCAACTATTTAATACCAAAAACATCCATCTTGTCATTTGTCCAAAAAGATTTAAAAAAAAAAAAATTCTCCTAATTTATTTTCAACATATTCATAGAAATTAACATTCCAAACTGTAATTAAATAATATTTTAAATAATATTTAAAATGTTATAATAACTACCAAAAGAAAACATTTCTAATATATAAATATATATATAAACACATATACGAATATACATATATTTATTTATATACATATATAATATAACACATAATAAATTTCATTTATCCAACCCCTAGGTACGAAACCCGAAACAGTCATACTGCAGTATGCACAGGGTTTAGAAATTAATTTCAAAAAATTAAAACCACTTTTAAATTTGTAAAAAGCCCTTATCACGGTAGCCTAAGCTACCACCGGTAGCTAGTACTACCGTCTGGTAGCACTGCTACCATCCGGTAGCACCGCTACCGTCGGTAGCTAGTGCTATCGTCCGGTAGCACTGCTACCGTCGGTAGTACTGTGCACTACCGCCGGTAGCGGATGCTACCGTAGGTAGTTTTTTTTATTATTTATATATATTTTTTTATAATTTATTTTTTTTATAATTATTATTTATTTATTTTATATATTTTGTTTAACAGAATAATAAAAAACAATATTTTTCCAACAATTCCTTTTTAATAAAATTTTAATAGTAATAATTAAAAAAACAATATTTTTTCCAATAATTCCATTTTCACAGAATTTAATCCTTCTTCATATATATATTTTTAAAAATTTAATTAACCCAAATAAATTTAATGTGTAATTAAATTTATTTTCTTAAGGTAATTAAAACCATTTCTCGGGTAAATACACTTTCTCACAAATCTTGCAATTTCCATGCATCCTAAAATCTAACAAATTTTCTATAATAATATTCTCTTAATTTTCTCAAAATTACATACTTCCCATAAATTAGAAATACACATCAGACATGGATTTTAAAACAAAACTCGAATTCACCAGAAGAGGGTTTGCATTTAAAAATAACTTTACACACACACAACAAGTAGAGAAGAATAGAAATATTTACTAAGAACCCACAACTAAGAATTCATCCAACTTGGTATAGCTTTCCTGGAAGAAATCTGTAGAAGAGCCCTAATCCCTTCAATAACTTTCAATAAAATTTCTTCACCTAAATTCTGGACCTGTTCCTGTGTCCCTAAAATAAAGACCTAACCCCTATTTAAACTAAAATTCTAGATTCAATAGCTTTTTTTCACAAAAAACCTAAATTTAGAATAATAGTAATTTTTATTTTATTTTCTAAATTTATCACATGCAATAATTAAAAAACATTATTCTTTCTTTTCTTTTCTCATGCACATTAATTAATTTCTAAATAAAGAATTAAAACAATATTTTAATTCTAATTAATCCTTTTTATTCATTTATTTAATTATAACTTTAGAAAAATAATAAATACAATTAATCTAATTTATTTTTAAAATAAAAATATATTTCTAATACCATGCAGCTTAATTTAATAATTTCTTTAATTAAATAAATTTATAATCTCAATGCATAAACAATACAATAATGAGATAATTTCATAAACTAATTAATTAAATCCACTAAAACACTCAAATTAAACAAATCTCAAGCAATTACCCATAAAAGATAAAATGACAAAATATGAAGACCAAACTAACTGACAAGACGACCAACTGATGACACTCATACGAGTGTAACTGAGTAAAATAGGGTCAACTACTATCTCCTCCACTTCCATCAGAAAATATAAGGCACGCTTAGACCTGTGAAGCCAGGTGGAGATGATACCTCCTACCTACCCGGTACTTGTACTTGCAATATCCTGCATCACTGAACCACACATGCATATATATACAATATAGAAAACACGCCATACACACTGATGAAGGAGAATCACAATGTTCCCTATCTCACCGAAATGAGTGAAGGAAAATCGTCCCCTTGCATCCAATACACTCGCAAACACACAACATATAATTACACATTGCATAGATAAAGTAAGATGTCAGTACATAGCAATAATCCATAAAATGCCATAAATCACATATACTGAAATATTGCAGATAAATTGTACATCTCATCTCCAGATAAAGCATAATGTTATAAAAATATGAATAATATATCATGGTAATGTATCCACTAAAAACAACCAATAATAAAATATGTGTCTAATGAGTTCAAACTAGTAGGGGTACTACATTCTCCCCCCAAAAACTAGGCTTACTCCTGGAAGCCTAAAATAAATAAGAATATAGTTCTCTCATCTTTGCTACATCCTCCCAAGTCGCTGAGGTCTCATCATTTGGGTCCCATAGGACCCTTACCTGGTCGATGGTATGACCCCTGAGGATCAAATCCTGACATTGAAGAATGCGCACAGGCTCCATGGAAAGTTGCCCGTCCTCGACTTGCAAAGAGTTCCAATCAAAAACATGTGTCACATCTGGATGATAAGGTCAAAGAACTAAAACATGAAAGAAATAGTGGATGCGGGATAGACTCGGTGGCAAGGCAAGACGATAGGCAATAGGTCCTATCCTCTCAAGGATCTCAAAAGGTCCAACAAACTGAGGCGCCAACTTAGATCCCTTTCCATAACAGATCAGACTCTTCCATGGACGCACTCTCAAAAACACATGATCGCCAACAGAAAACTGACGATCTACCCTATGAGCATCTACATACTTCTTCTGTCTATCCTATGCTGCTACTAAATGCTCATGAATCCTATCTACCTACTGCTCCATCTCCTAAAGAATATCTAGTCCTATAAGCACCCTGACCTCTAATCGATCCAAACTCAAAGGAGTGCGGCAAGGATGACCATATAATGCCTGAAAGGGGGACATACCTATGGAGCTATGATAACCATTTATATAAGAAAACTCCACTAGATATATATAGTCCTCCCAGCGTGACTGTTGGTCCATCACATACATGCGAAGCATGTCCTCTAATACCTGATTCACTCTCTCTGTTTGACCATCTATCTCTGGATGATAAGCTGAACTAAAATTCAACTAAGTCCCCAAAGCATGCTGAAGTGAGGTCCACAATGCTGAGGTAAAGATAGGATCTCTATTAGATATGATCCACCTTGAAATCCCATGCAATCTCACTACTTCTTCTAAGAAGACTCGTGCCACCACTACTATTGTGTAGGAAGCTCGAATAGGAACAAAATGAGAAACCTTAGTCAGTCTATCAACTATGACCATGATGGCATCATGACGACATGAAGATACAAGAAAACCACTGAAATCCATGGAAATGATATCCCATTTCCAATCCGGTACTAGATTAGGCTGCAAAAGCCCTGCTAGGTGCTGATGCTCTGCCTTCACTTGCCGACACTCTAAACACTTCGACACAAAATAAGCAATGTCATGTTTCATACCCGCCCAACGATAAATCTATCTAAGGTCTATGTGCATCTTCATGACACCTAGATGTGCCGAATAAGGTGCACGATGGGCCTCGATCATGATCAAAACACGAAGACCCTCCAAAGGAGGTACATAGATCTATCCATGGTGATGAAGAAGTCCATCTGCCTCAAGGTTATACCCAGAAAATCTACCCTCTAAAGGCCTTCCGGACTCTATCACAGCTCTAACATCCTGATACCAAGTATCCTAAGGAAGAACTCCAAGAATTCTCTCTCTCAAGTCTACTCCAAGGGATAATGCTGAAACTTTATGCCGCCTACGACTCAAAGCATCTGCTACTACATTCTCTTTGCCCTAAATATAACAAACCTCAAAATCATATTCGCAGAAGAATTGCATCCATCTTCGCTATTGAGCATTCAAGTTTGGCTATGTGAATATATACTACAAACTGCGGTGATCACTATGTAGCTCAAACCGATGCCCTAACAGGAAATGCCACCATCGAACCAAAGCATGAACTACAGCTACCAACTCTAAATCATGAACTGGATATTTCAACTCATGGTTGTTGAGTTTGTGAGACTCATAAGCAACCAAACGTCCATCCTGCATAAGTACTGCACCAATACCTTCCAAAGAGGCATCTGTGCATACCATAAAATCTCCAGATGGATCAGGGACTGCCAAAATTGAAGCACTGACAAGGAGTTCCTTCAAGGTCTTAAAAGTTTCTTCACACTGTTCTGACCAAACAAACTTCTTCCCTTTTCTTTGAAGAGAAGTAATCAGGTGACCTATCCAGGAAAAGCCTTCAACAAAGCAACGGTAATATCTGGCCAAACCCATAAAATGCCTAACTTCTGAAATGTTGGTCGGCACTGGCCAATCAACAATGGCTTGGATATTTGAAGGATCCATAGATATACCTTCTCCCAAAACCACATGACCAAGATAGTTCACCTCAGTCTGGAAGAAGTCACACTTTGCTAAATTGGCATAGAGTTGATTTTCCCTTAAGCACTGCAGTACCTGACGTAAGTGACCCTCATGCTCCTCCACAGATCTAGAATAAATTAGAATGTCATCCAAGAATACAATGACAAAATGATCAAGGTAGGTGTGAAAAACCCCATTCATTAAGCTCATGAAAATTGAAGGCGCGTTCATCAACCCGAATGGCACCACTATGAACTCATAGTGACCATAATGAGTACGAAATGCTATCTTATGAATGTCTACATCCTGAATGCGTAACTGATGGTATCTAGATTTCAAGTCAATCTTAGAGAATGCCTTGGCTCCCTTAACCTGATAAAAAAGGTCATCTATACAAGGCAATGAATATCTATTATGGATGGTTACCTTATTCAGCTATCGGTAATCAATGCATAACCAAAGAGAACCATCTTTCTTCTTAACAAAGATAATAGGCGCACCCCAAGGGGAAACACTAGGATGAATGAATCCCTTGGCCACTAATTCTTCTATCTGCAATTTCAACTCGCTTAAATCCTGAGTAGTCATCCGATATGGAGCTCTCGAAATAGGATCTGCACCAAGAACCAAATCTACACGAAATTCTATATCTCACTTTGGAGGCATACCAGGAATATCCAATGGAAACACATCTGCATACTCTCTAAGAATAGGGTGACTATCAAGAGTGATTTCTCACCTCTCTGACTCATCCAATTCCTCAAGAGTGATTGCAAAAAGCTGACATCCTCTATGCATGCACCGCTTAAGTTGCATAGCGGAGATCATACGCAGGGATATCGGTCTCTGTACTCCAACAATCTCCACTTCTTTGCCAAGGTCATCTAAACACACTACTATCTTCTTGCGACAATCTACACGAGCACTGTGAGATGATTGCCAATCCATCCCCAATACAACTCCATAAGATCCCAAAGGAATAACCTGAAGGTCAACTAAAGTAACTATGGTTCCTAATTTCAACTCACAACTGGGAATAAAGGTAGCTATAGAAACACAGACACCTGTAGCCAACTCTACTTGCCACCTATCCGCCTGCTTAGCAGACGTAAGTCCGCACCACTCCACAATGGATGAAGAAATAAAAGAATCAGAAGCTCCAGAATCGAAAAGTACAGAGATAGTGGTTCCATGCAACATACTTGCTGCCTCAATGACTATACCCTGATGATCAGCTTGGCGGTCATCTACCCCTGCAAATACTCTATGGGACCTCCCTGCATCTCCTACTATAGGTTCAGATGCTGCTGGCCTCTGACTACCTGTGTTGTGGACATTTTGAGGACACTGTGCAGCTCTATGACCAAACTGCCCACAAGAGAAGCAAGCTCCTCTATTACCTATCAGTCCACTAGATTGCTGGAAACTTCCCTGGCTAGGGGCGTAAGATGCACTCTGCGAGGCCTGCCCTGTAGGGCCCTATTTGCCCCTCTACCAGTTCCTACCCTTCTTATACTAAGAATTGCCACCTTGTTGGCCTTGGAACTATTTTGGTTTTGATTGTTGTTGCTGTTGTTGCACACTCTTAGCAGGTGCTTGAGGAGTTCTAAATGGTGCAGCTAACTGCGACTGATTTCCCTGAGCTTTATTTCCACTGGTAGGTGCACTTCCTATCTGTACACCTGTCTGACCACCAAGAGCATGAATAAGGTTCAACTCAACTATTCTGGCCTTCGCCATGACTATCACCATTGAAGCTGGATTGAATAGCCTCACACCTCCACTGATACGGTCGTTCAAACCTCTTAGGAAATGTTGGACAAGCATAGCCTCTTCAGTACCAATTCCGACGTATTGTTTGAGCTCATAGTGTCATGCCCAAACTTTTGGGCACAAACAGAATAATTTTTTTTTTTAAATACTTAACCTAGTACAACTAACTTATTAAAATGATGCAAAACTAGTTTAGTCTTAACTATGTTTTTGAGTGAATCTAACCACTAAGCCAATTTGGCAAAATAAAACATCTAAGTTACAAGTGGATTAAAAATCTCCAACAAAATAAATATTGTCTTCCATTAATAAATAATTAAACTCACTTAACAAATAATCTCAAAATTAATTGATTAATAATCTCTTATAGTTCTTTAATTACCTAGGGTCTAAATAAATTGTCCTGGTTATTAGATTAAACAAACCTATTAAATAAAATTTCCATAAATTAAAATACCTTAAAATTTAAAATTTAAAAGGGCCAACTTGACCCTACATATATCATTTTATTTTCCCCAAGGGTTTATCCTACCCAAGAGTTTTAAAATCTTCTTATTAGAATGCTGCTAAATTCATTTAATAATTAAAAGTGCATTACTTAATTTATTTGATTTCATATAATTATAGTGTTTAATTACATAGATACATATGTGTGTAGATAGCTATGTATCTAATACATATATATAAATTTACATATCTAAACAAGTGTGAGGGACTGTTTAAAAATATATCCACACACACACACACACACACACACACACACATATATATATATACCCAAGGCTTAATGGAGCTCCTTTTTTTTTTTTTTTTTAGTTCCTATTTGTATTTTTCCCTAACCCAAAATTAGGGTTAGGACATGTGTGTGATATTCTTATTTTGTGTGTGTTGTGTCTGAATGAAGTTTTCTATTTTTTTTTTTGTGTGTGTGTGCAGGTGTGGGAGCGGCGGCCATGGGAGGCGGCGCCTATTTTATTTCTCACGGTGGGGTTTGAGGTTACGTGCAGGCCGAGCTGGGCGTTCCGTAGAAGAGGGAGGAGGCGGTGCAGGGGTGTACCCATGGCCTACGGACAACGCCGTCCACAGCTGCGGTGACCCATAGTCTGTGGACGTCGCCGCCCATAGCTGTGGGCTCCTGCAGACTGTGGGCATCGCCGCCCACAGTCTGCGGGCTGCAGCCCACTCTTCCCTCGTTGCTAAATTTTTTTTTTTAAATTTCTTATTTTCCTTAAAATCTTTAACATATATATAATTTTATTTCTTTAATATGCAGGCCTCAAAATAAACATTTAAATGAATAATATGTACAGATCTATATACACAAACACACACACAAACACACACACACATATAGGTATTTATGCTTTTATTAACTTACTTAAACAAGTTTATGAGTTTTCCCTTCTTTCCCTTTTTTTTTTAGTATTATTAAGTTTGTATATACATGCAGAAAACTAGAAGAATAATGACAGTAAGTTATAGATGAAGGTTTCACTATCTATTTTTTTTTTTATAAGCTAATATATATGCTATATTTCTTTTTTTTTGTTGATAAGGCATTCTACTTATTCCCATCTTATTTAAAAATATACATTTACAGCAAGCTCTAACCTATCTATTTTCCCTTTTAGGACTTAGATTTTAACTTTGGAAATGGAACACTAATTAGCTTTATTTTTCTGCAACTAATAAAATGACAGAAAACAGTAATTTATAACAACAACTATATTAGCCTAGAAAACATGTAAATCAACTTAAAGATAGATAGATTAAACCTATTTAACACATTTAGTAATTGTATTTAGCTCAAGAGCCTATATGCATGATATTCTTTATTTCCATAATTTTATTTGCATGAAGAATAAAAGGAACTTTAAATTTCAAAAAGAAACATGAATGTAACAACTTTTATATTTAAAAAAAAAAAAACCCATAGAACTTAATAAAACTTATGCATTTCATTTTTACAAAAAATAACTAAGTAAACTCATGCATTTCTTTAAGCATTTTATTTATTTTTAAATGAAGGTAGCATTACATATGGTATTGAAACCCTACTAGTCTCTCCTCTTTAATGAATAAGAACTTATAATAAAATACATACATTTCTTTGCTTTTGGAAAGATAAATACAACATTGACTCCTCTTTTCTTTTTGCTACAAATTAAATACATTTTTTTTTGAAAACTTTTTCTGCAAGTTAGAACAGTAACTATTCCCTTTATCTTTTCTTTTCCATCCCAAGCAACCTACAAATAAATACAACTTGACCATGGAGAGCTCACCTCCCAGCCTAGGCTTACTAGAAGCCACCCCTGAGCTTGGAGAACTAAGCACTAGACAAGTCACAAATAAACAAACAACACAACAAATAAGGGGCAAACACTCAACATGCATTTTCCCATCCCAAGCTACACTCTCACCAAAACTTGTGATGAACTTTCCATGGGTGGAAGTGGACCAAGTACCATTGGGGAGATTGCAAGCATAATACAACTCAAGCCACCTCATGGCAAAACAAAATACAACAAATTCACCTCTACTCCCTTATGCCCCCCAAAGGCATACAAGCCATATTTTCTCCCCTTATGACCCCCAAATGCATACACAAGGCTATGCAGCAAGGATAACAAAGGACACCCTTGAGATCACTCTCCATAAGGAGAGCCTCTCACCCAAGGCTATAATACTTCTTCCACCCCAAGACCATCCTACTCTCCCAAGAGTAGGAGGCCTTGGACACTCCCAAAACAAGAACACATAAACAAAGAACAAGAAAAGGAAAATTTTACACTTTTCTCCTACCAAACAATTTACATATACACATCTCCTCATACAAGCATTTCTTTCTTTCAAAACAACAAAAAAACAACATATCTAAAATGAAGTAAAACCAACCTTAATCTGCCAATAGGTATGTTAGACTTAGTTGGGGATGAGCTGCCCAAATCCACACAAACTTTCCACCAACACTTCACCAGAATTCTATCCTACAACTAATTTTAAAAAAAAAGCATAATCTCCAACAATGGAGAGTGGGTGATTACTCACTAAGTCCCTAATTCCGGCCTAAGAAGGCCTCTCTCCCACTTCCCAACCCCTTGGGTAAGGTGAGAGTTCCCATTGGTTGGTCTTCCCAACCTCTTACATGTTGCTAAAACTGGAAAGGGAAAAGGTGGGAGAGGATGGGGAAGAGAGTTTGACATCAAAAGGGAAGGTTGTCTATCCTAGGAGGAACCTTCTAAGTTGAATTTTCGCTCACCTTGGGAAAACCACTTTTTGAGGTGACTAAACAGTCACATGGGAGTAGTCACATGTTTAAAAATACCCCTAACCCATAGGTATACCCTTTGGACCTTTGGAAAAGCCCTAAAACTGACCCTAGGAGTCCATTTGACCCCTTAGAAACCCACCTGAAGTTAACCTACGGGTCAAAGCTGAGTTGACCACTCCCAAGACTCCCTACCCAAGGCAAATTTGGGACCACACTCATGTGTTTGAATGGCTTTGGTAAAAACAAAACTCCCTCCAAGAGACAAGTTAAAATCAATGACACTAATCAGCACATGTGTCAAGTGACACAATAAAATACAATATAAAAATCACACATGGAATTTGTCTCTTGGAGGTTTACACAATTAAATAAAATTAAATTAACACACATACATCATTTACTTTCACAAATAAAATACATTACAAACGGGGTGTTGTCTCTCCAAATAGACAACCCCTGGCTTAACAAACGTACATTGGTCTAGGTTTGGTTCTCCATATTATTTCCATGGTCACATGGATAATTTTCTTGCGCATCTCAATTAACACATTAGTAATTCCAAATAATCACAATTATATATATAATTAAACACATGGATTTCAATGCACATCAAATGCTCATACATTTGACAATAATAATTCAATATCCCATTCATTTAAATTTGATTCCACATAAGCAATTATGATACTCCTCAAAATTGAACCCATCATATAATAAGCATCCTATTTCTATCATCAAAATGAAGTCCTGCAAATCTAATAATGACATACATCATTTAAAAATAATTCTATTCTAGCAACATATAAAGTTTCATAATCATAATGCATAAAATGAAGCATCAATATACGCCAATGTGATCCAAATCATGGAATCATATAGGTTCTAAATCCTTAATGCATAAAATAAAACATCCATAATAGTCTCAAGATGAAAATAATAGAAAATGTCACGCTGAGTCGGGGTAGGGCCTCACACCCTCCCCCTCTAGGCATGAACTTCTTCCTGGAGTTCATCAAAAAGGTGGGGGTACTGTGACCTCATCATAGGAATCCCATTGGACCCTAACTTGGTCTAGCTCTCAACCTCGAAGGCCTAGCGTCCGGCGTGCCAAAATGCGAATGGGCTCCAAAGCTAGCTGCTCGTCCGACTCCACCTACAAGGAATCCCAACCTAGAATGTGAGACTCATCATAGATATACTTTCTCAAAACTGAAACATGAAACACATCGTGGATGCACGACAGGCTAGGTGGCAATGCTAAATGGTAGGCAACTCATCCTATCCTCTCAAGGATCTCAAATGGTCCTACAAATCAAGGTGCAAGCTTAGAACCCTTTCCATAATGGATTGGACTCTTATGCAGTCGCACTCTCAAGAAGACTCTGTCTCCAACCAAGTATCTATGATCTTTCCTCTTCGCATCTACATATTTCTTCTGTCTATCCTGTGCCTCTCTAAGACGCTGCCTAATCAAGTCCACCTGCTGCTCCATATCCTGAACTATCTCAAGACCAATAGCAACCCTATCCTCTATGCACTCCCAACTCAATGGTGTCCTACAAGGTCTGCCATATAATGCCTGATAGGGTGGCATCCCCAAGGATGTGTGATGCCCATTGTTATAGGAAAACTCCACTAAGGGAAGGTACTCTTCCCATCTGGTCTGGTGATCCATGATGTACATGTGAAGCATATCCTCTAACACCTAATTAACCCTCTTTGTCTGGCCATCCATTTCCGGATGGTAGGTTGTACTGAAATTGAGCTTGGTACCCATAGCTGCTTGTAATGCCTTCCAAAAGGAAGATGTGAAGAGGGAATCCCTATCGAAAATGATCTTGCATGGAATGCCATGAAGTCTGACAATGTCTCGCAAGAACACTTGTGCTACTGCTGGTGCTATGAAGGTGGTACGCACTGGTGAAAAGTGGGCCACTTTGGTCAACTTATCAACCATCACCAAGATGGCATCATGGCGACGAGATGACATAGGGAGACCAATGATGAAATCCATGGATATAGTATCCCACTTCCACTCTGGTATAGCATGAGATTGGAGCAACCCACCTGGATGGCAGTGCTCCACCTTGACTCTCTGACACTTGAGGCATCGGGCTACCAACTCAGCAATAAACTACTGCATTCCTGGCCAATGGTATAATTCCCTCAAGTCTGCATGCATCTTCTTAGCCCCGGGATGTGCTGCATAAGGAGCTCTATGAGCCTCTATGATAATGAACTCTCGCAATCCCCTGGAAGAAGGTACATAGATGCACCCTCTATGGCATAATAATCCATCGGACTCTAAGGAATAATCCACATATTTCCCTTCTAATGTTTCCTGAGATCGTATAGCCTAGCAAACCTCTAAATACCATCTGTCCTCTAGCAACTACTGCATGATCTGATCTCTCAAATCTGTGCCCATAGATATGGTGTATACCTCATGATGTCTCCTACTCAAAGCATTTGTAACTACGTTTTCTTTCCCTTTGATGTAGTGAACGTCAAAATCATACTCGCACAAGAATTCCATCCATCTCCTCTAACGTGCATTAAGATTCGACTGAGTGAATATGTACTGAAGGCTCTGATGGTCTGAGTGCAACTCAAAATGATGACCCAAAAGGAAATGTCTCCACCTCACAAGTACATGCACTACTGCTACAAGCTTAAGGTCATGAGTAGGGTAGTTAAGCTCGTGAGTCTTGAGTTTCCTAGACTCAAAAGCTATAGCTCTGCCACCCTACATAAGGACTACTCCTAAACCCTCTAGGGAAGCATCTATGCAAACCATGAAGTCAGCTGAGGGATCTGGCACTATAAGGATAGGTGCAGTGGTAAGTGCCTTTTTAAGTTCCTGAAATGCCTTCTTGTACTTCTCTGTCCACTCAAATTTCTTCCCTTTGCGCTGAAGAGAAGTAATAGGATGAGCGACTCTAGAGAATCCCTCAACAAAATGTCGATAATAACCTGCTAAGCCCATGAAGCTCCTGACCTCTGTCACACTGGTTGGCACTGGCCAATCCATAATGGCTCTGATCTTTGATGGGTCTACTAAGATCCCATCACCAGATATAACATGACCAAGGTACTTGACCTCTGTTCTAAAGAAAGCACACTTCAACAAATTGCCATACAACTGATTATCCCTCAAACACTGCAAAACCTGTCTCAGGTGCTCCTCATGCTCCTCCTCATTCCGTGAATATATCAATATGTCATCAAGAAACACAATCACAAAACGGTCAAGGAATGTGCGGAATACTCCATTCATGAGACTCATGAAAACTGCTGGGGCATTCATGAGACCGAATGGGACCACGGTGAACTCATAGTGGCCATATCTAGTGTGAAATGCGGGCTTGTGGATATCGCTATCCACTATCCTCAACTGATGGTACCCTGACTTTAGATCAATCTTGGAAAATACTTTGGCACCTTGAAGTTGGTCGAATAAATTATTGATCCTGGGCAACGGATATCGGTTCTTGATGGTTACTTTGTTCAACTGACGGTAATCCATGCATAATCAGAGAGATCCGTCCTTCTTCTTCACGAAGATGACTGGTGCACCCCAAGGGGATACACTAGGATGAATGTGGCCCTTCTCTAGGAGTTCCTCAAGCTGCATCTTGAGCTCATTAAGCTCATTTGTGGTCATCCTATATGGTGCTCTAGAAACTGGCTCGGCTCCTAGAACAAGGTCTATATGAAAATCAATCTCTTTATGGGGGGCATACCGGGTAACTCTGAAAGAAATACGTCTGAAAATCCCTTAAGGATAGGATGGTCATCAATAGATGGTTCCTTTTCTTCTTCTTCTTCTCTATCACTAATGGTGATGGCAAATAGCTGACATCCCTTTCGCATGATCTGCTTAAGCTGCATGGCGGAGATCATATGAAGGGACATGGGTCTCTGAATTCTAGTGATTATTATGGGAGAACCATGATCATCCTCACACTTGATCCTTTTCAGGTGACAATCCATCTTGGCTCTGTGGGCATAAAGCCAATCCATGCCAAGTACGATGCCATATGATCCGAGTGGTGTAACTCTAAGGTCTACTAAGGTGGTGGTATTACCAATCTGAAGCTGACATCCCCTAACCTCTGATTCCACTGACACTCTAGCCCCTGAAGCTAATTCCACTTCCCAACTAGCCTCTTGTCTAATTGCCACTAGCTCGCAATGCTCCACATTCAATGGAGATATAAAAAAGTCAGTAGCTCCTGAATCAAATAATATAGATACACTGCTACCTCTAATCATACCTGCAACCTCAATAACTATGGCCTGATGCTCTACCTGGCAGTTGTCAACCATTGTGAAGACCCTATGGGACTTGCCCATATCCCCAACTATTGGCTCTGATGCTACCATCCTTTGACTGCCTGCCATCTGACCCTGAGGACACTCTCTCACCATGTGTCCCATGGCTCCACATGTGAAGCAAGTGCCACGTGCCTGAAACTGCACTCCCTATGGTCTGGAGAAAGGCTGTCCCCCTGTCTTGCTAGAACCACTTTACCCACCCCTGGAGGACTGCTGAGTCCTCACCGGAGGTGTGTAAGGAGCCTGAGATCTTTGATCTCACCTTTGACCCTATGACTGCCACTGCTTGGGCTTCATGCCCTGTTGACTCTGCGGAGGCCTTTGCCTCTGGTTTTGCTATGACTGCTGTGGAGGAGGGGGTTTGGAGAACCCCGATGTGTGTCTATTGTTACCCTTCCAATGGGGTTTCTGAAACTCGTAAGTCTGTGGGTAGGGTTACGATTCTGGAACCGATCCCTTGAGTCCTGGGGTCTGACCTGAATCTCCTCTTCTATCAAAGCCTTCTCCACGGCAACTCAAAGGCTCCCTAGAGTGGCCATCCTCACTGGTCCTGCTATGCCAGAATTCAACCCTCTGATAAATCAGTTGATGAGAAGCTTCTCCTCTTTCAGGTAGTCTACGTACGGTAAGAGTTCAAAGAACTTGTTCTCGTACTGGGTCACTGAAAGACCCTTCTGCTGGAGGTTATGAAACTCATCCACCCTACGCTATCTGAAATGCTCTGATAAATACCTCTCCCTAAATCTTTCTGTGAAAATCTCCCAAGTGAGGGTTTCTATCTCTAAGCCACACTTATATTCTTCCTATCTCCACCATGTGGAGGCTGTTCCTCGCAATAGGTGGACTGCTACACGTGCTTTTAGATTGCTCTCATAAGAGTGCAATGCAAAGCACCTATCTAGGCTCAAAAGCCATGCCTCTGCTTCTACCCCGTCGGTAGATCCCCCAAAAGATGGTGGCTGAAGACACATAACCTCTCTGATTAGATCCCCTGGTTCTCGACGTGCCCTCTCATAATACACTAGTGCTACGACTGGAGGTGGTGCTGGCAGGTGAATGGACTCGGGCTCATGCCTGACCTAACTCTCTACGGGATTAGGAGGTGGACTCCTACTCCATTCCTATTCTACTATTCTATGGCTCCCTGAGTCCTAGTTCTCAACATTATGATCTACTGCTGGAAGCCTATCCTGAACTATGCCAATCAGGTTCTGTAGAGCTACCAAGATGTCTCGGTTTGGGTCAACTAGTCATTCGGGAGGAGCTTCTGGGTTCACTTCTGGAACCGATTCCTCCTTATTGACCTCTTTGCGTGCCATACATTCACGCCTAGGGCCTCTACCACGTTTGTGAGCTTGTCGCGTAGTTGGAGGCATCCTTTTTAAGAAAATAAAATAAAATGAAATAAATAAATATTTTTGGAGAAATATTTTAACTAATTAAAAATAAATATAATAAAAATAAATATAATTTAATTAATTAAATAATTATAGAGAAACGTAATGCAGAAAGGTTCCTAGTGTGGGAAACCTTGCTCTGATACCAAAATGTCATGCCCAAACTTTTGGGCACAAACGGAATAATTTTTTTTTTAAAATACTTAACCTAGTACAACTAACTTATTAAAATGATGCAAAACTAGTTTAGTCTTAACTATGTTTTTGAGTGAATCTAACCACTAAGCCAATTTGGCAAAATAAAACATCTAAGTTACAAGCGGATTAAAAATCTCCAACAAAATAAATATTGTCTTCCATTAATAAATAATTAAACTCACTTAACAAATAATCTCAAAATTAATTGATTAATAATCTCTTATAGTTCTTTAATTACCTAGGGTCTAAATAAATTGTCCTAGTTATTAGATTAAACAAACCTATTAAATAAAATTTCCATAAATTAAAATACCTTAAAATTTAAAATTTAAAAGAGACAACTTGACCCTACATATATCATTTTATTTTCCCCAAGAGTTTTAAAATCTTCTTATTAGAATGCTGCTACATTCATTTAATAATTAAAAGTGCATTACTTAATTTATTTGATTTCATATAATTATAGTGTTTAATTACATAGATACATATGTGTGTAGATAGCTATGTTTCTAATACATATATATAAATTTACATATCTAAACAAGTGTGAGGGACTGCTTAAAAATATATCCACACACACACACACACACAAACAAATATATATATATATATGTTGATACCCAAGGCTTAATGGAGCTCCTTTTTCTTTATTTATTTTTATTCCTATTTGTATTTTGCCCTAACCCGAAATTAGGGTTAGGGCATGTGTGTGATATTCTTATTTTGTGTGAGTGAAGTTTTTTTTTTTTTTTTTGTGTGTGTGTGTGCAGGTGTGGGAGCGGTGGCCATGGGAGGCGGTGCCTATTTTATTTCTCATGGCGGGGTTTAAGGTTACACGCAGGCCGAGCCAGGCGTTTTGCGGAAGAGGGAGGAGGCGGTGCGGGGGTGTACCTGCGGGCTGCGGACAACGCCGCCCACAGCTGCGGTGACCCGTAGTCTGTGGACATCGCCGCCCATAGCTGCGGGCTCCCGCAGTCTGTGGACGTCACCGCCCACAGTTGCAGGCTCCCACAGAAAGTGGGTGTCGCTGCCCACGGTTGCGGCCCACTCTTCCCTCGTTGCAAATTTTTTTTTTTTAAATTTCTTATTTTCCTTAAAACGTTTAACATTTATATATATATATATATATAATTTTATTTTTTTAATATGCAAGCCTCAAAATAAACATTTAAATGAATAATATATATATATATATATATATATATATATATATATATATATATATATATATATATATATATATATATATATATATATATATATATATATATATATATATATATATATATATGGGTATTTATGCTTTTATTAACTTACTTAAACAAGTTTATGAGTTTTCCCTTCTTTCCCTTTTTTTTTAGTATTATTAAGTTTGTATATACATGTAGAAAACTAGAAGAATAATGACAGTAAGTTATAGATGAAGGATTCACTATCTATTTTTTTTTTAAAAGCTAATATATATGCTATATTTCTTTTTTTTTGTTGATAAGGCATTCTACTTATTCCCATCTTATTTAAAAATATACATTTACAGAAAGCTCTAACCTATCTATTTTCCCTTTTAAGACTTAGATTTTAACTTTGGAAATGGAACACTAATTAGCTTTATTTTTCTGCAACTAATAAAATGACAGAAAACAATAATTTATAACAGCAACTATATTAACCTAGAAAACATGTAAATCAACTTAAAGATAGATAGATTAAACCTATTTAACACATTTAGTAATTGTATTTAGCTCAAGAGCCTATATGCATGATATTCCTTATTTCCATAATTTTATTTGCATGAAGAATAAAAGGAACTTTAAATTTCAAAAAGAAACATGAATGCAACAACTTTTATATATATATTTTTAAAAAAACCATAGAACTTAATAAAACTTATGCATTTCATTTTTACAAAAATAACTAAGTAAACTCATGCATTTCTTTAAGCATTTTATTTATTTTTAAATGAAGATAGCATTACATATGGGATTGAAACCCTACTAGTCTCTCCTCTTTAATGAATAAGAACTTATAATAAAATACATACATTTCTTTGCTTTTGGAAAGATAAATACAACATTGACTCCTCTTTTCTTTTTGCTACAAATTAAATACATTTTTTTTTGAAAACTTTTTCTGCAAGTTAGAACAGCAACTATTCCCTTTATCTTTTCTTTTCCATCCCAAGCAACCTGCAAATAAATACAACTTGACCATGGAGAGCTCACCTCCCAGCCTAGGCTTACTAGAAGACACCCCCAAGCTTGGAGAACCAAGCACTAGACGGGTCACAAACAAACAAACAACACAACAAATAAGGGGCAAACACTCAAAATGCATTTTCCCATCCCAAGCTACACTCTCACCACAACTTGTGATGAACTTTCCATGGGTGGAAGTGGACCAAGTACCATTGGGGAGATTACAAGCATAATACAACTCAAGCCACCTCATGGCAAAACAAAATACAACAAATTCACCTCTACTCCCTTATGCCCCCCAAAGGTATAAAAGCCACATTTTCTTCCCTTATGACCCCCAAATGCATACACAAGGCTATGCAGCAAGGGTCACAAAGGACACCCTTGAGGTCACTCTCCATAAGGAGAGCCTCTCACCCAAGGCCGTCATACTTCATCCACCCCAAGACCATCCTACTCTCCCAAGAGTAGGAGGCCTTGGACACTCCCAAAACAAGAACACATAAACAAAGAACAAGAAAAGGAAAATTTTACACTTTTCTCCTACCAAACAATTTACATATACACATCTCCTCATATACGCATTTCTTTCTTTCAAAACAACATAACTAAAAGGAAGTAAAAGCAACCTTAATCTGCCAATAGGTATGTTAGACTTAGCTGGGGATGAGCTGCCCAAATCTACACAAACTTTCCACCAACACTTCACCAAAATTCTATCCTACAACTAATTTAAAAAAAAAAGCATAATCTCCAACAATGGAGAGTGGGTGATTACTCACTAAGTCCCTAATTCCTGCCTAAGAAGGCCTCTCTCCCACTTCCCAACCCCTTGGGTAAGGTGAGAGTTCCCATTGGTTGGTCTTCCCAACCTCTTACATGTTGCTAAAACTGGAAAGGGAAAAGGTGGGAGAGGATGGGGAAGAGAGTTTGACATGAAAAGGGAAGGTTGTCTATCCTTGGGAAAACCACTTTTTGAGGTGACTAAACAGTCACATGGGAGTAGTCACATGTTTAAAAATACCCCTAACCCATAGGTATACCCTTTGGACCTTTGGAAAAGCCCTAAAACTGACCCTAGGAGTCCATTTGACCCCTTAGAAACCCAACTGAAGTTAACCTACGGGTCAAACCTGAGTTGACCACTCCCAAGACTCTCTACCCAAGGCAAATTTGGGACCACACTCATGTGTTTGAATGGCTTTGGTAAAAAAAAAACTCCCTCCAAGAGACAAGTCAAAATCAATGACACTAATCAGCACATGTGTCAAGTGACACAATAAAATACAATATAAAAATCACACATGGAATTTGTCTCTTGTAGGTTTACACAATTAAATTAAATTAAATTAACACACAAGCATCATTTACTTTCACAAATAAAATACATTACAAATGGGGTGTTGTCTCTCCAAATAGACAACCCCTGGCTTAACAAACGTACATTGGTCTAGGTTTGGTTCTCCATATTATTTCCATGGTCACATGGATAATTTTCCTGTGCATCTCAATTAACACATTAGTAATTTCAAATAATCACAATTATATATATAATTAAACACATGGATTTCAATGCACATCAAACACTCATACATTTGAAAATACTAATTCAATATCCCATTCATTTAAATTTGATTCCACATAAGCAATTATCATACTCCTTGAAATTGAACCATTCATATAATAAGCATCCTATTTCTATCATCAAAATGAAGTCCTGCAAATCTAATAATGACATACATCATTTCAAAATAATTCTATTCTAGCAACATATAAAGTTTCATAATCATAATGCATAAAATGAAGCATCAATATACGTCAATGTGATCCAAATCATGGAATCATATAGGTTCTAAATCCATAATGCATAAAATAAAACATCCATAATAGTCTGAATATGAAAATAACAGAAAATGTCAAGCTGAGTCAGGGTAGGGCCTCACACATAGAACCTATGCTCATACTGGTCTACTGTCATCCCATACTGATGCAAGGCATAAAACTCATCTGCTCGAGTCTGCCTCCATTGGGGTCAGAGAAATCCTGCCCTGAATCTCTCCAGAAAAAGTTCCCATGTGATGGTGTTAATGCATATACCGATCTTCTCCTCCTCTAATCTCCACCAGATTGAAGCAAATTTATTTAAGCTCATAATAGCACATCTTGCCTTGGTGTTATTGCTGTATGGAAACATAGCGAAACACCGGTCCAAGCTGATAAGCCAAGTCTCTGCCTCAAGACCAGTACCCATACCATCAAAGTAAGGAGGATTGGACCTCATCAAGTCCTTTATGTGACCCAAGGAAGGTGGATCTCGGATAGCTGGAATCTCCCCTTGCCTTGGTGATCTCTCTCTCTCTCTCTCTCTCTCTCTCTCTCTCTCTCTCTCTCTCTCTCTTTCCTCTGGAACCTGTTGAAGTGGCTCCTCAACTTGAGCATGAATAGGTTTCTCAAACTCAAGCCTTTGGCCTAACCTAGCCAGAACCTCCTGAAACATCTATCTCAACTCTTCCCTTTCAAAAACATGTTCTCCTGCATGCTGAGAGTTCTAATGAATAGATTGTTCCTACTCTTGATGTACTAACTGTTCTGGCTCAACACTCACATGAGTGGGTGGTGGTGAAGGACTGTGATGGTCAGAACCATGGCCCCATCCTCCACCTCTGCCTCCTTTGCGACCACCCATACGGCCACCTCCTCTAGCTTTCCTAGCCATGACCTGGTACCATAAAAGAGAAAACGGTTCAGATCCATAGCAAGGATAAGACAAGAGAGATACAAACATTATGACCTAAGCTGGATGGTCAATGAAAGGCACACTACAAACCTAGAGTACCCATTGTTGAAACTTTGGCTCTGATATGAAATGTAATGCCTCGCTAGGAACCCTAAAGGAAAACAACACAATTAGGCAACTAAAGGGTGAAATAATTTTGTTTGTTTGTTAAAGACTAAGTGTACTAACTATAACCATTGCACGTTTATCAACACAACGAAAGTCTATCATAAGTTTTCCTAAGGGTAACCAACGAAGATTAATTTCATAGATTATATTAACACCACAATTAATCCATTTAATTAGATAAATTGAATACTTAAGTTTAAAATTACACATACATCCAAATTTCATAATAAAGAAATAAAAGTATTCCAATGTATCCAATTTCCACAAACCATTTAAACATAAGATCAAAACAATAACATTCATTTCACTGACATAATAATATTACAATATCCATAAATACATGGCTTCCAATAATACCACTGGTTACAAAGATACAATATCAAGGTTACATAAAAGTCTGATACAATGACCACAAGGTCTCAACTGAACAATTATCTCGAACAAGAGCTGGTACATAAACCACGAACCAAGAAACACCAGCGAAGCCTTTCCTCGCCTGAAGATACAATCCAAAACATCCGATGGGAAGTGGCACTACCACCCGACCATGTGTTCCCGAAATGGAACCACCCCACCGTGCTAGGAGATAGTAGAAAACCCTCAATCAAGAAAAGTAAGGCAAGTACGAAAGGACTACAAGACTCTGCAAATATCCATGTGACTCAACTCACAAAACACTAGTGACTCTAAGAAGAGAGTGTCATTGCATAGCTTGATGGTTACCATGGTACAGCCTCCATAGGTCCCGACCCCCATCCTCGGGTTTCTCCTGGTAACCTCTCCCGAGCCTCCGGTTCCAACTAAGTCTCATGCGGACCCTACCAATCCTTTCGTGAAGACAAGGTGGTAATTTTGCCATTCCAGGCCTTCTTGTAACATTATGAGCCCTGTACAAGCACTCACCTATGCACGAGACACATTTATCTTAATTAATATTTAATCTACCCACCCCCTAATCAATTATTAGGTTATCACTTTTTAACTAACTCTCGATGGGTTATCCTGTCATCCACTTCGGGCACGGCCCCCGCTCGAAAGCCACTCTCTCTCCTAGGACACTAACAGGAAATGTTTCTCTCTATGAGAACTCTATGGTGAAACAGACAACCATAAACAATCCTGACAAGCACAGGTGAAGGATAAACAAATACCAACCCAAGATTGACCATTTGGAAAAAAACACACAATGGCTCATATCAAATAGGTTATACAACAACACCTGGTCTAGGAGAAATAATAAAATAGGACACAATGACAATTTAACCAAAATACCAATGAAATTTAAGCTTGACTGACAACACAATATACGTAGGGTGAACTCACAAAGCTGGTTCCCACTTTTTGGTACATCCTGATTTTTGCTGAAATCATACATTTTTAAAAAAATATAATGATTTAAGCTTTAAGAGGTCCCATTTGAAGTAATTAATTGAAGAGAGTTAGATCAAAGGCTCTTAGATCAAAATTTCTTGGATAGAACCTCTCTACTTCTAAATCATACTTGCAATGGAGTCTCCTTTGCATCTATCAAATGCTGATAAGAAACCATTTTTACATTAGCTTTTGAGGGGTCAAACGAATTCATTTAGAAGTTTTGTTTTCTTAAGGATTTAGTCCTTATTATAAGCTTTCCAAATAATATAATTTTTAGTATATTTAATTTCATTAATATATTTTTATTTTATTTTTTATGAATGTGGGTTTTTCACCAAACATGAACTTCTTTGTTCAATGCATTGGGAAAAATAGTAAAATAATTCAAAAAAAATCTGAAAAATATCTATGCCCTAGGTATTGATGTCTTCTTTCTAACAAAAAAAATAAAACTGAATTTTGATATATATAGAACAAGTTATGTGTTCAAACGTACACCTATATCTAAATTATAATTAGTCGGACTTCAAAAGTTAATAAAATAAAAATTATTCAACATATCACTTTCAAACCAACTACATGTCCTGGGTATTGATGTTACAAACCCAAATTTAAAAGAGATAAGTTTTTATCATTTATAGAAAAAAAGTTATACGTTTCGGGATGCTCATCACTCTTAAAAAATGTTGTTTGCTGTAAAAAACTACTTTTGAGTGAGATGGAAAAATCAATAAAATTTTATTCAAAAAAAATTGAAAAAACTATATTTAGAATCTACAAAAAAGATGTTACAAATCACTAGTTTATATCATCTTCAAATTATTAAAGGTTTAAAAGTTATAGGTGTCAGAAAGTGAAGATTTTTTGCAAAATGTTCATCTAAGTGTCAAAGTTGGTCAAAAAATGGGAACCAGTATTGTGAGTTCACCCCGTAAGATCCTATTACAGGCAATCTTTCCTTAAAAAACAACCAAAGCATAAATAACATGCAATTTACGAATTTCCAGATAACAAGAATTTACAACTATTTAATACCAAAAACATCCATCTTGTCATTTGTCCAAAAAGATTTAAAATAAAAATAATTCTTCTAATGTATTTTCAACATATTCATAGAAATTAACATTCCAAACTATAATTAAATAATATTTTAAATAATATTTAAAATATTATAATAACTATCAAAAGGAAACATTTCTAATATATAAATATATATATATAAACACATATACGAATATACATATATTTATTTATATACATATATAATATAACACATAATAAATTTCATTTATCCAACCCCTGGGTACGAAACTCAAAACAGTCATACCGCAGTATGCATAGGGTTTAGAAATTAATTTCAAAAAATTAAAACCACTTTTAAATTTGTAAAAAGCCCTTATCATGGTAGCCTAAGCTACTGCCGGTAGCTAGTACTACCATTCGGTAGCACTGCTACCGTCGGTAGCTAGTACTACCGTTTGGTAGCACTACTACCGTAGGTAGCTGCTACCGTCGGTAGTACTATGTACTACTACCGTCGGTAGCGGATGCTACCGTAGGTAGTTTTTTTTTTTTTATATTTTTATAATTTTTTAAAAAAATTTTATATATTTTTTTTAACAGAATAATAAAAAACAATATTTTTCCAACAATTCCTTTTTAATAAAATTTTAATATTAATAATAAATTTTTATTTATTTTTCCAATAATTCCATTTTCACAGAATTTAATCCTTCTTCATATATATATTTTTAAAAATTTAATTCACCCAAATAAATTTAATGTGTAATTAAATTTATTTTCTTAAGGTAATTAAAACCATTTCTTAGGTAAATACACTTTCTCACAAATCTTGCAATTTCCATGCATCCTAAAATCTGACAAATTTTCTATAATAATATTCTCTTAATTTTCTCAAAATTACATACTTCCCATAAATTAGAAATACACATCAGACATGGATTTTAAAACAAAACTCGAATTCACCAGAAGAGGGTTTGCATTTAAAAATAACTTTACACACACAGAACAATTAGAGAAGAATAGAAATATTTACTAAAAACCCACAACTAAGAATTCATCCAACCTGGTATAGCTTTCCTGGAAGAAATTTGTAGAAGAGCCCTAATCCCTTCAATAACTTTCAATAAAATTTCTTCACCTAAATTCTGGACCTATTCTTGTGTCCCTAAAATAAAGACCTAACCCCTATTTAAACTAAAATTCTAGGTTCAATAGCTTTTTTTCACAAAAAACCTAAATTTAGAATAATAGTAATTTTTATTTTATTTTCTAAATTTATCACATGCAATAATTAAAAAACATTATTCTTTCTTTTCTTTTCTCATGCACATTAATTAATTTCTAAATAAAGAATTAAAACAATATTTTAATTCTAATTAATCCTTTTTATTCATTTATTTAATTATAACTTTAGAAAAATAATAAATACAATTAATCTAATTTATTTTTAAAATAAAAATATATTTCTAATACCATGCAGCTTAATTTAATAATTTCTTTAATTAACTAAATTTATAATCTCAATGCATAAACAATACAATAATGAGATAATTTCATAGACTAATTAATTAATTAATTAAATCCACTAAAACACTCAAATTAAACAAATCTCAAGCAATTACCCATAAAAGATAAAATGACAAAATATGAAGACCGAACTAACTGACAAGACGACCAACTGACGATACTCATACGAGTGTAACTGAGTAAAATAGGGTCAACTACTATTTCCACTTCCATCGAAAAATATAAGGTACGCTCAGACCTGTGAAGCCAGGTGGAGAGGATACCCCGTACCTACCCGGTACTTGTACCTACAATATCCTGCATCACCGAACCACACATGCATATATATATAATATAGAAAACATGACATACACACCGATGAAGGAGAATCACGATGTTCCCTATCTCACCGAAATGAGTGAAGGAAAATCGTCCCCTTGCATCCAATACACTTGCAAACACACAACATATAATTACACATTGCATAGATAAAGTAAGATGTCAGTACATAGCAATAATCCATAAAATGCCATAAATCATAAATTCTAAAATACTGCAAATAAATTATACATCTCATCTCCAGATAAAGCATAATGTTATAAAAATCTGAATAATATATCATGGTAATGTATCCACTGAAAACAACCAATAGTAAAATATGTGTCTAATGAGTTCAAACTAGTAGGGATTCTACACTTCATCTGTAATTCCTCCATCCATTGCAATGGGACAATTTTTTTTACGTTTTCCTTTATACTTCCTATACTTCTCATGTTTTTTTCTCATTATCTCCATTTGGACAGTTAGTAGCAATATGTCCAATCCAGTTACATGCAAAACACTTCAGTGGTAATTTACCTCTATACTTACCAGTACCTCTGGGTAAATGCTTGGCCAGCAATACTTGAAGCTCAATCAAACTATCTTCATCATCTACCTCTGTGCTGGGTCTAGACTCATGACTGTAGCTCACTTCTCTGATTTTCCTTACCAGTGGGGTTGAGGCTGAGGCTCTAAATGCAGATTCTGATCTCTGAACACTTCCATCAAAACCATTTAATTCAAATGGAGTTAATTTACTAATGATAGAGTCAAGAGTTACCTTTGTCTTATCAATAGATTTGAGTTCCTGAATGGCCGCAACTCGGATAGTGTAGACTGGTAAAAGGGTTCTCAACACCTTGCTAACCACAGTGGTATCCTCCATTGTACCTCCAACACTTTTGATTTCTCCAACTATCTCCTTGATCCTCTAACCATACTATTGAATGTTTTCTCTTTCAGCCATCCACATATCATCAAATTTACCTCTCAACCTCTCTTCCTTAGCAATCTTAACATGCTCATCACCGCTATAGATATCTTCCAGTTTCTTCTATACTTCATATGCAGTTTCCAATCCATGAACATCAACATATTTTGAATCGGACAAGGAACTGAGGATGGCCTGCAATGCTTGATTGTTCTCCTATTGCTCCTTCGTTTGATCATCTGTTAGAATCCCAGTAGGCAAGTTATATTTAGTAATAACATGTTCCCAATATTGAGTTCCTAAGCTCTTGACATAGATCTTCATCCTATCACTCTAGATTTTGTAGTTTTCCCTATTGAACTTTAGACCTTCTTTCTTCATCACGTTCTCCTAGATCTTTTCCTCAAGCTATTAGGCTTAAACACAAGGGGACCTAGATAGCTCTGATGCCAATTGCTAATATGATGAAACTATAAGGATCCGATCAACTACTAAGAAGGGGGGGTGAATCAGTAGATAGAAAATAAACTAAACTTTCACCAAACAAACTTTCAACTTAGAATCCAATCACTAAACTAACTGGTTTAGTCATTGTATCAAAAACTGCAACTGCATTGTCAAATTTTACCAGTTGACCAAAATATCAATGATACAATGAAACAAATCTGAAACTCAAATACCATTTAACCAAAATATTAAACCACTTCACTAATATCAGTAATAGCATATTTCAGATCATTTCCAATCATCTAAACACATCTAAGTGGATTTACCAATCATTCATTTCAACCATATCAATAACACTTCCACAAAATCATTCACCACTTGACACAATTATTTTTCACATGGAAACCCAAATGGGAAAAACCATGGCAGGGATGAATATGTTAGTCCCAATCGATGCTGAGAGGGGAGGGGTGAATCAACAATTTACCAGTTTTACTCAATTAAACCTTTTAACTTAAGTTTTTACAAACTTAACATTCATCAATATAAATAACTACTGTAGAAGAATAATCATGCATGAAAAGATACACAGTGACACCAAGATTTATCTCATGGAAACCCAAATGGGAGAAAACCACGGTGTGAGTAGGAAATCACAAAAAATTGTACTCTTCTAGAGTATGCCCAATGAGGAGCCATCCCTATTAGAAGATTACAAGGACACTGCTAGGTGCCACCCGGTTAAGGGATTTTGTCTAAGGCATGTTAGTGCCTTTACCATGTTAAAGGTAGCCTTGTCAAAGGTCTTAAGATCATCAATTAAGATGACACCCTGTTAAGGTATTTTTACTACGGGACCTGTTAAAGTCCACCCTATCAAGGGATTTTAGTTCCAATGGTTAGGGATTTTAGATCAGGGCTTCTTCAGTTTTCCTTTTATCTTCTTCATTACTGAGGGAATATGTTCTCCCAACACCAGACAAACCTCCAAATTCTTTGATCCCATGGACCAATTCATCCACTGTTGGAGCTTTGTTTCTTCCACTCCTGCTGACCTCTTTAATTTCTACATCTGATTGGGTGTCAGTGATATCACCCTCTTTCTCATCATTTTTGAGCTTTGTATCACTCTTCTTCTTTCTTCTATAGGCCACTCCTACCAGTCTATCTTTACTTGGGGAAGATACAGGAGTACCTATATCCTTTTCTTTTGTGTATATTGCAGGCTTGGTTGTTGCAGTTCCCTTGGGTTTTGTCTTTGGTACTTTCTTCTTTCCACCTATTAATTTTTCTTCTTTAGTAGGTGTGACCCATGTTTTCTCACTAGCACCGGTGGAGGTAGTGGAACTGGATGCTTCACCTCCATATTTCTTGTCAAGAGTATCAATGATTCTTCTTACTTTTCTTTTCATGATTGCAACCTGAAGTTCCTATTTTATTTTGGAGCTTTCCTCCTCACAGGTTCCAAATCTCTTTGCCTTCGAGTCTACCAGTTTGGACAATAGCATATTGACATGAATTTTAACAATATCTATTGCAACCTCATAGCCCATAGGTGGAACCCAAAAGGTTCTGGGTTGACCTGCTTGAATGATACAACAATTAGTGTCTACAAGAAAGAAAATGTTGTCTTTGTATTTCTGCACTATACCAATTGGAATTCTTTCCCTCTTGTGCATCCTAATTTTAAATTCCCTAAAGTATTCCCACATTGTTTAACCAAACTTATCTCCTAGATCCCTAATCATTTCACCTATCTGAACCATCATAGGTTTCTCTTTAGACCATACTACATTACCCTTACCGGGGAAAAAGTTTTGCACATAGAAAAATATACATACCAGTAGTGAGCCATATTTGAAATATTTCTTCTTGTCCTTCTTAATTATTTCCATGTTCACTATAAATTGACCTTTAATCATCTCACAAATATCATAGGTTGCATCCTCCTTGATAATTTGATAGCCATCATGTATGGCATCACTCGACACACTATTCATCCGGCTTGATTGATAAACCCTGTAACCCGACACTGAGAGGTAAATATTATTTCAACATCCTCAATATGGGTGATTGTCATTGCTCTACTATCACATCAGATTTGGTTAACCAAATGACTTCAGATGATGAAATTGTTCTTAGGGTTAGTGCTTCACCAGTTGCACTAAACCCTGTTACTCTTCGAATCACCTCCTTTGTAATCTTGATAGGTGCTTGAGATTCTAGCCACAAAAATTGATCATGAACTCTACTCATTACATAACTAACCCAGTCATCATGAAACTGATTAGGAAAATCAATAACATTAGCCAAACCCTTGGTCTTCAGAGATACAAATTTTGCCTTCAATTGAGCATTAGTACAAAACCCTTTAAACTCATTTCGAATGAACTTGTCTCCAAGTTCTTTGAGCTTGCAATGAATTTAGGAGTGAATGTCTTCTACCAACAATATACTGGAGGGAATAGATGATAAGGCATTAGTCATGTTGATCTCACCGGATTTCATCGGATGCAGCTTGAACTTGGATTGGGGTTCTTTGATAGCTTTAGCCAACACAAGAGTCGATATCGATGCTGCCATGATGACCTTCAGACAAAATTTTCTCAGATGAAGTTGAATACCTTATCCTTAGAAATACCAAACACCACTATCACTCTGCTTTAACTTTCCACACAAATATTTCTTAGCAAGATTCAAATCGCCTTTGATTGCACAGGAGCTCCAGAGATTTCACAAGAAAACAGGATAAATAAAAATGTGTTGACATTTCCTTATTTATCCATTGGGATTTATCGGCATTATGATACAATGGTTAGATTTGAAACTTACAATATTAAAGTACACCAATTTGCCTTTACCATTTATTTGTTACCAATAATGATACACAAACAACTAACTCACAAGACAAATTTTCAACCAATAACTTTTAGACTAGCTTTTATGCATCACAATTATGTAGATAGACATATCCTTATATTTATTAAGGGGAATCAAAAGTAATCTTACCATATGTGCTCCCCTTGGGCATTGGTATGCCTAGTTAGAAGAAGAGATGTCATCACTGATGGATAATGACTTGGTTTCAGAATGACCTTATCCTTCTTTTCTTTCTCCCTTCTTGATCCATGTTTTTTTCATTTCATTTCTCACTTCTTCAATTGTCTTCTTTCCTTTTAGGTCATTTTTCTCTTTCTTCTTGTTAAACCGGCTCTTGATTTTAGACCAGTTGTAGGATTGGTTCCTGCGCTCTCTGGCTAAGTGACCGATCTTATGGAAGTTGAAACATGCCATACCAGTTGTCCTCCATGGTCCTGAATTATTTCTCTGGCCCATTCTCATTCTTCAATTTTCTACAACATGACCGAAACTACCACACGTGGAATAGGTGGCATTGAAGTAATTACTCCTTTTGTTAGGACTAACCAGTTTGATTGGTGATCTTGATACATTTGACATGAATTTGCATTCTTTAGATTTGTGTCCAAACTTATTGCATGTGAAGCAATGTCCATTAAAACTTTTTCTATTTGACATACTGCTAGATTGAGATCTACACTCATAAGCAATGTGGCCATACTTATGACAATTATGGCAGTAACCATAAAAGGTGAAAATATTCTTTTGACTAACCGGTTTATTTCTATAAGCATTAGTCTTATGACCTAATTTACCACAATAATTAAAAGAAGATATGGAAAACTTCATGCCTTTCACTTCTGAATGGTTCCTTTTATCGTCCTTCATCTTTTTGGATTTAGATGATTCTCCAGTTTCCGTAGGACCTGTACCAGGGTAACCAAGACCAATTGTTTCCTTTGTTATTCTCTGAGCCTTCAATTGTTTATCTACCTTCTCAAAGCTTTCATTGAATTTCCTCAACTTCTCATTTCTCTCATTTTCAACTCTCTTGAGTTGTTCAATCTCTTTCATTATCTTCTCCTTTCCTTCTATGTTGTCATGCAGATGCTTATGTATATATTCATTCTCTTAAGTGAAAATTTGCATCATTTTCTCTCAGGGCATCTTTAGCAAGCCTTTCGGCTCTTTCAACTTCTAACATATCTTCTTCTGCTTCCCTCTTTCTTTCATCAACACTTCTACTGGCTTCTAGTATCGCAGTCATTCTCAGGGCCTGACCTTCATTTTCACTTTTGAGATGTGTGATTTCTTTAGTCAGCTTCTTGCTCTTTTCTATGAGTTTTGAGACTGCTTCTTCAACTTCTTTAGGTCCACTCTATTCAGAGAGTTGATCTATGATGTCCTGAATCTCATTTAGCTGTTGAGCTAATTCCTTTCTTTTTGCAAGATATTTTCTCAGTCTCTCTTTCGGCTAAGCAATAATTTCATTTGGTTCATCAATCTGCTTTTGATATCAGTATTCTTCCATAATCTTTATCCTCAAGTTGTCAAGCTTCACTCCAGAGGAATATAGTTTTGATACCAATTGTTAGTCCTAACCGATGCTGAGAGGGGAGGGGTGAATCAACACTTTACCAGTTTTACTCAATTAAACCTTTTAACTTAAGTTTTTTACTAACTTAAAATTCATCAATATAAATAACTACTATAGAAGAATAAGTATGCTTGAAAAGATACATAGTGACACCAAGATTTATCTCATGGAAACCCAAATGGGAGAAAACCACGGTGTGAGTAGGAACTCACAAAATTTGTACTCTTCTAGAGTACGCTCGGTGAGAAGCCATCCCTGTTAGGAGATTACAAGGACACTATTAGGTGCCACCCGATTAAGGGATTTTGTCTAAGGCCTGTTAGTGCCTTTAACCTGTTAAAGGTAGCCTTGTCAAAGGTCTTAAGATCATCAATTAAGATGACACCCTATTAAGGTATTTTTACAATGTGACATGTTAAAGTCCACCCTATCAAGGGATTTTAGTTGCAATGGTTAGAGAGAAACATAAAGATGATCTACTGGAGTGGCTATTGATAGCTTGATCAAATCACACTGAAAATCATACTATATCTGCATTAGTTGTGTTTTCTCTGCACAACACTGGTTTCTTGAGTATACCTTCAGCTCTACCCTTTGCCGATTTATTGATCCTTGGCTTTACAGTCTATCGGTCCTTTGTCACTCGGCTCCGCACTCTGTTATACTCCCCCTGTGTTCACTTTCACATTATCAATATTTGCATGAGCAACAACATTCTCAAGAATGAATTATGTGAATTTATTATCCTCTCAATCTATCACCAACTTTCCCTCCAAAACATCCTATTCAAACCTCTATTACCATGCCTTAAATCACTCTCCTGAAATCATTGCAGGAATCTTTGTCAAGACAGTCGATCATGTTGAAAGTCCACCGATTGACTGGAGAAGACTGTCGGTTTAACTAAATGCTAACTGAATGTTACCAGTCTATTGGTTACAGACTCTACCAATGTACCGATCAAAATATACCTAGCCGATTTCCTCCTGTATACCGATCTATTCTCTGCTTAGCTAGTTGGGTGAATTTTGTGCACCGGTCTACTCACCACTTGATGGTTGATCTTCTATGTGCCGGTCTACTCCCTACTTACTTTGTTTACTAATTTCTTAGCCGGTTAACCTTAGTATACCATTCTACTTACTGTCGATAGACTATGAAGACTTAGGAGATGATGTTTTCAACAATGACAGCCATATCATTTGCCGGTCATACAAAAATGCACCAGAATGCCAACAGAATACCCACAAGTATTCTGAACTCTTCTGAAGTTTCCCCTGTTAGGATCCAAGCCTTGTTAAAAGTTAATACAATAATGTTTTGTTTAGAACAGATCCGATTAAGGACTACCTGGTTAAGGGATTGACTACAATACCCTGTTAAGGGTAATACCCCGTTAGAGGTAACCTTGGTGGAGGATTTCAAATAAAAGCTAATGGATCAACTGGTTAGAGGATTTCAACAACAAGCTTGTTAAAGCTTACTGGGTTAGGGGATTTAACTATTGTAATGGTTAGAGAACAAGAAGTTATTTTATGATCTGGAAATAGCATTTCCTTGCTTAATCAGATCCATTTTTGCTCCTATCTACCTTCACAAAATTCTATAGACACACATTCGGGTTCATAAATAATCACACTTAACCAAATTTTCCAACACAATATTGAAACAAATCATCAACCTTATAAGCAAATATAATAGAGCTGTAAGACAACACAAAACCTACAAATCTCATAGAGATTACAAACATATTGGTTCAATCTTGACTATTAGATTACATAGAAATCAACTACACATTGTTCTAGACAACTTCAACCGCTCTTGGATCACCACACATTGGATCCTATAGCTCATCACGCATTTTTCACTTCATTCTATGCATTTGATCATTACCAAGATAAACGGTTATCTCTACGCACCAAATCCACTTCAAAACTCATCATGTTGGTATTTTGGTATGGTTTTGTCATTGATGTCAACACCTACTATCACTTATCAACTCTAGCACTTTGAAGAATCAAAAATGTTCACCGACGAGCAAGTGACTTATGCATAGTCATCGATATCTGGTACATCGATAGGATATAATGTTCACCGACACTTGGAATGATATGGAAAACACTTGGTTAAGTCAAAGACATTATTTGGACACTTTGTCTTGGAGATTTGTTCATTGGCATATTCATGTTTGCATATTTGCTATTACCGACAAATAGGTCCAGGTCATTCATCGGCAGGCTTATCTATTCCAGATCAGCATGACATGCTATGAAGAAGTTTTATTATTGTTGTAAATGCATCAAGCCAACATGTTGAATTGGTCATTGCATCGGATATTGTTTTATTTGTAAATTGATTTTATTGTAATATCCTTTAGAGCTGACCTACTAAAATTGGTCTTAGGTTATGATATAAATGTAAGATCTTATTTGTAAGATCAAGTGTGGAATGCGAAGGAAGAAATAATTTGGTATATGTGAGATTAAGCAGAGCTTTACACATAGACATCATTTGAAGGTGAAGCAAGGTTTTTGTGAAGACAATCAGAACTACACTGGTATTGAATCTAGCGTAGTAAGATGCTATTTTGAGCATTACATCCTTATTGAATTTAACCATCCAATTGTAGTCAGTGTGACTCCTATTTATGTTTGAGTAGTGAGCTCTAGGTGCTTGGCCTTTCTACATGTGGAGACCCCATTTGTATATACATACTATCTGCAGTAGTATCATCTGATTGTGGGTAAGGTTTCCCACCGTGGTTTTTCCCCTTACAGGGTTTCCACGTACAAATATTGGTGTTATGTGTTGTGGATGTTATTGTATTTCTATTTCATGCATTAATATTTACCGGTACTATAATTTACTGATAAAACTATCTACCGACATAAAAGTTTGGTTTATCGGTATTAAGCATTAAAGTTGGTTAAGTTGCTTTGGTTTGAATTTATTTGACAACTGATTCACCCCCCCCCTCTTAGTTGTCCCCGAGACCTAACACATCACGTGCATCATGCTTACATGGCATCTTCATCTCCGATCATCATTTGGTCATAGATTATACAAACCGATTCTCCAAGCTCCATCGGTTAGGGTTCTTCTTATCAACTGGTTAGGGTTACCGGTTGATCTCTGCTTCAATAATAATACCAGTTGCCTTCACTAGTTTACTACCGATTGCTTTACTACATCATTACCGGTTGCAATACATCTTCATTACTGATTACTATTGACATCCATGACAACAATATACTTCATCAATGCAATCTTGATGCAATGCCAACATAGGTATTTTGGTTATTTTCATTAAATATTTATATTCAAAATAGATTTGTATTTTTTAAAAAATTCAACATTTTGGATGAAAATATTTACAATCACTTGTAGCAAAAATAATGTGTTGAATACTTTACAAATAAAATCTACTCTAGTATTTTAGTAAAATTTTAATATTACGTGTGTAAATTTATTTATTCATTGTTAGTGTTTGAAATCTAAGGATTTCACATGAATGTTTATGGTAGGTATTTTAGATCTAAGTATTTTCAATTGAGTCATAATGGTATCAAAGCTAAAAAAAATCATATAAACATATAGTCTAAGGTTATCAAATGGTATCAATGCTTTAGCATTGTTTAGCTTTGGGTTATCATGCCTATTTAGTCTATGATCTCATTAGTATACTTATACCATTCATAATTAATCTTGGACCAATTTTTTAAGTGCTAACTATAGAGGATTAAGAATTTACTCATAGCCTAGAATCCCTTCTGTAAGGAACATAGTGATAAACTTCCTAGTAATAATTATGTTAAGTGCATCATAGAATTTAGATGGCCAAAAGCTACCTAGGGTCGGTGTTTAAAAAAATCGTAGGGTGCCTTTTGATATTTAGAAAGGTACATGGGAGTGAATGGTATAGGTAAAAATACTTATCACTTTATTGGACCCTTTATGGGGAATCTAGTTTAACCAATATGGTTACAATCATAACCACTTTTGGCTCACCAAGATCCCTCGTAGGCAAGGTGGAAGAATATTATTGATATTTATATTCTAAAATAGAAAAAAAATACTTAAAAAAATAGCCCTTGAAATAAATTGTATGACAAAATAAACTAAACACACAAAAAGGTAGAAACAAGAGAAATATAATACTTTTATTATCATTGAGCAATTATTTTCTGGATTCAACTGTGTACGTGATTTTTGCAGCAACGTTTTTGGTCACACTCCATGAACCATGATCAGAATGAAAGAGAATGGTTGCAGGATAAAGTTGATGCATTGCAAACCAAGACTAACTTAAAAAGAGAAGGGAAAAGTAGTGGTGTGAGGGATGCACAAAATTCAAAGAAAGAAGAAAAATAAAATAAAACAAAAAGCAATACTAGAAAGGAAACATAAGAGATAAACCACCTAAAAAAAAAGAGATGAAACACGATAATAATAAAAATGCAAACAATAGAAGAGAAAAAATAAAAAAATTCTATAAAACAAAATAACTAAAATTGAGAAGAAAACTAAACACCAAAAAGGACAACAACAACAACAATGATGATGACAATGACAACGACAACGACAACAAAAACGACAACAAAAAACAACAACAACAACAACAACAACAACAACAACAACAACAACAACAACAACAACAACAACAACAACAACACCAACGACGACGACAACAACAACAACAACAACAACAACAACAACAACAACAACAACAACAACAACAACAACAACAACAACAACAACAACAACAACAACAACAACAACGACGACAACAACAACAACAACAACAACAACAACAACAACAACAACAACAACAACAACAACAACAACAATGATAATAATAATAATAGAAATAAAATAATAAATAATAAGATAACATAAATTAAATGGAAACCATTAATGAAAAATTTATTAATGATTTCTCCTTTAATTGACGTTGTTACAAAAATGAAAGAGAGATAATAAATGATTAAAGAACCAAATAGGAGGGGGGGATGGGGGACATATAAGGAATGACAAAGGAATCAACAAGAGAAAATAAAGATGAAGACTCAAAAAAATGAACTAGAAAAATTAAATTTTTGATAAACAAAGGAGAAAACAAAATAAAAATTAAAAATTAAAAAATTAAAAAAAAGGTCCACATTAATTTGAGCGGGAGAAAAATTCAATTCTCATGGTCAGAATTTGTAGAGAATGCAATAGGTCTAGTCGAGGAATGGTGATAGATGGAAGAGAAATGGTGTTAGATGGCAGAGGAATGGTGGTAGATGGCATTATAAAATCCATGGAGGGAATGTATTTCTTGATTTCAAGTTTCAAAGAACTATTTCATTCCCAAATAATATTCCTTTATGGCTCCTAGGTTCGTGACAAAACCTAACACCATTCTGGTCTCTCATGGTGATGGGTTCTAGATATCACTGTTATCCCTTCAAGCCAAAAAATAAATTCTATGGTAAGAACAACAAGACCTTCAATAGTAGTAAAGGAGAGGTTTTCTAAAAAGGCAGGGTTCCAAATCATCAGGACAAAGGTTTCCTTAAGATTTGGAAACAGAAGAAGCCCCAATAAATGTTTGTGAAGGAGGCCGTACTGATTTTTAAAAATATGGGCAAAGGAGATGCTAAAGGAAGCTATAAAATATCTATTCCAGAAGCTTATCTGGATCCACAGATAGTAGATTTACGAGAAAGGGTTCTCATTGGTAAGTTTTGGAATCATTCTTTTGAAACATCTTTGTTGCAGTCATGGGCTCGAGAGAATTGGATTGGAATAAATGAAAATTTCTACATTGATAATGGTTGTAGATTTTTAATAGAAACATTTTCATCAAAATATTATAGGGAAAAGGACCATAAGAACAAAAGTTGGTTTTGTGAAGGGTTTGGCCTTTTCATTATGCTTTGGTGCCCTAATTTTGATCCCAAGAAATCAGATTTCAAATATGCTCCATTCTAGGTTCAATTTTCTTCCCTTCCATTAGAGTATAGGGATTTAGATTCGATTCAAATGTTTGCAAATCAAATTGGTATTTTAATTAAACACGACCTTGTTCCTTTTGAGCAAACATTTCTTTCTCCTAGAGTTTGTCTTTTGATTGACTTGTCAAAGCCTTTTCTAGATCAGCTGAAAATTTCTTCCAAGTATGGGGTTTGGAATCAATTGGAAAAAATTTTAGAACTAAAGATTGTAGCTTATTTTATTGATAAACTAGACCATTTTATGTCTGCATGTCAAGGGGAGACTTATCCAGAAGTTAGAGTGTGTGATGACCAAGTCACTAATCCATAGAAGTGTTGTTTTTATCCTTCTATTTCTAAGGAAGGTTCACAAAAGTTTATCCAGCAAGTTTGTTCTCCCTATTCTCAGAATGATAATAGGATTGTGACGATTAAGCCTAATTCAATTCCTATAACTAACCATTTGATGCCAAAAGATGGGGAATACTACTCACATGGAGGGTCTTTTCCCTTAATTCTAAATGGTTCTTCCGGTTTCATTATTTATGTAGACAAGGAGTGCATTCAATCTTTAACAATTTTCCAACCATTATCTAATTTTTTGGTGTCTCCTTAGTATTTTGAAGTATTTAGGGAGAATAAGGACTTTTTAGCATAATTCCAAGTACCTTTTCTAACAAGGGAGTTAGATTGGGTCTTTAAGGAGCAATTTTGGAATGCTTGTGATCAAATTTTAAATGAGGAAGCTGCACTTTGTTGGTTTATAGATGAGTCTATTCAATGTGGGTCTTCTAGTTTGAACACTTCTTGTAATATTTATTTAGGCAAGGTGGATTTATTTGTCTCTTTTTGTTAGGAAGGGGGTCCTTTTCAAATAAGGGATTCTTTGGTACTGGGGAAAAGAACTAGTGATTTGGTATCCAAATTTGAGTCTTCTTTTCAATCTTTGAATTTTCCAGGAGGAAATCAAGATGAGACAATGTTCTTGTTGACATATCATAATGAAGATAACAACCTGCTTTCTCAAGATTCTCTGAGGAGACTAATACCATGAAAATATTACAAGAACTTTCCTTCGAGTTTTCTTCTCCTCCAACATTACATTGCTCTATTTGTTGGAATCCAATAACACTGAGAGGGGGGGTGAATCGGCGTTATACCAGAATGATCAATTTTAGCCTTAATAAAACATGCATACACCAACTGGTATATTGGTACATACAAAATTGAAAGAAGTAAAGCAACCAATAAGTTGATCACATAAATGAGAATCATAACACATAGAATTATATGTGGAAAACCTCAAAGAGCAAAAAATACAGTGGGATTTGTGACCCACAATATCAATCCACTAGCCATATGAAGAGATATTACAAAATATAGGGGGCCTGCACTTGCAGGAAGGCTTACAACCTAGAGCACACTGCTCAATCACAAAAGGAGTCTCACTAACTACATATAAATCCAGACTACAATCCAGAGAAGTGTTGAACTACTAAGATAACATCTTCTATGCTAGAATGCAGTTCTGGTTTAAGCTTTGTCTGTTCCGGTATAAAACCCTAAACCCTTTATCGGAGTCACCCTTACATAAATATACTCACATACATAATCTCTCTGATATATTTCACATCTCCTTCATTATCTCCTTCCAATTACATATTCGCATGATGATGATATCAAAATGATCTATCAAACTGACCTATATACCCTATACAATTTTTCATGCCTTATGTCAACTTACAAAGATATATACAATATCAAATTACATGCCGGCTAGATAACATAAATAAATGAATATCAAAATCAATTGCCAATACCGGATCCAAGAGATGTCAGCCTCCAATATAGATCACCTTTTTCTAAACCATGTCGACATGCATTGCTGGTAACGAAATAAATCCTTCTGTCCTATCGGTGTTGGTGTCGGTGCCAGTGTAATGTCTGTGAAGTGCCTGTCGGTACACAAATGAACCAAAACATGAAGCTGAAACAAGATACCATGTTAATATCAATGAAAACATAGTGAAACCAACCAATTGAGTGTCAATTGCCAACAATCTTCCCCTTTGGCATTGATGGTAACACTCATGTGAAAATTGGTCCAGATTTCATCTGCCAATTCCATCCTGCCTGCTCCCCCTGAGCTGAATATTAATTAATGAAAAACACTCCATACTTCCATATCTCCATATCTCACCCTAATGTATACATCTCCTTCTATTATTTTTCATATCTATATCACTCCCCCTTTGACATCAATGCCATCAAAAATTCTAAAAAGAATGTCAAAGATCCAAAAAAAACCGTACAATGAATATCCCAAAAATATCTTACCGGAGCTTAACAAATTTCAAAATTTCTGGATAAGAATTCTCCAATAACTCAAGATAAGTATCCCAGCTAGTTTTGAAAGTGCTGAAAATAGATACAAGTCCATTTAATATATGTGCAAATGACTCTTTCTCATTTAACTTTGTCGGTGTGGGCTTTCCCACCATATCCATATATTCCTTTTTATGTACACTGAGTGAATCCAATTGGGGACTCACCAATCCTCTCATACTTCTGGGTCTTCTTATGATTTTGTCTCTTTCCTTCTCAGGAACAAAAATTTGGGCTTCCAAAATCAAAATTTGACCATCAATGGATGCAGTCAATGAAGTCAATCCATCAAAAGAATTATCTATATTTGTAATTTTCTCTTGAAATTCTTTTATCTTCTTATCCACATTAAGTGTAAGTATATCAGTGTTACAACATACCCTATAAATATTTGTACATTGCTTCAAAGAATTATCTATCAGTTTCAACTTCTCATCAATCTTCTTCTTCTTAGATTCAATCACCTGATCAAATGCAGTTCTCTTAGCCTGAGTGAACCTCTCTAGTGCTTGCCGGTTTGAAATCTACTGTAAGGATTGAAAATACTTTTAAATATGCTCAATAATTGTCTTAAGCTTACTGGATGGGCTCACTTCATTATCAATCTTGCACTCCGGGACTAGTCTATGTAAAACAGTGATTGACTGATCAATAATCCCTTTATTTGTAGATCCCTCCTTCATTAGTTTTTGTGTTGCCATCAGCATGAGTTTAGTAGGACTCATCTCAGTTATGTTTTTATTTTCAACTTGCGAGGTGTCAATTGACAACAATGATGGACCAACTACCAGTTCCCTGCTGGATTCACCTTTCTTCTCCTCTGTTGATTTATCCTTTATAGCTTTCTCACTTGCACCGATGGCTTCGCCACTTGGTGCAATCTGTGTAACTGTCAGTTCCTATGTAGGAACTGTAACCTCAACCTATACATTTGTATCTGAAGGACTATTATCCTCAATATTAGTATCCTGTACATCATTAACTTTTTCACTCTCTGTATTAACCAGTATCTCAACATCTGTTTGTACATTTGCATCTACCGAGGGCTTGATTTCTAATATCTTAATATTCTTCAAAATTGAGGGTGAGGTACCCATAATACCCTTTCCTTTTCCTTCAACCAGGGTGTCTACAATGTCTGTCTTGGATTCCAGTGAAGTAAAGAAACCTTTGTTCTCTTCAAAGAACTTAACCCATGCTTTTTAAGTCTCCTTTATTATTTCATTTACCCTTCCTAGCATTAGACTGGTTATTCAATGTTTTCTATTAAATACTTTTCTATCTACCACCTCAAGTGTCCTTTCCATTTCCTCTGGAGCAATAGTAACAAAAATAGATAATAACTCTTGAATTTTAATATTCTTGTCTTCTTGCATAGCTGACAATCTTCTAGCATCTAACATATTATATAACTCTGTCAGTATTTGGTTTCCAAATTCTATTAAGGCTTTCTTATAAATATCCAAATATAATAAGATTGCTTCCTCTACCTCTCTTTGTTCATCATCCTCTAATTTTTCATAATAAAACTGTACATTCTTTAGCATGCCATCCTTAGTGATTTCATTTACTAGAGCTGCACAAGTTTTAGGTGGAATGATATTACTAGATTAATTTTCCAAATTGATGTCACTCTTCTTCTTCCTCTTTGCAATACTGGATGCAGCTCAAGGTGTTGCCTTTGGTGCTTGCTTCTATGTTGTTATTTTGAATATAACCTTCCTAACCGGTTGCTTTTTAGCTTCTAACTTTGTTTCCTCAATTCTCTTCCTTACAACCCTCTTGAATGCCAAGGGTGTGTCATCCTCAAATTCAGAATCTGTAGTAACAGGCTCAATGTGTAATTTTGGATTCTTCCTCTTCCTTCCTTTCTCCAGGACAACATCAATTAATGCTTTGATGTCCTGTGAGACCTTTTCAACAAATTTTCTTGCTTTTCCTTCTTACTTCTCTCTTTTCTTCCGGTTGAACTCTATTTCAACATCTTGAGAATTTTTTTTTGTAGTACCAAAGGGCTTCTCTACCTCATCAGTAGGTGCATCAATCAACATTTTTGCATAAGCCTCAAGAATCTTTGCATCCACTTCATAGCCCATTTCCTCAATCCACATCTTCCAGGGTTTAACCGCTTCCATAAGTGTTTCATCCTTCTTCATGATGAAGCATATGTCAGTTGAATATTTCTCAACAATATGCTTAGGAACCCTTTCCCTAGACTTCATAGATTTCTGAAACCCCTTAAAATATCCCCATACTTTATCATCTCTCTAACTTCATAAAGCAGCAATTGACTGTTTCAATTGTCTCCCTACCGAGATGTCAAATGCCCATTGCCTCTTACCAAAACCGGGTGTATTATTCATGAAAAATAACATCAAGCAGACTATTAAGCTGCCATACTGGAAGGTTCCCTTCTTTTGTCCCTTACTATTTCCTAGGTTTATTAATAACTCATCTAAAATCTAACCGCATAGATCCAGTTTCACATTCTCTCTCATCATTTTGTGTGCAACAAAAATGCAGGAACTGGAAACAAAATTTAGTCGGTTTGACTGAGTTACCTTATACACAATGATCATGCTTCCGAATCTAATGTCCATGTTAGTAATAGTGCGTATTCTCATAGATCTCTTTCCAAATGTCGCATTGGTGATTTTGTTGACATAATCATTCGAAATCTTCTTATCTAGATGTTGCCCAACTGATGGTAAACCAATGATTGCCCCAATGACTTCCTTGGTGATCTTGTAAGGTCTATCTAACTAGATAAATTACCCATGCACTATGCTCAAAACATACCTAATTATCTCATCTTTTAATTTTGGAATGTCTAGAATGCCGGTAAACCCTAAGTCTTCAATGTGCTTGTATGCTGATTTGATCTTTCCAGAGTCTCCCATCATCTCGCTCATGTACATGCCCTTTATTTAAGATGTTACCATGTCCTTAATGTGACAATGTATGTATTCCCTAACATCTTCAACATAGACAACTCCCTCCAGAACATGGGAAAATGCTCCAACCAAATCTTCCAAGGTAGTCACATGTGGATACCACTTGAAAATTGGCCCGGGGTGGTCCTTGAGCTCTACTACAGTCGGGTTTGCACTAAATATAGGAATAGATGATGATCCCACTTCCATGTTTAAAGATAAATACCTATTGATCACTTTCAGTGAAAACCCTTAAAACATTCCTCTAGTCACTGGTGAAGTCACTCAAGAATAAATCTGATTGCTCTAAAATGCCTTTGATCTCTCTTAGTCACTCTGAAATTGCTCTGAATGCAAGGTGATCAATATTGAAGTGAATTAGACCTTTTAACCTCCATGAAAACCCCTAATCTTCCATTGACATAAATGACTGTCGGTGAAAGATAGCGGATCTCAAACATAACATATCCATACCGGATAAACATCTCCAATGTCTAGAACATATTTCAGAACCTTTTCTCGGGGCATATGCAACATCTTTATGAATTTTTCCTACCCCTAAGGCATTTGCCTCAGATACCAGATGAGCTACCTGCCGATGTAGGAGCAACCTCCTCTGCCGGATAAGTAACTGGTGCATTTCCATCTGATGATTGTTCTTCAGTCTTCCTAACCCATCTCTGAGTATGATCTTTCCAGATTTCACTAACCTTCTCTTTCCATTTTTCATTTGATCCTCCATTACCAACCGATGGATTTCTGCTTTTACAGAATTTAACAATATGTCCAACCTCATTACATGCATAACTTGTAACATTGTTCCTTTGAATTGCTTCCCTAAAGCCGATGAAATTGCTTGACCTGCACTGATTAGCTATATGTCCAAACTTTCCACATGCATAACATTTAACATTCATTTTGCAATCTTTTGTCTTATGACCATACTTATTGCATTTAGAACATTTATTGGGAGTAGAATCAGGGTTCTGATTTGTTTTGTTTCTACATTTTCTAGCCATGTGACCATATCTATTGCAAACAAAACATCTACCATTAAATTTATAAGCATTAAATTGCCTTATGCTTTTGATCTTCATTAGCAGTACCAGAACTCTGTCCTTGCTCAAATCCAAGTCCACTGGAATCTCCAATCTGCCTTTGTCTCTTCAATAACTCATCTAGCTATGTTGAAGTAATATTGAATTTTTCTTTATACTCACTTACAGTAGTTAGATTTTCTCTCAAAATTATTATTTGTCTCTCAAGATCTTGTTCATTAGTTTGGGGTTGTACTAAATCAGTTCTCAACATGTCATTCTGATGAACCAACCTACCACATTCTTCAAATTTGTTCTTCATGGATACAACAAGATTTTATTCCTTTTTCTTTCGGTCCTCAATATCCTTAGACATTCTCATAGTTATAACTTGTGTTTCATTTTTCATAACCATGTTCTCCTGACTCAATTTATGACATTGTTCCTTAAGTGTATCTTTCTCTTCATCATCCTAACTTTGCAAAAGTTCCTTTCTCCTAGCCTGAACAGATGATAGCCTCTCCTATAGGAAAATAATGAATTCCTTAGTAGAATTCAATTCATCTTGTAGCTTTAAGTTCTTCAATCTTTTAGCATCATAATCTTTAAGTGCCATCTCAAGTTGCTTCTCCAAGGCCATGTCCATGGATTCCAGATTCAAGACCTTCCTTAAGATGTTAAACTTCCTCTGAGGCACAAGGCTCTGATACCAATTGTTGGAACCCAATAATACTGAGAGGGGGGTGAATCAGTGTTATATCAGAATGATCAATTTTAGCCTTATTAAAACATGCATACACCAACTGGTATACTGGTACATACAGAATTGAAAGAAGTAAAGCAATCAATAATCCAATCACATAAATGAGAATCAGAACACACAAAATTATACGTGGAAAACCTCAAAGAGGAAAAACCATGGTGGGATTTGCGACCTACAATATCAATCCATTGGCCATATGAAGAGATATTACAAAATATAAGGAGCATGCACTTGTAGGAAGGTTTACTGCCTAGAGAACACTGCTCAATCACAAAAAGAGTCTCATTGAGTACATATAAATCTAGACTCCAATCCAGAGAAGTGTTGAAATGCTAAGATAACTTCTATGCTAGAATATAGTTCTGGTTTAAGCTCTGTCTATTCCGATCTGAAACCCTAAACCCTTTACCAGAGTACCGTTACATAAATATCCTCACATACATAATCTCTCTGATATATTTCACATCTCCTTCATTATATCCTTCCAATTACATATTTGCATGATGATGATATCAAAATGGTCTATCAAACTAACCTATATACCCTATACAATTTTTCATGCCTTATGTTGGCTTACAGAGATATATACAATATGAAATTACATGTCGGCTAGATAACATAAATATATGAATATCAAAATCAATTGTTGATTCTGGATCCAAGAGATGTCGACCTCCAATCCGATAACCTTTTTCTAAACCATGCCGGCCTGCATTGTCGGTAACCAAAGAAATCCTTATGTCTTGTCAGTGTCGGTGTCAGTGCCAATGTAGTGTCTATGAAGTGCCTACTGGTACACAACTGAACCAAAACATGAAGGCAGAACAAGATACCACATTGCCATCAATGACAACATAGTGAAACACACTAATTGAGTGTCAATTGCCAACACTATTTACGAAACACAATCAAAGAAAGATGTGTCTATCAAGAAGCTAGAAGGGAAGCCATGGGTAGGCCTCCAAAGAAAAGAGACTGGTTAGGAAGACGTTAGAAGATATTAAAGAAGGTTTATAGACTACTCTGGATGACAAATTCAACCTTATGAGAGTGGAATGCTCTCAAGAGTAGTCATGAAGATAGTCTCTTGGAATGTTAGGGGAATTAATGCCCCTAACAATCTCTTGGAATGTTAGGGTAATTAATGCCCCTAACAAAATATTCCTTATCAAGTCTCAATGTGAGGGTTGTGGGGAAGATATAATGTTGACACAAGAGACTAAGTTTTCTCAAAGTTTAGACTTTTAGTCATTCAAAAATTAAAAAAAGTGGGAATATATTGCTTCTCTATCTATTGGTGCTTTGAGGGGACTTTCTATTCTTTAGAAGGAAACAAGTGTTAGTATTGAAAGCATATATATCAAAGCTAATTCCATATTGGCTAGGGTTATTTCTTCACAAGGTGAGTTTTATTTGATTCTTCTATATGGCCCTAATTGTACTATGGGAAATAAGTACTAATGGGAGTCTATTTCAGTTTCTTTAGCCAAATACCTTGATTTGTCAATTATTATTGGTGGTGATTTCAAAATTTTCCTTTCTATTGGGGATAAATGGGAGGTATCATTCCTACTCTCAAAATAATGCAAGTTTTTAATAATTTTTTTAGCAATAATGGATTGAAGGATTGTGTTCCGATTAATGGAAACATGACTTGGAAAACAAGAGGGATGGATTCTGCCATATTGTTGAGAGATTGGATATATTCTTCATCAATCAAAATTAGTGTTCTATGTATAATATTCTGATTACCAATATTATTCGTCTTTCAAATCAACTCATCTAGCTATAGTAGAAAAAGTTCCCTTTTCCCTTCTTAGAGAAAAGCCAACAGGTTCTTTTAAGTTTGAACAAATGTGGTTTCATGATGTATCTTTTCTACCTTATCTTCAAGCTTGGTGGCCGAGTGCTCCTTTTTTTCATGGATCCATAGCGTTCTAGTTTTGTAAAAAATTAAACTAGCTTAAATCACAAATCAAGAAGTGGAACTCATCGGTGTTCAAAACATTTTCAAGACTAAAGTGGATTTAGAAGCTAAGATCGTGTCTATTATTAATGAGATCATGCAATATGATATTAATGGACAATCTTATTAAATTAGCTAAAACAATTAAATCTACAACTGAAAGAGGTTCTTCATAGAGAGGATATAGTAGAAGTCTAGGGAGACTTGGTTGCAAGCAGGAGACAACAACACTGTTTTTCCATTCTTCAATGAAAATGAGGAGAAAAACTAATTAGATTTCTCAAATAAAAATGGGTTAGGAGATAATCTTATAGATAATGAGGACATTAGTCTTGAAGCAATTAATTTTTTGTCCTCATTGTTCTCTAGTTCTAGGGATTTGAATACAGATTCAAAGTTCAATGATATAGATTTGTTGGATCATATCCCTTCTTTGGTTACTGAACACGATAATTTGGATTTGATGAAACCTTTCTCTTGAGAAGAAATCAAATTAATTGTTTTCTCCATGAATCCTAATAAGGCTTCAGGTCTAGATGGGTTCACAACTATTTTCTTTTAGAAATGTTGGAGTTTATGGGCTTAGACATTTGGAAGGTTATTGATGAGTCTAGGAAAAATGGGAATACGTTGAAACAATTTAATACTACCCTCATTTCATTAATACCGAAGATGGAAAATCCATCCACTTTTGTAAGTTTAGGCCAATTTCTTTATGTAATACCATATATAAGATTGTAACAAAAGCCATATCAATAAGACTGACCAAGATTATTGCCAAATTTATATCTCAACATCAAGGCGGTTTTGTGCCAGGTAAGGAAACATCAGAAGGAACCTTGGTTATACACGAAGTTATTCATTCGGTCTCTTCTCATAAAGTGGAATCAATGATTATCAAGTTAGATATGATGAAAGTGTATGATAGAGTTTAGTGGTCATTTCTCCATCAAGTCCTTCTCAAGTTTGGCTTGTCAACAACATGGTGAAAATGGACTATTTCATGTTTGTAAGGGGCAAAGTTTTTTATTGTTGTGAATGGGAGACTAACTAGTTTCTTGTCTTCTTCACAAGGTGTTTTTCAAGAGGATCCTCTTTCCCCATCTTTATTCATAATTCTAGCAAAGGCACTGAGTAGGAAAATTTTGATATTGCATAGTCTACATACCTAGAAGGGGATTTTGGTTCCACAAACTCAAATTTTAGTGGCTCACATATTGTTTGTTGATGACACAATGTTGTTTGGGGATGCTTCCACTAGGGAAGCTAAGGTAATTAAGAAAACTTTGGATTTGTATTGTGTAGTATTAGGTCAGAAAGTAAATGCATCAAAGTAAAAAAAAATTAACTACTCCATTACCTTGGCAAATAGGTTAACTGATATTCTTAGTTTCAAATAAGGCACTTTTCCTTGTAAGTATCTTGGAATTCCATTATTTTCAAGGGCTAACTATTGGAATCAATGAACAGTGAGATAGGGGGGGTGACTTAGTGTTTTACAATTGTTAATATGATTTTTAAACTACTAGATGCATAAGAAAGAAAAAAAAGTGTAGAAACATAAAGAAATTAACCACACAACCATAACACCAAGATTTTTACATGGAAACCTGGAAAGGGAAAAAACATGGTGGGAATTGAACCCACAATATTATTATATTGTGGCTAGAAGTATGATAATATTACATAAGGGAGATGTACTTGCATTCAGGCACACTCCCTAGAGCTCACTGCTCAATTACAAAAAGGGCTACAACTTGGAGGAAGGCTCACTACCTTACAAGCTATTATAATTGATTATAGTTATGAATGAACTTAAGTATAGCATCTAACTATGCCAAAATTCAGCTCCAATTAGGCTCATATTATCTTCTGCAATTGATCTAATTTCCTACTCTATTTTCCTGCTCTATCACTCACCAGACCACCAAAACCTTCAATCTCATTCACCAATATTTCAAATTCACTCATACAGATTCTCTTCACGCATAACATACATGAAAATGATCAACCAAATTGATCTTATATATCCACACTAACAAAAGGAATCATTAACCATGTCGGCTTTCAAAAACCGCATAACATGCAACATGAAACGTGTATCACCAAGTCGGCTCAATCCATCCACAAATCCAAATACAGACCAAAAAAAGATGACAATAAGATTTCCATACGTTGTTCCAATCACCTCGAACACAAAACTGACCACCAAAATCAACCCTAAGATTCCGCAACACACGTTACACCAAAATAGTTCTATTCTAATTGAATTAATAGATATCAGACCTCTAAACTTTCTCATGAATCAACACTGGATATCAGGATCACAAGATAAGTTGCCTCAAACCTCAAATCATCTACCTTAACCACTATAACCAAAATTACAACACCAATTCCAAGATGTGCATCGTGATCTCATGCTCTACCTGTTACTGAGTTCCACCTTCCAGACTTATGCCTAATGAACAAAATGGCTTTTGATAAACCAATTCTATATACACTCGATGTGATCTACAAACTGAGTTGCCATCAATGATATCCCCTAAGCATCTATCATGCACCGATCTTCACCAGAACAATTTCTCTTTCCAACACTAACAAAGGATGCTTTTGGTCTTCCATTGTAGCTTCTATTAAGAGTTGAATTGCATCTTGGAAGAATACTTGTCTTTCATTAGCAGGTAGAATTTTGTTGATCAAAACAGTGTTGGCTACAATCCCAAATTATGTCATGTTTGTTCTTCCTATGCCAAAGATGATTATTTCAGAATTAGAATTTGTTGATGATTGTTTTGACACACTCACCAACAGTCAGGTAGTAAATGTGAACACTCACCACCTCTCCTGAAAAAGCAATAAGTTCTAGGGAAATAATCACTCCAAGGTCTCTATAGTCGGGTCTTGATGGTGATGGTAGCCCAATGGTTGATGTGGTTGTACCTGTTAAGGGTCTTGCTAGTTGAAACTAAATCCCACTAATCGTTAATAACTTAACTTCCTTTTTTTGTGTTTTATGATTTTAAGATTCTTCTGGAAATAAATTGCAAGAGATAGGGAAACAAGAAAATAACAATGAAACCAATTCAATGACAACTTAATGAATTACTTAATTAGTATCCTACAATCCAAAAATCATCAAATATTATCCAAATCAACATTCAATAATGGACCTCCAGTAAACCTGCAAAGTCAGCAACCTTACAGACTCATGGAAAGAATAGCACCACAATATCGTCTATCCCAATAATTCTCATACACCACTTACGTATGCAGCATGAGTCATAAAGAAATAAATGGAAGATCAGAACATGTTGATTTTAGACAATAGACATTACCGGATCACAAAGAACAAACTCGTAGAACATATGAAAAGATCAGGCAATCTATAAGTTGCTTCTTGTATTAATTTCAAATAATGGGTAACAAAAATAACTCAAGTCCATAACAATCTACAAAAATAATCTAAAATTTCTAAGTGGGACTCAAATCATCAATTTGTGGACCCTTATAAATGAATCAAACTCCTCAATTTATAGAGTTTTCTGCCCTACTTTCTCAGAAATAAACCTAATCTAAATTAAGAATTCAAAAGCTAGGAGTTGCAGTTTACTTGCAAGTTTTTGCCTCTATACTCTAGTTAACTACTACAAAACAGAGGTTAGGTGAGCACTACAAAGACCATGCTATATTAACTAGGCTTTCATAGTCATGCAAAATTTTGCACAAAATTGGAACGTGAGTTGGAGATGTAGTTGGAGTACCAGTGGGGAAGTCATGCAGAAACTCCTCTCAAAAGTCATGATATCTTTAGTAACTATACATTTATCTTCTACTCCTTTTTATTGGATTTTTAATTGTTGATGATACATGCAACTACCTTGGCAGGAGGATCAACAACATGCTTGATTTTGAATTTGTACTTTTTCAAAACTTCCTCTGCATTCTTTCTTTCCTTCTCTAACTCCCCTACTGTCTCTGTAGCCTCTTGACATTATGTTATCAAATATGTATATCTATCCATCAATGTAACTGTAAACGGAGTCGAAGGTCCCAAATGTTGGGCCTCATATGCATCCTACTGGCTGAGTATCTACTCTTCTTCCATAACTCTCACATTGGTTATCCCTAGCCCAAAAACTCTTAGTAACTATCTTACAAAATATTCACACTTTTCTACCATCTTGAGGAGGGTAACTCGAATGTCCGTTACATCCTTCACATACTGCTGAAGCATTTCCATCTTCAACTCCAAAATGTATGCGTAAGACTACAAATACTTACAACTGTCTCCACCTCGGAGGTCCTCCTCTATGACTACTTTGCATAGACACAAAACCTTTTTCAATACCCAGAACTACTTACTAAATATGTTGAGCTTCCATTTCCATTGCTGAGAGAAAGAATATAATGCTCCTACTACCTGTACTGCCTCCTTGTATTCCTTCATGGTATTTTGCAAAAATAGTTTAATTTTGGATGCATTTATTGGTGCCCATGATTTTTTTGTGGTAGCCACCTGTCTTACCTCAATAAATGCTTTTACCTCTCCCTCTGGGAGTGATGATTTTGAAGGTAAATTATCATTTTTACAAGTATCTAAAGGCCTGACCATTTCTACCAACAACTGCTTGTACTACTCCAGCTGTGCTTTGACCTCTGCATGGGAAGTGTATTCCTTCTCCATTCGCCCCCTGATGATGCTGGTACCTAGTTCCATAGTATCTAACTCCCCCCACTTTGTCTACTTACCTAGTTTTACCTGAGACACCTAGTACTTTGGGGAGCTTTGACCTTCTTCCTGCAGAGGAACTTCTACATCCAAATCCACCTCACTAGAACCTGTTCTTGACAAATGATGCATAGTCTTGTCTTTCTTAACTTTCCTCAAGTCCTTAGTAATTTCTTGTTGTAGTGTAACCTTTGGAAACACTACTTTCCATTTCTTTTCCTCGAAGGTGAATTCTAACCATTGTGGCACATCCTTATCTTTATAACATTCGTGAGGCATGATGTCGGTGGTCACAATGTGCACATCTAATTGTTCCTCTGCTTCATCTTTCTCTCCTTCCTCTATGTGTTTAGGGCCTTCAGGTGAATCAATTTGGTGAGCCAAGATAGTTTGTAGAGCAATATCAACATTCAACTATTGTTGCTTGTGCAACTCTCCTAACCTATCACTAACCTCTTCCCCAAATGTCCTTCCATCCTTATATATTTCTCCCATACCTTACCCGATAGCTATCTCTTTTAGGAGATTTTCTTGGTCCTGAGGAGTTAAGATTAATCTTTCATTCAACAAATCTTTAGCCTTATTTCTTTCTTTCTCTCCCCCTTCAAGTGGCTACTATCCCATAGGTTGTTCCTCCTCTTGGTCAGAGTTTGTTTAACATTATGGACAATTATGGTTTTCATGGTAGGTCTAAATGCCTATGTCCTGGGAGGCACTATTGTTGTATCAGTTGGTGGTGGCATAGGGGCATTAGGAACTAGAGCTTGTGTTGTGGTAGATGAAGGTTGAGTGGGTACACTTTTCATATCAGGAGGAAGAGGTTGCGCACTTTCATCTATTTTTCCTTTTTCTTCTTCATCTTGAGTGCCTTCCCCTGGAGTTTGTCCAATTGTTGTTGCACAACACCCAACCCAACCCTTCCCTCACTCCAAAGTCTGCATCCTTTTTCAAAAGTTCAGATTTTCTCATTTGCTCTTGAAGCTTCTTTAACAATTCCTTGATACTTTCTTCAGGCTCAATAGCTTCATCTGGGTCAGTGGACATATTCTTCCGAGAACTAGACCTCATTTTATAAGCATACTCCTTATAACCCCTTTATCGGGGCACACCTAAGGTAGATTCCTTCTACTTCCCCTTTCAAGTGCTTGGCCATTGATTCAGGGCTTATCCTATAACCTGTATCACCCGTGAGTTTGATGATAACAGGGAAGAGGAAGGTATCATTCATTATTTTAAAGTGTGCCTTTTCATTGTCTAGAGTTGTGAGTAATACTTCCACACCTTTTTCTGCCCTTCCTCATCTCGCAGTTGGCCCTCAAGCTGTAGTCCTGGGAATTTACCTACGCAGGCAGCCACCCAGATAATATAGGAAGTGAAAAATAATTTCTTCGTTTAATGTACTTTCTTCATCTACTTATGGATGTTGTCAGAGATAATTTGAGACCAGTCAAAGTATTGCTTCCTTATAAGGATAGTTGTCATGAAATGGAACATCCAGGGATGGAAATGTTGACAATCTAGCTTGCCAAAGGCCTTGCTCAGCAGAATGGAGTTGTGGAAAGGAAGAAAAAAACTATTCTAGATGCAGCAAGAACCATGATGATGGAAGCAAATCTACCTCATGTGTATTGGAGAGAAGTAGTGAATAAAATGGTTTACACTTCAACAAAGTTCACATCAAAAGTGAAACCGATAAGACCCCTTATGAACTATGGTTTGGTCATACTCCTACTCTTAAATACTTCAGAATATTTGGAAGAAAATGCTATATTAGGAGAGATGAGTATATTGGCAAATTTGATCCTAGAAGTGATGAAGGAATATTTCTTTGTAATTCTTCTAGAAGAAGGGCATATAGATGTTATAATAAAATACTACATAAAATCATTGAGAGTACTAATGTGAAGATAGATGAACATTTTAAAGGAGATTCAAGATCCATAGAACCGACAGTTGAAATGATTATAAATGAACCGACATAGATTACACTAGTACAGAGTGAAGATCTAGTCACACCGACATCATCAAAAAACTCAACTGTGACTGAAGAACAACAACATGTAAGTGGAAATCAAAATAAACCCAGGTATGTAAGATTGAATCATTCAGAGAATCAGATAATTGGAAATAAGAATCAAGGTGTTATGACTAGAGGAAGATTGGCAAATGAAGAGGTATGTTTAATTTCTCAAGTTGAACCAGCATTTGTTATTGAAGCATGTTAGGATAAACATTGGATAAAAGCAATGGAAGAATAATTAGAACAAATTGAAAATAATAATACTTGGACATTAGTTCCTCGGCCTAAAGACAAAATTGTAATTGGAACTAAATGGGTATATAGAAATAAACTTAATGAGGATGGTAAGGTAATCATAAACAAAGCAAGACTAGTTTGTAAAGGTTATTCACAGAAAGAAGGAATGGATTGTAATGAAACTTTTGCACCAGTAGTCAAAATTTAGGAAGTTAGACTATATCTTGCATTCATAGCTCATAAGAACTATAAAGTTTATCAGATGGATGTAAAATGTGCATTTTAGAATGGAGATATTGAAGAGGAAGTTTACTTTGAACAACTCGATGGGTTTTCATTGACAGATAATAAGGATATGGTTTGCAGGTTAAGGAAAGCTTTATAGGGTTTGAAGCAAGCTCTTGGAGCTTGGTATGCTAGATTGGATAAATATCTTTTGAAACTTGGTTACACAAAAGGTAACGCTGACAACCATTTGTATTACAAAGTTACCAATAATGATATTTTGGTTATTGAAGTATTTGTGGATGATATCATTTTTCGAGGTGAACATGGATTATGTAAAGACTTTGCTAACAAGATGTAGGAAGAATTTGAAATGTCTATGATTGGAGAGATATGAATTTTTCTAGGTTTGCAGATTTCACAAACAGATAGAGGTAAATTCAATGTCAAACAAAGTACTTGAAGGAACTTTTGAAGAAATTTGGTTTGGAAAATTCCAAACCAATAAGTACTCCTATGACTACAATTGATAAATTGACATTGAAGGATGATTCAACTCCTATTAATCCAACAAGATACAAATTTATGATTGGAGGATTACTATATTTAACACAAACTAGACCTGATATAATGAATGCAGTATGTATTGTATCTAGATTTCAAAGCAATCCTAAAGAAAATCATGAATGAGTAGTAAAAAGGATTTTCCAGTACCTACAAGGCACAACAAATCTTGGTTTATGGTATCCTAAGGATGAACATTTTGAGTTATGTGCATATACAGATTCAAATTGGGCAGGAGATGTAGATGACAAAAAGAGTACCACTGGCGGTGCATTCTTTCTTGCAAGAAGATTAATTTCATGGATAAGAAAGAAGCATACTTGTACATCATTATCTACAATAGAAGTAGAATATGTTGCAGCAACAACTAATTGTACTTAGGTATTATGGATAAAGAAAATGTTGAAGGACATAAAGGTAAAATGCAAAGAACCGATAATTATTTATTGTGATAATTCAACTGCAATTGATATATCAAATAATCCAGGTTTTTTCACTCTAAAACAAAGCATGTTTCTATTAAGCACAATTTTCTGAAAGAGAATGTTGAAGCAAATGAAGTGAGATTAGTTTATGTGAATACTAAAGAGCAAATTGCAGATATCTTTACAAAGCCTTTGCCTAAGGAAACATTTGAATATCTCAGAGAGAAGCTTGGGGTAATTTCCCCACCGATAGAAACTTAGATGTTGAATATTGGCATCAAACTGATAGGAACTAACAAAAATATCTTTTTCTGGCTTTAATGAATGAGAGCTACTTCTCAGGGGGAGTAGTTGGTTGTATGTTAAGTTCTATTTTTGATTCTTAACTGCTTTGGCATTTGATATCAAAGGGGGAGAGATATCTATGGAAAAACCTTGTAGTTTGGGTATAGATGTATTTTTGGTTTTGGTTTCTATTTTGGCACAAAAATTTGTATTGATCTACTTTGGGAGATTGTTGGTTTATTGATTTTTGGCATTCTGTTTTTGGCACTTAGATGTTTTTCCATCTAGTGTTGCCATCAATGCCAAAGGGGGAGATTGTTGGTATTATGAATGACTTCGTCATATGTTGTATTGGTTTTGTCATTGATGTTGACACTTATCTTCTTGGAGGTCTATATTGTTGATTTGGAACTATGGTTATATTGGTTTATTGTTGAACCGACACATTGTGTTCACCGGCATGGTTAGTGACTTATGCACAGTCACTGATATATGTTCACCAACAAGATATATTGTTCACCGATAGTGATGATAACTTAGTATCATCTGGAGATCATTTGGTTATGTCAAACAGATGGATTGGATGTTTGGATTTGGTGTTTTTCTTATTGGTCTAATCGGGTTGACAGATTTGCCTTTACCGACAGGTAGGTCTAGGTTATGGACCAGCACATGATATCTATTCCAGATCAACATGACATATCTTGGAAATGGTTTATTGATTGGATAATGTGGTAAATGTATTAAGTTGACATATTTCTTCACATCAAGACTTATTTATAATTGATTTAATTGTAATATCTTTAGTGAGCTGATCTTAACATTTGGTCTTAGGTTTTGTATAAATGGTTGTAAGATCTTATTGAAGATCGATCATGATGATTGTGTGCAAATATTGAAGAACAAAAATAAGCAGATCCTTGTGCGAATCACATAGACATTATCTGAAGGTTGAAGGAAGGTTATGAAGGTCTTTGGCACTCATGTTTAGAGCTTAAAATGATACTGAATCCAGCATTGGAGATGCTATTCTGAGGCAGTACATTATTATTGGAGTTAACCATCCAATTGTAGTCAGTGTGACTCCTATTTTCTGATTGAGCAGTGAGCTCTAGGCGGTTGTCCTTTCTGCATGTGCAGACCCCATTTGTATACACTTACTATCTGTAGTAGTATCATCTGATTGTGGGTAATGTTTACCACCATGTTTTTCCCCTTATAGGGTTTCCACGTCAAAATCTATGTGTCATATGTTGTGGATGTTGTTTCTCTTTTTGTTTCATGCATTAAGTTATACTAGTACTGCTATAACTGTTAAACTGTTTTACTGGAATTTAAGTTTGGTTTACTAGCACTAAGTTTAAGTTGGAATAATTTGCATTTGGATTATAATTTATTGACAACTAGTTCCCAACTGATTCAACCCCCCTCTTAGTTGTCCTTCCCGATTCCTAATAATTGGTATCAGAGCTAAGTCCTCTTTTTGTAGAAGCCTAACAACTTGAGGAGATCCTATGGCAACAAATATTTTTAGGAAGGGTAGTCCTAAACTTGATGGAACTAACTATGGTATATGGAAGATCAGAATGGAAACACATTTGAACTGCATTGGAAGAGATATATGGGATGTGACAAAGAATGGCTATGTTGGTCCTACTCTAAATTAACCTCATCCACTGACATTGGCTAAGGACTTGGAGAATGATTGCAAAGCAAGAGAAGCACGTCTGAGTGCATTATCAGATCAGCAAATCATGGGATTATTAGACCGATAGATTGCTAAAGCTATTTAAGATAAACTGGAAACATTAAATGAAGGAGATACCACTATCAAAATTACAAAATTGGAATGTTACCAGGTCAGGTATGAAAATTTAAAAATGGAAGAAGATGAAAGAATTTATGCATTTATGGAAAGAGTTAATGAAATTGTTTTAGGAATACAATGTTGTGGAGGATCATTAATTGAAGATGGAATTTTTTCTAAAGTTTTAAGACCTTTTCCACTGGCTTACAAAATGAAAGTGACTGCTATTAATGAGTTGAGAACAATGCCTAATACATCAGTATCTAGAGATACCCTGGTTGGAAAACTTTCTGCATTTGAGCTTAAAGAGTTTGGTCATGTTGCTATAGTCAAGACTGATTTAGCTTTCAAAACATCATCATCAGCATCATCATCATTTGACAAAACTGATTGGAAAGCACTTTATGCAAAACAACTTGAAGATATGAGAAGAGAAAATGAAGAAATTGAAGAACTTGAAACACTATTTGTAAGGAAGATGCCTAAAGGTCCAGGAGGAAGTAAGTATGAAGGTAAAGCACCTTTCAAATGTTTTAATTGCAATAAAGTTGGTCATATGGCTTCTAGGTGTCCTGATACACATGCAAGATTAAGGGAGGAAGCAAAAAGAACATATAAGCCTAACCTTGAATATCAGAGATACAGATTTAAGAAAAACAGAGATAAGTCATGTTACTATGCAGATGAAGGTGTTACAGATGACTCAGATGAGGATACAAGAGAAACGGATGGGATTTTGTTTCAATAAAAGAAGATCAACTGACACCTATTGTCAAAACAGTAGAGGAGGCACTGGTAGCAAAAATTGAAGAAAAGGATGAATGGATCATAGATAGTGGACGCTTGCATCATATGACTAGTGATAAAAGTAAATTCTTATCATTTTAGGAAATTCATGGAGGTCTAGTAAGGTTTGGAGATGATAAATCTTGTTTAATCAAAGGAAGAGGCACTATATCTTTGGATGGTAAGCACAATACTAACAATGTTTATTATTTTGAAGGTTTAAAGCATAATATTTTGAGTGTTGGTTAGTTAGTGGAAAAAGGATTTCAGTTACAATTCAAGAATGGAAAATGCAAAATCATAAACAAAACTGGATTGGAGATTGCAACCGGTAATCAAACTAAAGGTAATATCCTTCATTTGAATACCAGCGATAAGACATGTTTGATTGCACATATTGATGAAAGTTGGTTATGGCATAAAAGACAATCTCATGTAAATTTTGATTGCACTGTAAAGATTAGTTCAACTAAGGCAGTAAGGGATTTACCTAAGATTGTGAAACCTCATAATCCGGTATGTAAGGTGTTGGCATTTTGATGATGTTTTGATTGTCATTGATGGACACACACTTTCTTGATGTATGAGTTATGCTCAACCAGTAATTGTTCCAACCAGTATTATGTATTATTGAATGTATAGTCTTTAGACTATCGGTGTTTTGCAGAAAATGGTATACCAGTCACAACAGTAAAATTGTTTTAGGAATACAATGTTGTGGAGGATCATTAATTGAAGATGAAATTTTTTATAAAGTTTTAAGACCTTTTCCACCGGCTTACAAAATGAAAGTGACTTCTATTAATGAGTTGAGAACAATGCCTAATACATCATTATCTAGAGATACCTTGGTTGGAAAACTTTCTACATTTGAGCTTAAAGAGTTTGGTCATGTTGCTACAGTCAAGACTGACTTAGCTTTCAAAGCATCATCATCAGCATCATCATCATTTGACAAAACTGATTGGAAAGCACTTTATGCAAAACAACTTGAAGATATGAGAAGAGAAAATGAAGAAATTGAAGAACTTGAAGCACTATTTGTAAGGAAGATGCCTAAAGGTCCAGGAGGAAGTAAGTATGAAGGTAAAGCACCTTTCAAATGTTTTAATTGCAATAAAGTTGGTCATATGGCTTCTAGGTGTCCTGATACACATGCAAGATTAAGGGAGGAAGCAAAAAGAACATATAAGCCTAACCTTGAATATCAGAGATACAAATTTAGGAAAAACAGAGATAAGTCATGTTACTATGCAGATGAAGGTGTTACAAATGACTCAGATGAGGATACAACAGAAATGGATGGGATTTTGTTTCAATAAAAGAAGATCAACCGACACCTATTGTCAAAACAATAGAGGAGGCACTGGCAGCAAAAATTGAAGAAAAGGATGAATGGATCATAGATAGTGGATGCTTGCATCATATGACTGGTGATAAAAGTAAATTCTTATCATTTCAGGAAATTCATGGAGGTCTAGTAAGGTTTGGAGATGATAAATCTTGTTTAATCAAAGGAAGAGGCACTATATCGTTGGATGGTAAGCACAATACTAACAATGTTTATTATGTTGAAGGTTTAAAGCATAATCTTTTGAGTGTTGGTTAGTTAGTGGAAAAAGGATTTTAGTTACAATTCAAGAATGGAAAATACAAAATTATAAACAAAACTGGATTGGAGATTGCAACCGGTAATCAAACTAAAGGTAATATCCTTCATTTGAATACCAGCGATAAGACATGTTTGATTGCACATATTGATGAAAGTTGGTTATGGCATAAAAGACAATCTCATGTAAATTTTGATTGCATTGTAAAGATTAGTTCAACTAAGGCAATAAGGGATTTACCTAAGATTGTGAAACCTCATAATCTGGTATGTAATGTGTTGGCATTTTGATGATGTTTTGATTGTCATTGATGGACACACACTTTCTTGATGTATGAGTTATGCTCAACCAGTAATTGTTCCAACCGGTATTATGTATTATTGAATGTATAGTCTTTAGACTATCGGTGTTTTGCAGAAAATGGTTTACCAGTCACAGCGGTAAAATTGTTTTAGGAATACAGTGTTGTGGAGGATCATTAATTGAAGATGAATTTTTTTCTAAAGTTTTAAGACCTTTTCCAATGGCTTACAAAATGAAAGTGACTGCCATTAATGAGTTAAGAACAATGCCTAATACATCAGTATCTAGAGATACCTTGGTTGGAAAACTTTCTGCATTTGAGCTTAAAGAGTTTGGTCATGTTGCTATAGTCAAGACTGATTTAGCTTTCAAAGCGTCATCATCAGCATCATCATCATCATCATTTGACAAAACTGATTGGAAAGCACTTTATGCAAAATAACTTGAAGATATGAGAAGAGAAAATGAAGAAATTGAAGAACTTGAAGCACTATTTGTAAGGAAGATGCCTAAAGGTCCAGGAGGAAGTAAGTATGAAGGTAAAGCACCTTTCAAATGTTTTAATTGCAATAAAGTTGGTCATATGGCTTCTAGGTGTCCTGATACACATGCAAGATTAAGGGAGGAAGCAAAAAGAACATATAAGCCTAACCTTGAATATCAGAGATACAAATTTAAGAAAAACAGAGATAAGTCATGTTACTATGCAGATGAAGGTGTTACAAATGACTCAGATGAGGATACAACAGAAATGGATGGGATTTTGTTTCAATAAAAGAAGATCAACCGACACCTATTGTCAAAACAATAGAGGAGGCACTGGCAGCAAAAATTGAAGAAAAGGATGAATGGATCATAGATAGTGGATGCTTGCATCATATGACTGGTGATAAAAGTAAATTCTTATCATTTCAGGAAATTCATGGAGGTCTAGTAAGGTTTGGAGATGATAAATCTTGTTTAATCAAAGGAAGAGGCACTATATCGTTGGATGGTAAGCACAATACTAACAATGTTTATTATGTTGAAGGTTTAAAGCATAATCTTTTGAGTGTTGGTTAGTTAGTGGAAAAAGGATTTTAGTTACAATTCAAGAATGGAAAATACAAAATTATAAACAAAACTGGATTGGAGATTGCAACCGGTAATCAAACTAAAGGTAATATCCTTCATTTGAATACCAGCGATAAGACATGTTTGATTGCACATATTGATGAAAGTTGTTTATGGCATAAAAGACAATCTCATGTAAATTTTGATTGCATTGTAAAGATTAGTTCAACTAAGGCAATAAGGGATTTACCTAAGATTGTGAAACCTCATAATCCGGTATGTAATGTGTTGGCATTTTGATGATGTTTTGATTGTCATTGATGGACACACACTTTCTTGATGTATGAGTTATGCTCAACCAGTAATTGTTCCAACCAGTATTATGTATTATTGAATGTATAGTCTTTAGACTATCGGTGTTTTGCAGAAAATGGTTTACCAGTCACAGCGGTAAAATTGTTTTAGGAATATAGTGTTGTGGAGGATCATTAATTGAAGATGAAATTTTTTCTAAAGTTTTAAGACCTTTTCCAATGGCTTACAAAATGAAAGTGACTGCCATTAATGAGTTAAGAACAATGCCTAATACATCAGTATCTAGAGATACCTTGGTTGGAAAACTTTCTGCATTTGACCTTAAAGAGTTTGGTCATGTTGCTATAGTCAAGACTGATTTAGCTTTCAAAGCGTCATCATCAGCATCATCATCATCATCATTTGACAAAACTGATTGGAAAGCACTTTATGCAAAACAACTTGAAGATATGAGAAGAGAAAATGAAGAAATTGAAGAACTTGAAGCACTATTTGTAAGGAAGATGCCTAAAGGTCTAGGAGGAAGTAAGTATGAAGGTAAAGCACCTTTCAAATGTTTTAATTGCAATAACGTTGGTCATATGGCTTCTAGGTGTCCTGATACACATGCAAGATTAAAGGAGGAAGGAAAAAGAACATATAAGCCTAACCTTGAATATCAGAGATACAGATTTAAGAAAAATAGAGATAAGTAATGTTACTATGCAGATGAAGGTGTTACAGATGACTCAGATGAGGATATAGCAGAAACAGATGGGGATTTGTTTCAATAAAAGAAGATCAACCGACACCTATTGTCAAAATAGTAGAGGAGGCACTGGCAGCAAAAATTGAAGAAAAGGATGAATGGATCATAGATAGTGGATGCTTGCATCATATGACTGGTGATAAAAGTAAATTCTTATCTTTTAAGGAAATTCATGGAGGTCTAGTAAGGTTTGGAGATGATAAATCTTGTTTAATCAAAGGAAGAGGCACTATATCTTTGGATGGTAAGCATAATACTGACAATGTTTATTATGTTGAAGGTTTAAAGCATAATCTTTTGAGTGTTGTTTAGTTAGAGGAAAAAGGATTTCAGTTACAATTCAAGAATGGAAAATGCAAAATCATAAACAAAATTGGATTCGAGATTGCAACCGGTAATCAAACTAAAGGTAATATCCTTCATTTGAATACCAGCAATAAGACATGTTTGATTGCACATATTGATGAAAGTTGGTTATGGCATAAAAGAAAATCTCATGTAAATTTTGATTGCATTGTAAAGATTAGTTCAACTAAGGCAGTAAGGGATTTACCTAAGATTGTGAAACCTCATAATTTGGTATGTAAGTGTAGACACCTAAAACTAGTCAATGCTTGCGGAATCATACTTTAACATTTGCGCATTGCCTTATTTTAGGGTTTTTGCATCGCATTAACATTTCTCCTATGATTCACACTTGGTTTTTATCATTTGCGAGCATCGAGTCATTCTTCTGCATTCTTTAGTTGTCTCGCTTTCGAATTTGGTCTTGTCAATAACAACCTTCAGTCATGATTTTGATCAATCTTATCCTATCGCATCAATGTGCGTATTCATTTGTCATCATTTTGGACATTGTCAATCCTAATTAGGGTTTTGTCCTCTTATCAATCTTGTCATCATGCGAGCGATTTGTCATCGATCGTTGACATTTTCAATCTTGTCATTTTGCAATTTATTTTGTCATCGATCCTTGTCTTCTTGTCAATTTTGTCATTTTGCAATCGATTTGTCATCGATCGTCGTCGTCCTTCTCAATCATGTCAATTTGGATCAATTAGTCATTATTCCTCATCAATTGGCGCATTTATCAATCAAATCGTCTATCAGCATTGGTCTTTTATCAATTCAAAATCAAAATCAAATCGATCCTGCATCAATTATCCTTTGTCAAGACCTAATTGTCATTCTTGCATTTCTAATTCATCTTTTAGGGTTTCATGATTTTATTCATTTAACTCTATTTGTCACTTCTCCCTCTAGGTTAAATAATTTATTTATTTATCCTAGGTCTTCGTGTCACGATTAAATGTTTAATTTAATTGGCAAACTAATTGTTCCTCTTTTTGTGAATTAATTAATAAATGACAAATTATTAATTGATTTACCTAATTTTTCATCAATTTCTAAATCCCCTCTTTGTGAATTAATTAATAAATGAAAAATTATTAATTAATTCACTAAATTCCTAATTTCCTAATTCCTATTTTTTTCCAATTTTCTAATTTTCCTAATTTCTAATTCAATTTCCTCCTATTTTTCTCCTAATTTCATGGGAATGACATAGAAATCTGTCATAATTTGTCATAATTGACAATCAATCAATTTTGACATAGAAATTTGTCATAATTTTGTCATGAATTATCAATCAATCAATTTTGCATAGAAAGTGCAAATTTGTCATAATTTGTCATAATTGACATTCTTGATTTGCAATTTCCATTTGAATCTCTTCATGCTAATTTGATCTTTTCTCTAGGTTGTCTATAAATTGGATGATTTTCTTCAATCCGAACTAATCACATTATCGAACAAATCACTTTTTCGAATCACTTTGTCGAATCAATCACGCTTCGAGTATTCTTGCGCTTCTATCTTGTCTACTTGCTTTCATCTCATGTGTATGCACTTGTAGGTGAGATCCACGAACAAAGTTATTTGAAGAAGAAATAAGGACAATGGAGCCGCATGAAGGAGATATTCAGATCTGCATTTGGTTTGCTTAGTTTTTAATCTTGAATGTTTTTCTTTCATGTCTCTATTGGATGTAATTAGGATTGATCATTGCATTTGAGCTTTTGTGATTGAGCTATGACTAATATTGATATTTGCTTTGATGATTTCCAATTTCCTAGCTTACATTAATTGGTGAACCCGATGTGAACTAACCCCCTAACCATGCTTTTGAGTGCTTTTGAGATGATTTGCAGGTCAAAAACCCAAGAAACAGGGTAATGCAGGGTTTTCTGGGGACTTCTGTGCTTGTGTGAGATAATATGCACCTGTGTCAAGCATTTTGCGCCTATGTCAAGGACAATCTGTGCTTGTGTCAAGAATTTTGTGCCTGTGTCAAGCATTCTGCGCCTGTGTAAGGCCAGAAACAGAGGTAAAAGGCAGTGTTTTTCACTTGAAAATTGTTCTATTTTGCATGTTGTTTCTGCTTTTTGGTTTTTTGGTACTGATTCTTTGTGCAGCACCTTGGCATACGCATGACAAAGACAAGCAATGAAACTACTAACACATTTTATCCAGGTTCGATAGTCAAAGACGAAACATATCAAACTTCTGACTTGGGTTTTGCAGGTTGCCTTGGACTACTACTAAACTTTGTGTTTGTAATTAATATTTAGGCACCTAGTATGATTTCTAAATAGGATGGAATGAATCTATGTTTGCTTTGATTGTTGAGTTTGACATTGGAGTAGGAGAGTATGCTCTCATCCTTCTTAGGGTGATCAGAAATCCAGATCTTCGATACCATGCTCATGTTTTTGATTGTGTGTCACCTTTAGAGGGCCTGCCTTCCCGACCATTTGGTTTTGCAAGCAAGTGATAATCGTGAGAAGGGAATGACCCAAAGTGAGTATGGCTAGAATACCTTGGCATTCTAACTCACTATAAACAAATACCTGATGGGCGAAAGCTTTGAAGGAAGGGTTACGTGGGAATTGCAGTTACTTGGGAAGTGATGACCCTTGAACTCTTTCTCATATCAACATCTAAGTAGGACCTCACGGTCTAAATCATGCTTGTGAGACTACATTTGTTTGGTATCTTGGTGGGATTAATGTCTCAATCACGCTTGCGTGACACCAAGGAGTAACACTTAACAGAAATCCTTACTAAACACCTTGTATTTAGAGGCCAAAAATCCTTCTAGTTGCTTGAGAAGGACAAGTTCGGATACTTGGAAGAGATACTAAGTTCGCCATGGGGAGATTTCCATGGGGACTAATGCTTGGCTGCCCTGAGAAGTGAGTGTCGTGGAGGGGAGCCCGTGGGGTCAAGCATCTATATATTCTCCTTGAATCTCATAATGAGTCTACCTCTCAAGTACCTACTGTCCTTGCCTACCATAAGAAATGTGTGAATGAGCATGATTGTCTTGAGTCTAAGTTAAAATATCTTGTCTTCTTTATTTGTCAAAAGTTGAGTTGTGTCTCATTTCAAAAACAAGACAAATTGATTCAAAACAAGGTTAAACACAAGAACATTTCATCCAACAAAGTTCAAAACACCTTCAAACATGGTTGTCAAACATTTTTCAAAATCTTGTCTCAACATTCATGTCACTTAGGTTTAGGTTCATCCTAGGTTTGCATTTTTCAAAGTTCATTGTCAAGTACCAAGGTTAGGTTTCACCTAGGTCATATTGCTTTGCATATCAATAAGGATCATCCATTTTGCATGTGTCCTCTTGCATTATAGTAATACCATTTCATAATTCAAACTTAGGTTGACATTATCATACATTTGCATTTGCATACCCTAGGTCTCTTCATCAAGCTTAGGTCATTATCATATCATATTAAGGTCATTTGCATAGTAATTGTCCCTTTGCATATAATGTCAAAAACTAGGTTTTGTCATAGTTGAGTAATGCAAATCTTTGATAAATCCTAAGTTATTGTTAGGAAGTCTAGACCTTATCATACTTTTGTCTTTTTGTCATCATTGTCATTTGGTCAAACCTAGCTTAGTATCCAAGCATATAGGGGAGACATTGTCATTTTGTCCTTTTGTCACTTGGTCCTTTTGTCCTTTGAGGTCTAGACATCATTTCAATTTCCTAAGGGTCTCTTTTAGATTTGCATTCCAAAAAGTTTGTCAAAATCTTGAAAAACAAACAAAAACATAGGTTGCATTCTTTCCATAGATTGCATTTTCATCTATTTAGGTTGCATTTAGTTGCATATCATACCTCATCCATTTAAAATAAAAAAATTCCAAAAATATTGCATTTGCATAGTGACATGTTTGTTGAAATGAGGTCTCAACCTTCTTACGAAGCCATGTCATCACAATTGAGCAATCAATCATGTCAATCCAATCTCTACATGTCTCAGAAGTTGGATCAAACTTATCATGATGATGTAAATGTCCAAATACAAAAACTAGAGGAGAAACTAGCTCAAGAAGAGGAGATATTGGAACAAAGAGTGAAAATCATTGAGAAGAATAGATCACAAATGTCCAAAATGTTTCAAAAATTTCCAGGTCGAAATCCAAAGATTGAGCCAATTGATGTAAGATCTCTTCTTGAACGATCAGACATACCAGATCTCCTCTCCCAAATAGAGATGATGAAACAATTTCAAGAAAAGAGACAACATCAATTTCAACATTATGTGCCTCCACAACAAGAACAAGAAGGTGTTTACTATCAATCAGATTTTCAACCATCACAACCAATTGTTCAACAACTCCAACATTTCCAACAGACACAACCAATGGTCCAACATATACAACCAACACAACCAATGGTCCAATTTCAACAATATGTCCAACCAACTATACAATGTCCACAAATAGTTCAACCAATGGTGAAATATCAATGTCAACAACTACAACCAAACATTCAAAAACAAAGGTTGCAACACACACCAAGCCAAATTTTGAACATGTCAAACCAATTTGATCAACATCTAGTTCAAAATCAAAACATGACATTTGACCAGAACCAACTCCTTGCCAAACAAGTTCAAATTCCAGATACAACTATGTCAAAACATCGAAAGAAAGGTGGCTTTATTGCAATGATCTTAAGGAAATTACCAAGTGATTTCTTTGAGGAAGATCAAAATAATACACTTATGTCTAGCAATGCCTCATCCCCTCGCAAGCAAATTGACTCTCCAGTGGCATCTATCCCTACACCTCTAGAAGTTTCACAAGAACCTTCCATATTGTCCTCATCAAACAATACACCCAAGGATGAAATTACCCAAGGGCTATCCATAATTGATTTCCACAATAATCCAATTCATGATGCACATCCTTGTCATGTTTCAGAAATACAAGACCCAATGCCACCATGCACTTTATTGCCATTACCTGTTTTAGAGGACTCCATTCGAAGTCCCTCTTCCTCATGTTCAAGCATTGATTCCTTACCAGAATCCATCACAAATGTTCAAAGTGCATTTCCTTCATGCCAAAGCATTAATTGCTTGCCAGAATTCCCCATGCATATCCAAAGTCCAACCTCATGTCAAGAGGATAATTTAGAGCATGAAGAAACATGTCTTGAAATAGATCAAGATCAAGATCCTGAAACCTTATCATCCCATCCAATTGTTGACTAGGATCTCATCTTCCCAGAAACTCATGATGATTCCCCTATTCTTGTCCATCCTATCCAAAGTCCTATTGACACTCCATTCCCCGAGCAAGATCAATATATCCTAGTCCATCCAATCCCAAATGATCCCCTTCCATTCCAAGAACACAATGTCCTTTCAAATCCCATTGACACTCCATTCCTCGAGCAAGATCAAGATATCCCAGTTCATCCAATTCCAAACGATCCCCTTCCATTCCATGAACACAATGTCCTTTCAAATCCCATTGACATTCCACTCCCTAAGCAAGATCAAGATATCCCTTCCATCCTTTCTGATGATCCCATTAAAAGTCAAGAGCAAAGCACCTTTAAAGAGGATTCCACTAATCTTCCTCCTTGTCAAGATCAAATTATTCATTTAAATCCTCCACAAAATCCTTTTGTTCCTCCATCTCCTTGTCTTGATCACATTTCTTTTGATGATCCCATTATTTCTCCCATTCCATCTCTTGAGGAGCCTGTCATTGAACCATGTCCACTACACAATCCTAGTCCCCCTCATGATCCTAATCTCCCTCATGATTCTAATGTGTCAGTGCAAGATGTTCATGAACCCTCGACATGCATAATGGGTTCTTCCACTTTGGTGAAATCTGATCCACTTCAAGATCTCATTATTTCTCTCATATCATATCCACCTCATAATGGACTTGCATCTTCTTCCCAAAGAAAAGAGTATCCTACAAGTCAAGATATTCATAAAGGCAAAGGAGTAGATCTCCATAAGCAAGAATCCCTTCATGTGAAAGAAAATGTTAAGGGTCATGTCTACACAAGTCACTCTCAAGACATTGGTATCCCTCCATCAAAATCAAAACATACACCTTCCCCATCATACTTTCCATCCATATTAGGTCCTTATATTCCTTCGTCCTCTATGCAAGGTCAGCAAAGGCACACATCCTTTAGTAAATTTCACCAATCCAAAAGAAGTCCATTTCATTCATATCCATCCATGCATTCCTTTCCCCCTCCAAGCAATTTGGATGCCAAGTATAAAAGTCATAAGTCTAGAAATCCACATGTATTCAAGGATCAACATGTCCAATATAATTGACATGTCAAAACAAAGAACAATATGATCTATAAAGAAAAAGAAATACCCAAAAGGCCACAAAGGCCCACTGAGCAAAATAAAGCAAAGTCAATATATATATGGGTTCCTAAATCCCTTATGCAAGCAATTTACTCCAAGGAACCACAAAAGCATGAAAAATAAAAAACCATGTGGATCCCTAAGCTGCTCCTTGAAGCACAAAAGCCTAAAGAAACATCCAACTTGGCATCCAAAGTTGCTATTCCTCCATCCAAATCTCACAATCCAAAATACATTTTTTCTCCATCAGTCCATCACCCCTCAAGGTGTGTGCCAATGTCAATCTTGCCAACATTTCTATCCACTCAAGCACAATTCTTCCAATACCCTATCCATTATCCAATTCATGTTTTCCATCCTTCGATCCCTTTGGTCCAATCCTTTGCATAAATCCTTGCCTTAGTTTCATCTCATTTTCCATGTCCTCATCCTACCAATGTCTTTGAGAATACTTTCAAAGGTCATGGTCCATTTATTTCAAGGTTACTATCCAAACAATAATATGCTTGAGTCCTTCTTCCATCCCCTATCATGTGTCCATCTTCTATTGAAAAAGTCAAAATTGAAAAAAAAAAAAAGTGAAAAAAAAAAGAAAAAAGAAAAAAAAAAGTAAAGCAAAAATAATTCGTCCACTAGTGAAAACCTGGCAAACAGGCGCCTTGGGCAAGTACCATGCTGAAAACCTGGCAAATAGGCATCATGCGTAATCTATGAACTTCTTGCACACCACACTTGGGGGCAGGTTTCATCCTTCCATTATCCTATCATATCATGTCTTTACCCTTCATATCCTATTGTCCCTCATGTCTAGTTTCTCTTTCCACCTTTGATCTTGACAAGGCTGACGATCGTCATGAGCATCATGTATCTTGTTTGCAGCTTTTAGTCTATCATAAGCTTTTGGTCATTTATCCATTTGCTTATTATAACCTTTCATCCATATTCCCTATCTTATTGCAACTTTCTGCCACTATCCCTTAGCCAATCCCGACCTTCAGTCCATGTCCCTTATCCATTCTTGGTCTTGCTTATCCTATCCATATCTTATCACTATCCATACACTCTGTTTCATTCCTTGATCTTGATCTGATATAAGGACGCAAAATTTAAACATGGTTTCAAAAACCTCTTGACATGTCCCTCATGCCATGTTCCTTCTTTACATTGTCATATCCAGTCTCTTGTCCCATCACGCAATAGCCCTTGAAAATTGCATCTGTATTGTCTCCATGATAAAAGGCCTTTGTCTTCCCTCTATCCACCATCATTTCAGCAAGCCTATTTATTCACCTGTCATATTCCTTGCCTTGCTAGACACTGGGGGCAAAATAAATAATTCAACAAAAAAATTGAAAAATGTCCTGAAATAATTCAACAAAAAAATTGAAAAATGTCCTGAAATAATCCAAAAAAATTGAAAAATGTCCTGAAATAATCCAAAAAAAAATTGAAAAATATCCTGAAATAATTCAAAAAAATTGAAAAATGTCCTGAAATAATTCACAAAAAAATTGAAAAATGTCTTGAAAAAAAATCCCTAAAAATCAAATAATGTCCTAAAATAATCCAAAAAAATCAAAAACTGTCCTAAAATAAATCCATAAAAAGTCAAATAAAGTCCTAAAAAATGAACACAAAAACATTGTAAAAACTCAAAAAGAAAAACCAAAAAAAATAAATATCCCTTTTGTGCATAAGACAAATCACTGAGCATCCCTCCAATGACACGCAATCATACACTGGGCTTTAATGAAATCACGCTTAAACAGATGAACTTTTCAATCAAACCAGACATTCAAACTAATTGCACTTGTCATATCAATCAACTGGAAATTTATTTGTCCTTGTCACTAATATCATGGGTCTTATATAGGGTGTGGTATACTCGAAACCAGACTGTGTCCTGTCTTAGATGGGGTACCGCATGTCCTGAAACCAGACAGCATGATTGTCCTCTTAGCACTTTCAACTTTTGACAATGAAGATCAAGATGTTTGTTTGATTTGTTGGAATTAGCGAGTCTTATCATTTATTGATTTATCTTCTATCATGTTCCTATGTTGCTCGATGATGCCATTGAGTGATTTAGAGTGACCGAGATGGTTCATGGTCCCTTTCTTTTTTGTTGTGATTGTTGTTTGTCTGCAATGTGTTTGTCTTTTGCAAAAAAGGGTTGCAATTTAGCTCTGGCCTTCAATGCCATGATGCTACGCATCCGTTTTGCTACATTAAAATAAAGGTCTCACCTACAAAGTGCATTACTGAAAGCAAGTTTTTCTTCGTCTCTAACTGTCCTCTATCTCATTTCTTCTTACTAACATTTCTTTCGTCAATTCAGATAGTCAGTTCGGTCTAGTGCTCCTATTTTTCCACACACATATGCTGCATCCTGCATTCATTGGTTAGTACATTTGCATTACGTCAAGCCTCACATCAAGTATTTTATCCATTTCATATTATAAATGCGTAAAAAACACATAAAAAATACATCCATACATGTTCCATAATGATACATCAACAGTGCATAAGTCATCCATCCATGGAAAACAACTATAAGTCATAACACATTGCATCCCATCATATCGATGCATATCATATCATATATCCAAATAATATCAGAGTACAAAATTGGACTGTCTGTCCTAAGTATGGCCCGCAGGATGACGACATAATCTCAACTGTCTGTCATAAGGAGCATGTGCCTCTGTCACTAGGTGCTCCCTCTATCCTCCTCATCCCTGCCATGTCTTGTGGATGATGTCCCTCTTGGTACTGGCTGTGGTGGTCTCATAGGTCCACTCACCCCCATGCTGCTCAATGACCTTCGAGAGCGTGCCCTGCTCTCTGTCATCGATCGTGCTCGATATGAAGCTGCTCTCTGCTCTGGTGGCACTGCACTCTCATATAGTGTCCTCCAATGGCATATCTCCTCCCCATGCATACATTGTACCCTCTGTCACCATCTGAGTAGCACTCTTCCCCATCCAATAGGGAATCCATGTCCTCGTCTGTCTCCTACTAGTAGACATGCTATCACCACTGCTATCACCACATACCATCGATCATACTTTGATACCGTGGTCTCCCAGCCAATCTTCCTCTCTATGATATCTAGATCCTCTGCATCGCACTCAAATAATCTGTACAACGCATCTCTCCCTGTCACTGGGTCATACTATACCATCTCTCCATGAATCGGAATGCGGAGGATACGCCATACATCCTCTAGTGTCACAGTCGCCTCTCCAGTCGCCAGATGGAATGAGGAGGTCTTTGAATGCCATCGCTCTGCCAATGCGGTAAGCAGTCCTGTGTCTACCCTAATCTCAGGAATGAATGTGATATAGTATATCCCAAGTTCTGCTAATGTATCTCTGTCTGTGCTCTTGAGTATATGTCGTAACATGAAGCAGTCTGGTCGGTTCTCCTGCATGATCAATGGATACTGTCGACTCTGCATCACAATTGGGGCATATTTTGTCAGTTTTAGGGTTTGCTCCTACAAGTTGCATTTCCTCATTTCATGTCCACATCAGGGTGTTTTTCATCTATTTTGACCTATCCTCTTCTTATCCCCCCTTTTTGGATCATTTGCACGATGTTTTTTGACCAAATTAGGGTTTACACTGCACAATTGCACCTGTGTGATGAGTCTTGTGCCTATGTCACATAACCTGCACCTGTTTCCCCTTACACAAGCACAAAAGACATTACACAAGCGCAAAATTCACCCTACACAAGTGCAGAAGTCACTTTCTGCATTTCCTGTGGGCCCTGCAATGTCCCACAAGTGATCAAAATTCATAAAATTGAAAATATAGGTTTTTGAGAATCATACCGCTACTCCTGCATCATCTGGTCATCTGAATGTGCGTACACGTTCTCTGAGGTGATCTTCTATTGGAATGTTCACCATCTCTCTGCAAGTGTCCTTTTCCAGAGCAACAAATTCTCCTCTTTGGCTAGTGCAAATGAGCAATTTTCACTCTCTTTACCTCATTTATAGATCTTTGTCAGTGCATAGATGGACGTGCACCCTATCCATCTTATGTTGGTTGTGGTCTTTTGTGTCTTCTTTTGTTTGTCCTTCGTGCATCCGATCTTCGATCGTTGGTCCGTTCGATCCTATCATTTTTATCGACCAATTGGCCTCTTTTCTGCATGTTTTCGGCCAATTCCTTGAGGGGGCATGCATATGTCATTGTCAGTGTCTTGGGCATTTTCATTATTGTTCTTTGAAACAACGCTTAAAATTGCATTGTCTCAAAGAGGGGCAAAATGTAGACACCTAAAATTGGTCAATGCTTGCGGAATCATACTTTAACATTTGCGCATTGCCTTATTTTAGGGTTTTTGCATCGCATTAACATTTCTCCTATGATTCACACTTGGTTTTTATCATTTGCGAGCATCGAGTCATTCTTCTGCATTCTTCAATTGTCTCACTTTCGAATTTGGTCTTGTCGATAACAACCTTCAGTCATGATTTTGATCAATCTTATCCTATCGCATCAATGTGCGTATTCATTTGTCATCATTTTGGACATCGTCAATCCTAATTAGGGTTTTTTCCTCTTATCAATCTTGTCATCATGCGAGCAATTTGTCATCGATCGTTGACAATTTCAATCTTGTCGTTTTGCAATCTATTTTGTCATCGATCCTTGTCTTCTTGTCAATTTTGTCATTTTGCAATCGATTTGTCATCAATCGTCATCGTCCTTCTCAATCATGTCAATTTGGATCAATTAGTCATTGTTCCTCATCAATTGGCGCATTTATCAATCAAATCGTCTATCAGCATTGGTCTTTTATCAATTCAAAATCAAAATCAAATCGACCCTGCATCAATTATCCTTTGTCAAGACCTAATTGTCATTCTTGCATTTCTAATTCATCTTTTAGGGTTTCATGATTTTATTCATTTAACTCTGTTTGTCATTTCTCCCTCTAGGTTAAATAATTTATTTATTTATCCTAGGTCTTCGTGTCATGATTAAATTTTTAATTTAATTGGCTAACTAATTGTTCCTCTTTTTGTGAATTAATTAATAAATGACAAATTATTAATTGATTTACCTAATTTTTCATCAATTTCTAAATCCCCTCTTTGTGAATTAATTAATAAATGAAAAATTATTAATTAATTCACTAAATTCCTAATTTCCTAATTCCTATTTTTTTCCAATTTTCTAATTTTCCTAATTTCTAATTCAATTTCCTCCTATTTTTCTCCTAATTTCATGGGAATGACATAGAAATTTGTCATAATTTGTCATAATTGACAATCAATCAATTTTGACATAGAAATTTGTCATAATTTTGTCATGAATTATCAATCAATCAATTTTGCATAGAAAGTGCAAATTTGTCATAATTTGTCATAATTGACATTCTTGATTTGCAATTTCCATTTGAATCTCTTCATGCTAATTTGATCTTTTCTCCAGGTTGTCTATAAATTGGATGATTTTCTGCAATCCCAACTAATCACATTATCAAACAAATCACTTTTTCGAATCACTTTGTCAAATCAATCACGCTTCGAGTATTCTTGTGCTTCTATCTTGTCTACTTGCTTTCATCTCATGTGTATGCACTTGTAGGTGAGATCCACAAACAAAGTTATTTGAAGAAGAAAGAAGGACAATGGAGCCGCATGAAGGAGATATTCAGATCTGCATTTGGTTTGCTTAGTTTTTAATCTTGAATGTTTTTCTTTCATGTCTCTATTGGATGTAATTAGGATTGATCATTGCATTTGAGCTTTTGTGATTGAGCTATGACTAATATCGATATTTGCTTTGATGATTTTTGATTTCCTAGCTTATAGTAAGGTGTTGGCATTTTGATGATGTTTTGATTGTCATTGATGGACACACACTTTCTTGATGTATGAGTTATGCTCAACTGGTAATTGTTCCAACCGGTATTATGTATTATTGAATGTATAGTCTTTAGACTATTGGTGTTTTGTAGAAAATGGTTTACCAGTCATAGCGGTATGAAGAACCGAAGTGGTACGAGGATCCCAAGCGGTTCGAGGAGCTCAAGTGGTACAAAGGAGCCAAGTGGTAGTTAACTTTTGGTCAGAACACTACGATCTACCAGTCTTCATTTTTGACAATCGGTAATCAGTATATTGTATTAACCGGTATTACTCTGTGATGAGTTACCAACCTGTATTACTGTAATGTGTGATGAGTTATCATCCACCGACACTTTGGCATTTTGTTTGTGCCGTGTTACCAAATGTGTCTAGATGCACTGAACCTAGGAACTTGTAGTCTAATTCTATTGGACCGACATGAAATCAGATTCCTTTATAAGAACATCATGTCTAGGGTTTGCATGTATGAGAGAGAGTATGAAAGATAGAATAGTAAAGGTTATGTGCGATCATCGTAGAGAAGATTAGGTCTATGTGAAGAGATAGAGTGTGGAGATATTGAAGACTGAAGTAATACTAAAATGCATTAACAATGAGTTGTCAAGGATATAACTAAGCATATTGTGCTATTATCTAGATCATTCACTTGTTGATTACTAATATCTTTGACAAGTCAGAAACCATTAACCGGGTAGGCCCAGCAAAGCCTTTGTAAATCCTCTAACAAGGTGGTTCACAACTGTGGATCTGAAATCCTTTAACAAGGTAGTCTTTAACAGGACTTATCTCCTAACAATGATCTAGATTCCTAACAGGATCTATTCTGGTAAAGAACATTGTATGACCTTAACCGGTCTGACCTTAAGTAGTCTAGTTTCTATTCTGTAGATAGTTACTTGTGTTTCTGCTCACTGTGGTTTTTCCCATTTGGGTTTCCATGTCAAATATCTTGTGTTATGGTGATTGTGCTCTTGTGGGTGAATGCTTTGTTTTCTATTTGGTTTGCATTTATCTTAACCGGTTTATTAGTGAATCTATTGAATCGGTTATCTACTAAATTGTTTAGAAGTTTGTTTACAGTATTTTTTGGTATACTAATTCGTCCCCCCTCTTAGTATTCATCAATTGGTATCAGAGCCAACCTTTCTATAATTCTAACCACTTAGAAGGAGATATGAGGGAATACAATGTGAGGGAACTTACTCATCATCTCACTCAGACTGAGAGAGCCTATGATGAACTCAAAGTCAAGTATAAAGCCTCTCTGGCCAAAAGAAGAGAGCATGCTGAGAAACTGATGGAACTTACTAAAAAAAGCTCTTTTGATGAAGCTGACATGGATGCCCTAGTTGAAGAAGTTAAAAAACTGAATGAATCTAAAGCCAATTTGAGAAAAGAGTTAGAAGGATTGACTATCAGAATTTGTCAAGAGCTTGAGAACAGAAGGAAAGCTGAAGATCTGGTAAAAGACAAAGATCATGAGATTTCCAAGCTGAAGCAAGAAATCAGTATCCTTACCGCTCATCTCCAGGAGAGTAAAGTGGAAAAAGAAGAAATGCAAGGTGAACTAAACATGACTTTTTCTAAGAATGCAACCTTGATGGAATTCAATGCTTCTATTTCCAAGGAACTTACTGAGTCAAAGGAGATACTTGCCAAATTCAATAAAAGTACTGCTAAGCTAGAGCAAAAGCTGGAATCGACAAAGCCAGTAAAGAATACCACTGGACTTGGTTTCTCTGGGTATGAGGAAGGTGAGACCTCAAGAACAAAAGCTGAAGCATCAAAGATACAATCGACATCCAAGGATAAAGGTAAGCAAAAATTTAAACATGTTTTCTTTAATTGTCTCAAAGAAGGACATACTACTAATTTGTGTAGAAGCAAGGCCTACAACAATTTTCCTTATTATCAAAACAATATTCCTAGATCCAATAGATTCAATGGAAACTGTTATGCATGCAAAAAGTTTGGGCATAGAGCATTTGAATGCAGGTCAGTTTTGCACAACACTAGGAGATATCCTCCAGGGACTCAAGGAGTTATCCTAGAACCTTTTGTGAACTGGAATCCCAACCAGTACAATACCTATGACTATCGGTCAGGTGGTTATCAAGTGGCTACTAGTTGGAGAGAAACTTGTTTGATCTATCATGGTAGCGATCACACTGCTGCAACATGCAAAAGAAAGAATGGTTGTATGAATAACGAACCATGGAGAACACCTGGAATGGTATGCTATCATTGTAACAAACTGGGAAACACTGCCAAAACTTGCAGACTGAGAAAGAACCTATCAGATGATATATTGATCACTCCAAAAGGGAAGATTGATGTTGAAACTATTCAGGTGGAAATGAATAAAACTTGGAAAAAGAAATTAGAAGAAGAGTCACATAATGAACTTGTTTCTGCACCTAGTGTGGAAGTCTCTGAACCAGAAAACTGAGCTTTAGAAAAGCTTAGGGGGAACATATCGGTGAAATATTTCAAACCTCCAGTTTATATCGGTAAAGACCTTAACCGGTATATGTTACCTATCAGTCGATAGAAAATTTGAAGCGGTAAAAGGCAAAATTAGGGTTTGTTCCCTAGCAATGATGCATTTATTATGGTAGGTGAGAATTTTTTTAAAAGGGTTTTCGTCATCATTTTCACTTATCTGTTTTTGAAAGAAAAATATTCAAGAGTAGAGTAACCAGAGCAATTTGTCTAGCAATTGATGAAGTCTTGTGCGAAATCTTGCAACCAAAGTGTTTTGTGCATGACATTGGAAAACCTAAATTCCAATTTGTGAAGGTATTTTTCAAAATTCTTACTTATCATTTGATCATGGCTTTTGCATCACACTCTAGTTCTAGTGCACCTGTAGATTCAGTTGAATTTCTTCAAAAGAAAATGAAATACAATGCCCTATCTCAAATTCCTGTCGGAGTTATTGTCGAGGAAGACATTTCAGGGTTTATAGACTGTAAGTTGGAAGACCTAGGATCCCTAGTGATTCATTCCTAGTTAAGTCTATTCTGTGGGAATGACAAGAAGATCAAGCCTGAGTATAGTGTCCTTGAGATGATGAAACTACACAATGCGGTATATTTTCTGGAAGAGTTCATAGAAGAACATATTCGCATCATCCTTAGTAGAGTGCATGGTGACAAGATATATCTCGAACGGTGACATCACACTGGAAGCAATTTATGTCATCACCAGTTTTTACAATATTGGAGAGGTACCAGCTCTACGGAGAGTCACCAAAACTAAAATAACAAAGCTCACTAGTTCTATGAGTGACCAACGGACGATGACCATCAACACCATCTTTGATGATCTGGTAAAATATGCTTGCATGGTGATTGGTTACTAGATATTTTATGCCAGTTGAATGAATTTTGTCCTTGCTGCTGCAGTAAATGCTTCTTACAGAATGATCAAGGAAGATACTACATTTGACCTATGTACCTGTCTACAGAAGCAATTGCTATTGAATCTGAAGTCCATCAAATAGGACAATTCTCTGAGATTCAAGTTTGGACAACTTCTGGTCAGTTTATTCTTCTACTTTCAAGGTTATTTCCTTGGAGTAGGTGATGTTCAATGGTCTACTGACCTACTGGTTTCTAGACAAATTAAGGAAAGTCTACAAGTAGTAGGAACTAGATATCCTGAGGTTCTTAATAAGTATTTTGATGAATTCAAATGGAAGATGAGCCAAAGAATGAGGATATCTAATGATATTGTGAAGAAGTATGAAGATGACATCTGCTTCACAATAAGGATAGATGACTACATAATGGAAGCGGTGGAACCGAGAAAGGAAGTAGTTGGCCCTATGGGATATGAATTGGTGAATGACAATTTGATTGGGTATGCCTCTACCCTACTTGCCTCACCACTGGATGCTAAGAAGAAGAGAGACGATACCTACTTGGAGAGGGTCACATCGATTGAAGAACCAAAATAGAAAAATGGCAAAGTAGTGCCATCGGTATCTGCACCGGTTACCTCTGTCAGTCCAAAAGTGACCAAGCAGTCACCAACTAAGAAGAAACTTGAGACCATTCTAGCAAAAGTCTTTGAGAGGAAGCGGAAATCCAGGAATCACTCATCAAAGGAAGAAGACACTGAACCAAAGATTCAAACAAAGAAGACAAGGCAATCAAGCAAAAAGACAAAGTCTACCGGTAATGTATCTACAACTTCTGCACCAGTAAATATAGACATTTCTTCTTATAAGCCAATGACACATTGTTAGAGGATAATTAAAAATATTAAGAGAAAAGTCCTTGATGATTTAAAATAATATTTTGATGATTTAAATGATAATGAGAAAGAAGAGGTAGAATAGGAAGTCATTAAATACTTATGTATTAATGATTGGTCACCATCTAAGATTAGATCGGTTACACCAGATTCTTTGTATAATTCTTTAGATAATAAATTGCGCATTGCTATTGAAAGAGAATAGGAGATCAGGGAGAAAAATTTTGCACAATACTTTCTTGATGCTTCAAATTTTGAATTATTTGAAATAATGGATCAGAACAAAGGCATCTTCTTCATGAGAAGGAGAAGACTCGAGCTACTAGAAGGTAAAGCTTCTAAAGTGGAAAAGGATACTCACATACATGTGAAAGCTGCTGTCAATATGCACCGAGTATCTGAAGCTGCTAAGTAGGCTAACCAAGCACCAGACCTATCCTCAGACAAATTGAATGAAGTGTTTGATAGTCAAGGTGAAAGAGTGACGGAAAAAATGATCCTATTGATGTTGATGCATTAGATAATGAGGATGTCACTCCTGACAAAGAGAAAGAGAAATAGGATAAAGAAAAAGCAGAGAAAGAGAAATAGGACAAAGCAGAGAAAGAGAAATAGGACAAGGAAAAAGATGAAAAAAATAAATAGGACAAAGAGAAAGAGGAAGATAAGAGAAAAGAGGTAGAGAAAAATAAAGAGGAAGACAAGAGAAAAGAGGAAGACAAGAGAAAAGAGGAAGATAAAAATAAAGAGGAAGATAAGAGAAAAGAGGTAGAGAAGAAGAAAGAGGAAGAAAAGAAGAAAGAGGAAGAGAAGAAGAGAGAAGAAGATAAGAGAAAAGAAGAAGAAAAGAGGAAGGAAGAAGAAAGGAAGAAGGAGGAAGAGAAGAAAAAGTAGGAAGAGGACAAGAAGAAGGAAGAACTGAAGAAGAAACAAGAAGAGGAGCAAAATAAAAAAGAAGGGGATATGAAAAGAGCAGAAGAGGAGAAGGAAGTAGAGAAGAACACACAAGTGGAGATCAAAACAAAAGAAGGAGGGCAGACTCCTAAGGCAACCGGTGATCAAACCAAACAAGTTGATACCACCAGTCTTATTAATCTAACTCTTGCAAGTCTGACTCAATCAATAGATGAGTCTAAGCTACTTTGAAGCATCAAACTTGCACAGGAGAGATTGGAAGAGTTGCAGAGGAAGAAAGAATAGGATGTCATACAAATTGCAGTTGACACCCTTACCAGTCTAATTCCCGATACCAACCTCCCTAATACCGATTCCTCTCTATCCAAGCTCAAACTTCTTTGTACCGTAGTGGAGGACTAGGTACAATTCTTGGAAGATGTTGCTGAAGCAACTGCAAAGAAGAACCATGAAAAGGCACTCAATGTTGCCTTAGTCAAGAAAATGAATGAGCTCCAGACACAACAACTGAAACAATAGAAAGATATCAGTGTTGCTATGGATGAGGGTAAATTACTTTTGAGTAAAATCTGCCAACCCCATCTATTTTGTGAAGATGTGCTTAAACAGAAAGCTAAACTCCAATCAGAGTTACAGGCATATATCAACAATTTCAAGATGACATATGATTCATTCACTACCTATGGACAAACCGTTCATCTTTATTAGCATCAGACTACCAAGATGGACTTAGAGATCAGCAACTGGACTCAAGATTTGTAGGAGCTTCAACTGCTCCTATTACCAAGACTACAAATTCTTCAGAAATGTTTTCTCAACCTGGAATCTATCACAGTAACTCAAGAGATGAGTACCATTGATGCAATGGAAGAACTGGCATTCTAGATGAAGACTAAAAGTGAGGTTTCTACCTCCTTACTTGATTCATGGACATTGGCCATGAAAACATTTATGCAAGACTTTAAATTTGTTTTAGAGAAATTTCATTCCTTATTGTCATGAACATGAACATTTACTCTATTTTTACTGTATAAGGAAACAGGGGTTACTTTGCATTACTTTGTCATTGTTGGCAAAGGGGGAGTAATGATGTACATTAAAATTTTGGTGAATGTTACCATTTCATGTACTTTCATGTTACCATTTTGGGGAGTAGTGTACATTGTAATTTCTGCAAAAAATGGGTAGTGTATATGCTTAGGGGGAATAATTTTGATTATGACACTTTTGTTGTAAAAACAATTAGATGTCAAAATTTTCATAAGTGTTGCCATCAATGCCAAAGGGGGAGATTGTTGGCATTTTGATGATGTTTTGATTGTCATTGATGGACACACACTTTCTTGATGTATGAGTTATGCTCAATTGGTAATTGTTCCAACCGGTATTATGTATTATTGAATGTATAGTCTTTAGACTATCGGTGTTTTGCAAAAAATGGTTTACCGGTCACAGTGGTATGAAGACCCCAAGCGGTACAAGGATCCCAAGCGATTAGAGGAGCTCAAGCAGTACAAAGGTCTAGATGCACTGAACCTAGGAACTTGTAGTCTAATTCTATTGGACCGATATGAAATCAGATTCCTTTATAAGAACATCATGTCTAGGGTTTGCATGTATGAGAGAGAGTATGAAAGAGAATAGTAAAGGTTATGTGCGATCATCGTAGAGAAGATTAGGTCTGTGTGAAGAGACAGAGTGTGGAGATATTGAAGACTGAAGTAATGCTGAAATGCATTAACAATGAGTTGTCAAGGACTTAACTAAGCATACTATACTATTAGCTAGATCATTCACTTGTTGATTACTAATATCTTTGACAAGTCAAAAACCCTTAATCGGGTAGGCCTAGCAAAGCCTTTGTAAATCCTCTAACAAGGTGGTTCTAATAAGGTGATAGATACTTTATGCTAATAATTGATGATTATTCTAGAATGTGTTGGGTTACTTTTCTCAAGGAGAAGTAAAAAGCTTTTGGAAAATTCAAAATATATAAGGCAATGATAGAGAATGAAACCGATAAGAAAATAAAATGTTTGAGATCAGATCAAGGAGGAGAATTTACATCTAGAGAATTTAATACATTCTGTGAAGTGAATGGAATTAAAAGACAACTATCAGCACCCCAGACACCCCAGTAGAATGGAGTTGTGGAAAGGAAGAACAAAACTATTCTGGATGCAACAAGAACCATGATGATGAAAGAAAATCTACCTCACGTGTACTAGAGAGAAGCATTGAATACAACAGTTTACACTTTCAACAGAGTTCACATCAAAAGTGAAACCAGTAAGACCCCTTATGAACTATGGTTTGGTCATACTCCTACTCTTAAATAATTCAAAATATTTGGAAGCAAATGCTATCTTAGGAGAGATGAGTATATTGGCAAATTTAATCTTAGAAGTGATGAAGGAATATTTCTTGGCTATTCTTCTATAAGCAAGGCATATAGATGTTATAATAAAAGATTACATAAAATCATTGAGAGTACTAATGTGAAGATAGATGAACATTTTAAAGGAGATTCAAGATCTGTAGGACCGGAAGTTGAAATGATTATAAATGAAACGACACAGATTGCACCAGTATAGAGTGAAGATCCAGTCACACCGACATCATCAAAAATCTCAATTGTGATTTAAGAACAACAACATGTAAGTGGAAATCAGAATAAACCTAGGTATGAAGATTGAATCATTCAGAGAATCAGATAATTGGAAATAAGAATCAAGGTGTTATGACTAGAGGAAGATTGGCAAATGAAGAGGCATGTTTAATTTCTCAAGTTGAACCAGCTTCTGTTATTGAAGCATGTCAGGATAAACATTGGATAAAAGCAATGGAAGAAGAATTAGAACAAATTGAAAAGAATAATACTTGGACATTAGTTCCCCGACCTAAAGATAAAAATGTAATTGGAACTAAATGGGTATATATAAATAAACTTAATGAGGATGGTAAGGTAATCAGAAACAAACCAAGATTAGTTTGTAAAGGTTATTCACAAAAAGAAGGAATTTATTATAATGAAACTTTTGCACCGGTAGGCATAATTGAGGCAGTTAGACTATTTTTTGCATTCGCAGCTCATAAGAACTATAAAGTTTATCAGATGGATGCAAAAATTGCATTTTTGAATGGAGATCTTGGAGAGGAAGTTTACATTGAACAACCTGATGGATTTTCATTGACATATAATAAGGATATGGTTTGCAGGTTAAGGAAAAATTTATATGGTTTGAAGCAAGCTCCCAGAGCTTGGTATGATAGATTGGATAAATATCTTTTGAAACTTGGTTACACAAAAGGTAATGCTGACAACAATTTGTATTACAAAGTTACCAATGATGATGTTTTGGTTATTGAAGTATTTGTGGATGATATCATTTTTGGAGGTGAAGATGGATTATGTAAAGACTTTGCTAACAAGATGCAGGAAGAATTTGAAATGTCTATGATTGAAGAGATAAAATTTTTTATAGGTTTGTAGATTTCACAAATAGATAGAGGTATATTCATATGTCAAACAAAGTACTTGAAGGAAATTTTGAAGAAATTTGGTATGGAAAATTCGAAACCGGTAAGTACTCCTATGACTACAATTGATTGGGCAATTCACTCACTCATTGGGGAAGATTGGTTGCAAGCAAACATGTTTGCTTCTCCATCTTTGGTGGTATCTTGACTTCCAATTATGGTAATGGATTTATCCCAATCTATAGATTTTACAAAGTTAATTTATAGATATTACAAAGTTAATTTATAGATTTTACAAAGTTAATTGTGGGGTCTTTTGTTCATACTGGTCTGTTCACATGGGAGGAATTGAATTGGTAGTTGGAAAACTATAGTTTTCATGGGGGGACCCATGGAGTGGGGGTTGCCTGGATAAGTTTGAAATTCTTGAAGATTCTCTATCAAGATCAATTCTGATTTCTTTCATAAATGGTCTATGTTATGATTCTCCAATTCCATTTTTCTTTTGGTTATATACTCACGCTTATGACATTTGAGAACAAATGATTTTAATAATAAGGATAAAATTTGAAGCTCTTTGGGAACTTTTCCTATATGCTAATATCGACCCACATGGGTATCCTTCTTCTTTTCCACTTCCAATGGATATTGCTTCTTCTAAAGAGTTTGCCAATGATGGTTAGAGATCAAGGATTTTTGGTAAGATCTTGAATTGTTTTGATGGTGTTTCCTTTTTACAACTTCTAATCAATTTTGTTGATGTATCCTAGTGTTGTAATTCAAGTTTATCTTCAATACTTCTTTTGTATAGAAGGTATATGGGATAGAAGATGGGCCATACATATTTGGTTTAATTAAATCTCTACCTAGATGGATTGTATATTTTGGATCTGGCAGCTCAATCTCAGGGCAATTTTTGTATTCTCATAATCATTATGTAAGTATCTAGCAGTTAGTTGGATTCTATAGTCCTCTTGGAGGATGTGCTTTCCCCTCAGATGGATGATTGTTGTAGACACCTAAAATTGTCCTGTTTAATTAAATAAATATTTTATTTATTTAATTATTTTATCCTAGGTCTTCTATTAATTAAATAAATTCTTATTTATTTAATTAATTCATTTAGCCTCTTCTAGTCTTTTTCTCATTTAAATAAATATATATTTTTATTTAAATTATTATTTTTCCCTAAATTAAATAAATATTTTATTTATTTAATTAGTCCCATTTCTTCTATTAATTAAACAAATATTTATTTATTTAATTAATTCATTAGCTTTTTCTCTTCATGACACATACCATTTATCTCTTAATTTTCCTCTACCTACCCCCTTCATTATTTTATTATTTCTTCTACTTACCTTTTAATCTTATCCTTCCATTTTCTAAAGCATCTTCTATATAACAGGATTATTTCTCTTTCTAACACCTAATGTGACTAAAGCCTTCTTGTAATCAAGCAACTTCACAACCACAATCCTTTCTTTGTTGAGCTCTTGTGCACATGCAAAATCTAAGAGAAAATATATCAAAAAACATCAATGGAGATTGGAACCCTACTTGGCATGTGAATGGTATTATTGCTCAATTTGTTGATTTGCATGTTCTTAGGTATCTTCATTGGTGTATGGTGAATATTTTATTGTAGGACTAGGGTTTATTGTGGTTGGATCTTTGTGGTTTTGCAATAGTTTATCATCATCACTTTCCACTGTATACATTTTGGCATGTCGGGTGGGACTCTTATCCCTTTGTTTCTAACTTTTGTTGGTTGTTTTTTAGTTTTTTTATTGAGTTGCAGGTTAGATCAACGACAATTTTAAATTATTGCACGTCTGTGACTTTTATTTCTACATCTGTGATCACAAATCATGTCTATGTCAAATATTTCAACGTCTATGTTTTCTATTAGTTTTACAGGTTCAAAAATTTGGAATCGCATCTAGGCTTCTTCTTTCTATGTTTTTTTTTTTCTTCGGTGTTTTTGTAGGTTCAAATCTATATTTTCCCATATGCATTTTTTTTTTCTGTGTCTTTGGAAAGAAATCACGTCTGGGTCTCTTCTTTTTGCATTTTTGTTTTTTATTTTGTGATTTGCAGGTTTAGGATCACAGTCTTTCCGCGTCTGAGTTCAGGGTTTCCACGTCTGCATTCTATTTCCGCGTCTATGTCCGGTGTAACTGCATTTTTAATTTGCAGTTGTCTTTCTTATTTTTTTTTATTTTAGAGTTTTTTAGATCTGGTTTTTGGCCTAATCCCTTATTTGGACTAACAAGTGGTACATCTATCTTAAAAAGAAGAAAAATTTATTATCAAAAAACCCCTTTTTCACATTTGGATTTCTAAAATTTACCTAACTAGTGTGCTTGGAGGTGGGGGTAATTTAGCAAAACTACTAATCATTTGTTGCACGGGCAATCTAGGTGTGTCTTTGATTTTCTAGTCTAATTAGGGTCACATCTTTTTCATTTGGGGTTAAAGAACTTGTTTAAAGTGTTTGGTGCATTTTCCACATTTTATGTTTATAACCCTAGAGGTGATAACAAAAGTATCCTCTCCCCTCTCCTTTCATTCGACCTTGGGTGTAAGAGAAATTGTTATCATTTTCTATCTAGGTAGGAGGGCTTGTCTCAGAGTAGCCCATAAGGCCAAGTGAGAGAGCATGACCAAAGCGGTACTTCTTATGCCTGCTATATAAATTAATACACTAGGCAAAATCCACAACTACTTGGTGATGTGTATCTACATCGACGGTTCTCCCTAGTATCCACATGTGTTGGATGCATTAAAAATCCTCTTTGGGGTTTAGGAATGGGTTCTTAAATGAGCCATCACCGCATGGGTAGACACCAAGAACCAGAGAAGTTCCCCCACTAAATGTTGGCAATATTCTAGATCTAGTTAAGTTTTGTCATTGATGTCAAAACTGTATCCCTGTTGGAGACTATCCTAGATGGATCTATCTCGGTTAGTCTTAGTGATCTTCTTGGTTTTGGCTGTGATTTTGATTCGGTATGATCAGACCTCTGGAATCAGTTTTGGATGCTTATTCTGATGGTTATATGCTTGCTATATTCTAGTGGTTTCATGATTTGGTTATCACTTTTGGTATTTCCAGTTACCGGTTAGTTTGTGCCTTTACCGACTAGCTTTTGTCTTTACCGACTTTTGGCATTCCCGGTTAGCTTTACTAGTATGTTTTATTGGTGACTTGGTCAATGGATTTTGGGTTCGCCTTATGGAATCAATTTCTATTATGCTCTTGGTGCTTCTTGATCACATCTCAAGTGTTTGGTGACTTTGCATTATATGGTGTGCTATTATGGTGGTCCTATTTGGATTCGGTTAAACTTTCACTAAGGGTTTCTACCGGCAAGTGAAGCCTGTTGGATTTTGGTCTTACCCGAATTCCCATCGGATATAATTGTTTGGCTACTTGATTTAGGTCTATGCTATGTAATGTAAATCATAATATTGGTCTGGTGATATCATGTGATGTAATTTTTGTAATTATGGGTTTATGGGTTTAGGGTTTAGCCGACCTTGTCAACAAGGTTGATGATTTGTATTTATAGGTGACTTATTCATGTAATTTATATGTGGATATATCGATGGTTATGGTTGGTTAAGTCTGCATTATCAGAAAAAGGATTAAGTGCGAATAAATTCATATCATTTAGGTGAAGGTTGGAAAGGTTTTATATTGCAAAGTAGACATTAGTGCTTAGCCGAAACTGTATCAGGCATTAGTAGATGCTACTTTCATAGTTCATTGATTTTTGGATTGTAGTTTGATGATTTTGTAAGTCAATGAGACTTCCCTTTGTGATGAGTAGTGCGCTATAGGCTATTGGCCTTTCTGCATGTGTAGACCCCATTGTAATTATTTCTAATACCACTGCAGAGTATTCATCTGATTGTGGGTAGGGTTTCCCACCGTGGTTTTTCCCTTTCTGGGTTCTCCACATCAAAATATTGGTATTATGTGTGTTGTGATTTCATGTTATATTCTTCATTGGCTTGTGCTTTGGTTTAAAGTTTATAATTGAATTAATTGTAGTTATTGTTAGTAAACTGATTCACCCCCCCCTCAGTTTACTATATGTATCAATACATTCCAATAATTGGTATCAGAGCAAGGTCCTCTCTATAGAAGCTTAACCACTTGAGGAGATCTGATGACAACTGCATCTAGTTCTACATTCAATCCTTACCGGAAGGAGAGTCCCAGATTTGATGGTACAAATTACAAGATATGGAAGGAGCAAATGAAGATTCATCTTAGATGTCTTGAAGCTAAAGTTTGGAAGATAGTGGAGAAAAGGTATATACCTCATGATCCTAATTCTGGAACACTGACACCTGCATATGAACAAAAGAGAGCTGAAAATGTTGTGAGAGAAAAAGAAGCATTGTTAATCGCCATATCTGATGAAAAGCTATTGAATATCATAGAGTTGGAGAATGCTAAGCTGATTTGGACAAAGATTGAAACTCTTTATGAAGGTTTCTGGGTAAGATGAAACTTTAAAGGTGGAAGAAGATTAGAAGATAAGTTCTTTCATGGATAGAGTCAATGTGATTGTCATGGGTATCAAATGTTGTGGTAGATCTGTAAGTTAAGATGAAATAATGTCAAAACTTCTAAAAGTTATACCTCCGACTTACAAAATAAAGGCTACTGCTATCAATGAGCTTGGGACAATGTCAAGTACCCCTGTGACCAGAGATACAGTACTTGGGAAATTGACTGCTGTTGAACATGAAGAACTTGGAGATCAGAGTGTTGCTAAAACTGAGACTAAATTTAGAGCATCTGCATCCAGTAAACAAAAGATAGATTGGAAAGAGATGTATGCTAAGGATATGGAGGAAATTTAGAAAGAAGAAAGAGAGCTTGAAGAGCTGGAAGCCCCAATTGCTAGAAGAATTCCTAAAGGACCAGCTGGAAGTAAGTATGAAGGAAAAGTCCCTTTTAAATTTTTTTCATGTAATAAGATTGGTCATTTTTGCATCTAGATGTCCCGAGAGAGCTGCTAATGTGATGCTAAAAATGTGGTAAATAGAATAGGAATACGCATATAATGAGAAAATAAAACATAATGGAAAGCTTAATTGAAAACTAAATTAAAGATGTAAACCATAAGCCTCCCTTGAAATGATCCATTTTCCTCTATTCCCTTGAAGGTGTTGGATTGTTTGGCTCTCAGCAGAGCAATGACCTCCAAAGTGACAACTCAATAGTTGCGTAGCTACTTCATGATTGATTATGAAAATGATATGAAATGCATGATCTAAGAAACTAAATTAACATGCTATTCTTAATCCAAAATGCTAATTACTAGATAATTGAAATGCAAATTGTCTATACTAATGATGCTAAAACTATGAATGCAAGGGATCCTTATTGCTCCAAAATGGGGGATATTTATAGGAATTCCAAGGCCAAAGCTAAGGTGACAGGAATCGACGGTCCATATTTGATCTGAAGATATCAAGGGTCAAGATTGAAGAAGTTGGAGAAGAGGTTGGAAGAAGGGACACTTGTCATCTCTATGGTGACAAGTGTCAAAGAGCCTTGCTCATGAGAGGGAAAGTGTCCAAGGGAGGAGACATGTGGAAAAAGTGTCATGTGTCTCAAGGGGAGAATATCCACCCCATAAGAGGTTAGGATAAAAGAGGTTAGGATGTGCAAGATAGGATAGGGTTAGTTAAACCTAGGGTTAGTCAAAATGAGTTAGGTTAGGGGATGGTTAGGTGGTTAAAAGTTAGGAGCCATGTGCTCATTTGAATTTAGAAATTCAAATAATTGGAAAATGGTAATTAATCTCAATAACTTGAGTTTGTTAATCTTAATTAGGAATTAGAAGAATTGACTAAAATGAGGGGAATTAATTATTTAGAATTAATTAATCAAAGGGGGATATGAAATGAACTATAAATAAATCATGTAGATTTATTTACTAGTAGATGAATAGAGAAATTAATCAAATTGCTTGCGAATTCAATTAATTGGGAAGAGAGATTAATTAAATAACTGTGTATTTAATTAACTATCTTCAGACCATTTTTAGGTGTATATAGCTAGGAATCATGAAAGATTTATGAGGAATTATAAGCCTAATCTTGAATATCAGAGCAAATCTAGATTCAGAAGGAATAAGGATAAATAATGTTATTATGCTAGTGATGATGATGATGAACCTATGAGTGGATCTGGTAATGGTGCTTCATCTAACAAAGATTGGGTCTTTATTGCTAACAAGGATGATTCTCCAGAGTCTATCATTGAAGCAACACATACTGAGGAAAAGGCCTTAGCTACTAAAGTTGAAGAAAAGGCTGAACGAGCTATAGACAGTGGATGCTCGCATCACATGACTAGTGACAAAAGAAAGTTCTTATCATTGCAAGAATTTGATGGTGGATTGGTCAGATTTGGAGACAACAAGGCATGTAGGATCAAAGGAAAAGGAACAATATCATTGGATGGTAAGACTAATACTGATAATCTTTATTATATTCAAGGCTTAATGAATACTATTTTAAGTGTAGGTCATATGGTGGATAGAGGATTTCATTTGCAATTCAAGGATGGAAAATGTAAGATCATTAATAAATCTAGATTGGAGATAACTTCTAGAACTCAGACCAATGGTAATATCTTTCATTTGAACTCCGGTGAGAAGGCTTGCTTGATTGCTCAGATTGATAAAAGTTGGTCATGGCATAAGAGGATGTGTCATGTTAATTTTGATTGCATAGTAAAGTTTAGTTCAATACCAACTATCAGAGATTTGCCCAAGATTGTTAAACCTCATAATCTGGTATGTAGAAAATATCAAATGGGTAAGCAAGTTAGAACTTCTTTCAGAAGTGTATATGATAAATCTAATGAAATTCTTGATCTTGTTCATACTGCTTTGTGTGGACCGGCAAGGACTAAAACATTTCAAGGTGATAGATATTTTATGTACTTATTGATGACTATTCTAGAATGATGTGGGTAGCATTTTTGAAAGAAAAATCTGGAGCTTTTGAGAAATTCAAAATATTTAAGGCTATGGTTGAGACTGAGATAGGACTGAAGATAAAATGCTTAAGATCAGATCATGGTGGTGAGTTTACATCTAGTGATTTCAACAACTTTTGTGCAAGGAATGGTATTAGGAGACAAATTTCTACACCTATGACCCCACAACAGAACAGATTAGTGGAAAGGAAGAAAATAACAATTTTGGATGCTGCAAGGACTATGATGACTGAAGCTAAATTACTTGATATCTATTGGAGAGAGGCTACCAATACCGATGTATACACTTTCAACATAGTACACATAAAAGGTGATATCGGTAAGACTCCTTATGAACTATGGTTAGGTCATACTCCTACTATGAGATATTTCTAAATTTTTGGAAGAAAATGTTACATTAGAAGAGATGATGCATTAAGAAAGTTTAATCCTAGAAGTGATGAAGGAATATTTTTGGGTTATTCTACTAAGAGAAAAGCATATAGATGTTATAACAAAAGATTTAATAGGATATTGGAAAGCATAAATGTCAAGGTGGATGAGCATGGCAGTAATCAGATTAGATCATATGATTATGGACTGGAAGATGAATTTATCAGACCTGGACTGCTAATGAAATAATCAGTTCAAAACAGTGAACCTGTGACACCAATAGCATCATAAATTCAACAGTGATAGAGGAACAACAAAATGAGTCAGCAAATCAAGAAAATTCAAAGACTCCCAAGTATGTAAAGCTAAATCATTCTGAAGATTAGATCTTTGGGGATTATTGCAAGTTGTGTGTCCTTGGTTTCCTTGTGTTTTGCACCATAGTGCTAGGATTTATGGCATGGTATGTATTCTTTCTTGGGAAGAAGTTAGTTTCATGGCTTAGTAAGAAACAATCATGCACTTCATTATCTAGAGCTGAAGCAAAATATGTTGCAACTGCTACCAACTCTACTCAGATTTTATGGATGAAATATATGTTAAAGGATATAAGGGTAAGTTACGATGAGCCTATTGTTACTCACTATGATAATAGTGTTGCTATTGATATGTCAAAGAATCTGATATTTCATTCCAAATCAAAACACATTTCCATAAGGTATAATTTCTTGAAGGAAAAGGTTGAAGAAAAGGAAGTCCAATTGGTTTATGTGCCTACTAAGGAATAAATTATAAATATTCTAACAAAAACATTACCTAAAGACACTTTTGAATATCTTATAGATCAGTTGGGGGTTACCAGCCCTTCGAAAGAGACTTAGAGATACAGGGATGCATCAATGCGGTGAGCTTATCAGACATACTTTTCTGATCCGGATTGATGAAGATGGTGCTACTACTCAAAGGGAGTAGTTAGTTGTTTGGTTTAGTACTCTTGGTTTAGTATCCATCCTTTGTCATTGATGTCAAAGGGGGAGAAGGTATTCATGTGAAAAATGCTAGATCTTTTGATGGTGTTTTGGAGATTGTTGGAATTTCTTGGCACTTGGATGTTTTTCATATTCACTATTGCCATAAATGCCAAAGGGGGAGATTGTTGGCAATATGTTGGATCTAGTTAGGTGTTGTCATTGATGCTAACACTGTATCCCTGTGTGAGGCCCTACCCCGACCCATCCTATCTCTTCAGTTATTTTCATTTTGGAGCTATTTTGGATACTAGTTTGGACACACTATGGATATAGAACTTTTCATGATTCCGCGATTTTGGTAACATTGATATATGTGGATGCTTCATTTCTATGCCTTGTGGATTATAGAATATTATATGATTCTAGATTAGGGTAATATTGTGATGATGCAGGTTATTATCTGAATTTCAGGAATTGTTATAATGTTAGAAAAATATTTGCATATCTTGTAGATGGATCAAATTTCGAGGATTATGAGGAAATTGCTTTGAATTGTGACAAATTATATTTCATAATGTCAAGTCTTTGTAGAATGAATGTATTGCATTCTGATTTTGTGATTTTATATATTATATGAGGCCATTGGGAAGTACTAATGTTTAAATTGAGATGTGCAGGAAAATATCCATGTGACCATGGAAATATTAGGGAGAATCAAGCCTAGGCCAATGTGCGTTAGTAAAACCAGGGGTTGTCTATTTGGAGAGACAACACCCCGTATGTACTGTATTTTATTCGTAAATGTAAAATGTTGCATGAGTGTAATTTGTATTTATTGGATTGATTAAATTGTTTAAGGGACAATTGCCATGTGGTTATTGTGATGTGGAATTATTTTGTAGTGTCACTTGACACCTATGTAGCATGTTGTGTTGGCAATTGTCATGTCACCTTTTTGAAAGTTTTATTTTTGTTAATAGTTATATCCCCTAATTATCCTTGAAGGAACCAAGAAATCTAGGTTAGAGAGACACAAGGAAGGTCAACTCAGAGTTGACCCGTAGGTTAACTTCAGGTGGACTTTCTGAAGGTCAAATCAACTCCTAGAGTCAATTTTAGAGCTTTTCTATTAGGCCTCATGGGGTACCTATGGGTGAAGGCCAAAATTGGCCATGTGTCTTTCCCTTAGGACATGTTTAACCACCCAAAAAAGTGGTTTTCCCAAGATGGACGAATTCCATCTATAGGAGTGCCCTCCTTGGTAGGATAACCTTCTTGGAGAGAGTAATTCCTCTTCCCCATTCCATTTCCCTTCTCTAGGCACCTAGGTTAGGGAGTGTGTAAGACCTAGGGAAGACCAACCCAATGGGAGATCACTCACTCTATCCAAGAGGTTGGAAGGAGTGAGAGAGGCCTTCTTAGGCTAAGAATGGAAGCTTAGTGAGCTAATCACCCACTCTCCACTTTTGGAGATTTTTTTGGAAAAATTTGAAAGGAAAAACCAGTTTTAGAAAATTTAGAGGAATTTGGTGGCCAAGATTTGCAGAAAGTTGTGTGGATTGGGCAGCTCATCTTCAACCAAGTTTAGAATACCTATTGGCAGAATAAGGTTGGTTGTTATCTCCTCTTGTTTATGTTGTTTATGTTAGCTATGTTGTTTTGTTGAAGGAAAGATTTGCTTGTAAAGGAAGTGTGTATGTATAATGTTGTAGAAGAAAATAATGTGTAGTTTTATTCTATGTTTTTCTGTTTTGTGTTTTGTTTTGGGAGTGTCCAAGATCTCCTACTCTTGGGAGAGTAGGATGATCTTGGGGTGGAAGAAGCATGACAGCCTTGGGTGAGAGGCTCTCCTTAAGGAGAGTGATCTCAAGGGTGTCCTTTGTGACCCTTGCTGCATAGCCTTGTGTATGCATTTGGGGGTCATAAGGGGAGAGAAATGGCTTTGAGCCTTTGGGGGGGCATAAGGTGGTTGGGATGAATTCTGATTGAGTATTTTGTGTTGCCATGAGGTGGCTTGTGATATTTTTTTTTGGCTGCAGTCTCCCCAACGGTACTTGGTCCACTTCCACCCATAGATTGATCTCCACAAATGTGGTGATAGTGTAGCTTGGGATGGGAAAGTGTATGTGTTGTGTGTTTGCCCTATTGTTATGTTGTATTGCTTGGTTGTAACCCGTCTAGGTCTTGATTCTCCTAGCTCGGGGGTGGCTTCTGGTAAGCCTAGGCTGGGAGGTGAGCATCCCATGGTCACAGTCCTAAAATTTACTTGCAGGTGGCTTGGGAAAAAGACTAGGAGTTGCAGATTTTGGTGTTGCAGACTTCTATTCAGATTTCTTATTTTTATTTAAATGCAGAAAAGAAGAAAGAAATGTAACCTTAGGATTTGTAGCAAAAAAGAAAGTGCAGATGTAAATATAGGACTTAAAAGGATTCTGTTTCTGTTTAAATAAATGTAGTTAATATTTTCTGTGTAAAAGATTAGAGAAAAGGGGACTGTTAGACTATTTACCCATTTTTCATATTTGGGTTATTGTAACTATCTTTCTGGAAAAAAAAAAAAACAATGTAAATGTGACTTTTATTATACTTGATGACTATTGTGTTTGTTGTAGTCTACATTTAAATCTGGTTTGTAACATGTTATTTACTGCATTATTAAAGAAAAGAAAACAAAAAAAAAAAAGATGCATTAGGAGTTCTTATTCAATATTTACTAGTTTTATTTACTGCAAATGTTAAAGAAAGAAAAAAAGAAGAAATGCAGTAGGGTTATTATTTACTTGCATAGTGTAAATTCTGTAATTTTATGACTGTTTTAAAAAGAAAAGAGAGAACTAGTATTGTCTTTATTTCTCACTATTAATTTGCACAAATTAGATTTCTGTTATTTTATGACTGTAAAAAGAAAACCAGAACTATTTTATTTCTGTAGCAAGTTTTAATGAAAGGAAGAAGAAGAAAATAGATCTATTCTAATTGCTGTTAGAAAACAAACAGAATGTAGATGTTTGAAATCTCAAAACGATATAAGGGTTTTTAACCCTATTACTTCAACATTTAGTCATATATACATTTCTATATGTATATAAGTATATATATTGAAAATATATACCTATATATATAGAGAATATATATATGTATAAGCTCCCTGTATGTGCATACCCCTGTAACAACAAAATAAAGGATGCATTTTGGACTTGTGCATCTCTGTTTCAAATATACAAAAGAATTGCAGAATAAACTTCGTATATATATATATATATATATATATACATATATATATATATATATATATATATATCTGCATCTGAAAAAAAGCATACCCTGTAGATGTCTGTAGAACAAAACCAACAAACACATTTATGTTATGATCTGATCATAACAATGGATGTATGTGTATTAAAACATATATATACAAATATATATATATATATATATATATATATATATATATATATATATATTCGATATATTCAAAAACTCACATCTTATAACATGTTTTTATCAACCCACGAATATATTTAAACGAATAACAAAAAAAATCTTGTAATAACATTGTTGGCCGAACCACTGTGTGTAAACACAGTGGACGGCTCTCGGGCCGCGCCACTGTGTTTACCCACAGTGGACGGCACGGCAAGGCCGAGCCACTGTGTGTAAACACAGTGGGCGGCGCTCGGGCCGCACCACTGTGCTTACCCACAGTGGACGGCACGGAGGGTGCCGCCACTGTGTGTAAGCACAGTGGACGGTCCGCGGCCGCCACTGTGCTTATACACAGTGGACGGCAACCGCCGTCACTGTGTATAAACACAGTGGCGACCGGGAGAGCCCCGCGCCGCCTCCTCTTTGCGAAACCCTCCGCCGTGCCCTAGCTTGCCGTACCTGCAACCTTCAAAAAAACCACAAAAAAAAAGGGACACTCAATAAAATATAGACGTTTAATAAACCCTAACCCATTTCGGGTTAGGGTATAAAAGGATAAAAAAATAAAATAGGTCAAGTGTAAATTATAAAAATGCAACCCTAACCCAATTTCGGGTTAGGGTTAGCATTATAAGAATTATATATATATATATATATATATATATATATATATATATATATACAAGTAAATGTATTTATATATATATGTATATATATATAAGTAAGAGAATTAAAGTAGAGCATCATAATTAATTTTGAAATTATAATGAGGGTTAGTATTTAAAAATATATATATATGAATTTATATATATATATATATATAAGGAATTTAAATGGGGATTTTTAAACATTGATTTTAATATATATATATTTTGGGGGCAATTCAATAATGGGATTTTCTTTTATATGACCATTTAGATTGGAGTTTTAAACTTGGTTTTAATATATGAAATGGGGTTAATTAATGATAGGATTATTATACGTCCATTTACTCCTTAGGAGATTTGAAATTTTAAAAAAGGGATTTAAGAATGAAGGGGTTATCAAAATCGGAAACACCATACATCAACTCGATTAATTTAATTAATTAATCAATAGACTTCCCTAATTATATTTGGGGTATTAGGAAAATTTAAAAAGGGGAATTTGTAGAACCAATTTTATGGACCATAAACCCTTGGGGGTAAGCTTGGGCCAAATTTAATTTAATCGACAAATTAAGAAGTTAGAGAAAATTAGAATTGGCCTTAGCTTATTGTCGGTTTTAGTGGACAAACGACATTGTAGTAATTCGAACCCTCATCAGTTGGATGTATATAATAATTTCGCAGGTGTATCAATTAATCAATAGCATTATCCTTATATGGATTGGGAATGAGTTAATACCTTAAGGTAACCAATTATTCCTTGATTTAATTAGCGACAACTTGTCTTAGGTAATTGAGCTAGCTAACTAATCGGCAATGCAAATTAATCTTCACCAATCAGTTCACTCGCTCGAGTTGGTTATTTAACCTAACCTTAGTAAGTAAGTTAATTACACCCTAGATATGACAAAACTTTAAATACAGTCGTTATGTATTAGGATCTATAGCGAGTTCATGACGTCAAAAAAAAATAAAATTTGTTGTTCCGTTTTTGTGCCCTAAAGTTTGGGCACGACACCCTGTTAGCCTTGATGATCTTCTTGTTTTTGACTATGATTCTGATCTGGTATGATCACACCTATGGAATCAGTTTTAGATTCTTATTTTGATGGTTATATGCTTGCTATATTCTGGTGGTTTCATGATTTAGTTATCACTTTTGGTATTTTTGGTTATTGGTTGGTTTGTTCCTTTACTGGCTAGCTTTTGGCTTTACTGGCTTCTGGCATTCCCGGTTAGCTTTACCGGTATGCTATTTTGGTGACTTGGTCAGTGGATTTTGGGTCAGGCTTATGGAATCAATTTTTGTCATACTATTGGTGCTTCTTGATCATATCCCAAGTGTTTGGTGACGTCACATTGGATGGTGAGCTATTATCGTGGTCATGTTTGGATCTGGTTAAACTTTCACTAAGGGTTTCTACCGGAAAGTGAAGTGTGTTGGATTTTGGTCTTAACAGAATCCTCGATGAATATAATTGTTTGGTTACTTGATTTAGGTCCATGCTATGTAATGTAAATCATAATATTGGTCTAGTGGTATCATGTGATGTAATTTTTGTAATTATGGGTTTAGGGTTTAGCCAACCTTGTCAATAAGGTTGATGATCTATATTTATAGGTGACTTATTCATGTAATTTATATGTGGATATATCGATGGTTATGGTTGGGTTAAGTTTGTATTATCAAAAAAAGGATTAAGTGAGAATAAAGTCATATCATTCAGGTGAAGGTTGGAAAGGTTTTGTATTGTAGATCAGATATCAGTGCTTAACCGAAACTGTATTAGGTATTAGTAGATGCTACTTTCATAGTTCATTATTTTCTGAATTGTAGTTCGATGATTTTGTAAGTCAGTCAGACTTCCCTTTGTGATGAGTTGTGTGCTCTAGGTTGTTGGTCGTTCTGCATGTGTGCACCCCATTATAATTAATCATAATACTACTACAGAGTATTCATCTGATTGTGGGTAGGGTTTCCCACTGTAGTTTTTCCCTTTCCAGGTTTTTCATGTCAAAATATTGGTGTTATGTGTGTTGTGCTTTCATGTTATATTCTTCATTGGGTTGTGCTCCAGTTTAAGGTGTATAATTGAATTAATTGTTATTATTATTAGTAAACTGATTCACCCCCCCTCTCAGTTTACTGTCAGTATCAATGCATTCCAACACTAAACACCTTTTGTTGTAGAGGCAAAAATCCTTACATTTGATGGTTCAGGGAATGTGGATCGTACCTCATAGATACCACTCATGTACTCTTTCATGTTGAGATAGGAATCCCTCATTTGATCTTTGGTCTTTTGAGGTAAGAGAATCCGGTATGCCTGAAAAGTGAGTGTCATGGTGGGGGAGCCAGTGCTACCAGAATCTCTAGATGTCCACTTGTTTGAGGTATTTCTATGTCATGGGGCCCCCATTGAATGGTTTCTCTTTCCATCCTAAGTTGTGCATTCTTTAAAGTGTCTTCAATTTGTGCTATGCCAATGAAAATATTTTGAACATACACAAAACATTCTGGACAAAAACACCTTCAGACATTGTGTCTTTATTGTTTGCTATGTTTTCTTGCCACAAGACATTCAACATCAAGATTTGGCCACATTCAAAAATCACACATTTGGACAGATTCAAGAAATTTTCTTATAACCGCTTGTGATAGTTAAAATCGCATTTGTGTCAGGAAACTGTGTCGATGTAGAGAAAAAATGCATCTGTGTATTAGAAAAATAAATATTGTTAGAAACAATAGTTAAAACCACATATGTGACATATAGAACCACGTTTATGCTCTAAAAATATGTATGGGTTTCTTTAAATCGCATTTGTGTAGAAAAAATTAGTAGTCATCACGAAATTGCATCTACACAGAGCGGAAATGCGTTTGTGTTTCAGAGAACAGAATTTTGCAAAAGTTGTTAAGGAAAACATGTTTAAGTTTTGAGATCCAAAGAGCTTCAAGGTAGCTTCCTTTTTAGGGCTTCATCTTTAGTCAATCGGTCCTTAACCTTGTCATACATTTTCAACCATTTTCCCTCCTTTCTAAAATACATCTTTCAAGATAGAGTCTAAAGGTTGCTTTCTTGTCTTCATCATATCTTACAAACATACTACCACATATCACTAGGTGGTGCCCGTATCAGATCAATCATCTTAGGGTCCCATTTGGTCCTCTTTAGTCAAGGTCAACTTACCTCACCAAGAGATCTATCATCTCTTTGGAAGCCACACCTTACTTTAGATCTCATATCTTGAAATTATATTTTTGGACATTGCAAAACAACCCTAGATTCTTTCCATCCCATATTACTTCTTGGTCTTCCATAGTCTTTACACTTTCTTCTATACTTAATTTTAACCCAGGTTTAGTTCATGGTTGAAACTCATTCACAAAAGTCTAGAAGAGAAGCCAGGGAAGCTCTAAGATCTCTCCATGAGTACCTATGAGTCTGATGGAGATGAATTTTAAAACACATTTTAGAGTCGCAGTAATATGATAGACACTGATAATGAGAACAACAATGATAATGATAATACATTTATCACTTCCGCAGACATTGAAGAGACTATCATAGAACCAAGATTCAATAGACTGATTAAAAAAATTATGAGAAGAGAGACAATATTTATTTCAATTCATGACACAAAATAGGATGAGGTTACCTCATGAATTTGACGTGTCGGAAATTTTAGAGGAGGATCCTAATAAAGTATTTCTAACAAACGCTAATCCTAGAGGACATAATGGTGGTAATAGGAGAGAACATTTCATGCCTGAGTCACCCTCATCCTTATTTAAAAAACTAGAAGTTCCCAACACCCATACTCACACCAACTTTGCTAGGAACTATCATGAACAACCTCGCATTCATCCTTTCTCATGGAGAATAAATGATAATACACATGCTCATTATAATACCAAAGATCAAACCAATGCATACAATTAAACTCAAGGGAACATTCAAAATCATGACACAAGGAGACCCCATGTTAGATTTAAGGGCAATATCCAAGATCATGTTGGCAACAACAATGAGAGAAAACTGAGAGGGGGGGCGGGGGGTGAATTAGTTTTCTACCAGATCTACAAACTCAACCATAAATACAAATCAAATAAACTACAACAACAAAGGTAAGCAGATAAACAACACAACACACAACACCAAGATTTTGATGTGGTAAACCTAGTTAAGGGTAAAACCACGATGGGAAACTACCCACAATAAGATGATACTCTACAGTATTATATAAAAATATTACAATGGGGAATGAACCAACTTTTAGGCACACTACCTAGATCTCACTGCTCAAAAGATAATGACCCAGTAGGATACAACCCTCAAGGAAGCATCCATGACTTATAGTAAGATTCAGACTACAATTCAGAAGGAATGAACTGAAATAATAGCATCTCCAAATGCTTGATGACAGTTCCGATTAAGCACAATGTCTTCTCTGCAACATCAATCTCTTCTCAATCAAAATGACAAAAGATGAATCACTTGTTCATGCATACACTACTCTCTGATAATGCAAACACAACCTTGATACCCAAGTTACATGACAATATCACCTATTTATAGAAATCATCAACCTTGACAACAAGGTCAGCTAAACCCTCAACTAAGAATTACAAAATTACATCATGCGATGCAAAGATCAACCACCAAACCAATATAATGATATACATGACATAACATGGTCCTAAATCAAATTCACAAATGCTCAACTCCATCGGTAATAATGCCAAGATCAACCACAACATGCTACAACACCAAGAAAAAATGCATAACACAAATGACATCACTGGTTCAACAAAGTCACCAAGAACATGCACAATGATCAATGTGAATTTGTTGGCATTATGTGAACCGGTATAAGGACATAATGATATTGTATGTTGTCATTGATGTCAATATGTGATATGAAGTGAATCGGCATATGTGATATGTGAGAAGAGAGAACCGGCATATGTGATATGTGAGAAGAGAGAACTGGCATATGTGTGAACTGGTATATATGCCAAAGTGAAGCGGTATATTTGCTCAAGGTGAACCGACATGTAGTTATGGGAACTAGCACATGGAAGCATTGTATGACTACTTGTTGGTAGGTAGTTTCCACTTCAGGATTTCTAGTTGGAGTACCTCAAGCCTGTGTGACTCAATCGGTGATCTTTGTGTGATGAGCTAGCAGTACAACAAAGAACAGATCATGTTGCCACATAAGCCCCGTGTGCGTGAAGGATCTTGCATGAAGAAGACTATCCCTATCCACCTTGGGAATATGCGAAGTTTGTCAAATGGTGATAATGCATGATGGGTTATTAGCCGTAATGAAATCAGTGGATAATGGATGATGGAGAATGTCTTGAGATCGATTCAAGACTGTTGCATTTAATGCAGTATGATTCAATGGTCAGGATTGAATCGCTTGAATTGCTTAACCTAACAGGTTTAGGGTTTAGGGTTTTTGCTACCGACCTATCTATTTCCTATAAGGTCGATGTTGTGTTTCTTTCTAAGGTTGTTGGCAAAATTTGTATGTGTGTATCCAAGGGAAGTGATATGTGATTCTTGCCACACCAAAGGAGAGAAGAGATACTTGCAAAGTGAATGTGTAGAAGGTGAAGAGGAGCCAAAATGGATCTGCATTAGCATTGAGTGCTATTACCAGATCACTGTAATTCCTGTTGATCTTTAACCACTTCAACAATTGTGAAATCCCTTAACAAGGTAGCCTTAACTGGCTTGATACAAATCCCTTAACAGGGTAACTTGAAGTTATTGAGTTTTGGGAAGCTATAGAGCTCTGGAGATCCTTTAGCTATTGAGTTCTTGAAATCCTCTAACAAGGTAACCCTAACTAGTTTTAACCCTTAACCGGGTATTGTAGCCATCCCTTAACTAGGTGATCCCTAATAGGATTGGTTCCTAGCAAAACCTATTGTAATAGCTTTAACCGGACAAGGCTCCTAACAGAGCGTACTTCTAAAGAGTTCAGAAAGCAGCTTGTGGGTATTCATCCCCACCATGGTTTTTCCCAGTTGGGTTTCCACATGAAAATATGTGTGTCATGTGTGATGCTCTTATCTTGTGATTCTTTGTTATTGCCTATTAAACTTATGATGGTTCAGTGTTTTATGTCTGTCTATAAAACATATTGAACTAACTATTGTGAAGATCTGATGATAGTTTACCTGTTCATTCATGAGGGTGTAATGGTACTATAGTATTGAGCTAAGAGGAAAGCTAAGAGTGTAACCAGTTTATGATTGTTTTAGTTGTTCTGGGTCTTACCTGTTTGCTCTCTGTTTCAACCAATATCACTGTTTGCTAGTCATTTGAAGTATTTGCTATCAAACCAGTTTTGGACTATATTTTTGTCTGTACTGATTCACCCCCCCCCTCTTAGTACCGGTTTGGTACTATTCATTCATCATTGAGTTATCAATTGGTATTAGAGCACTCTAGGTCCTCTGTGTTGTAAGCTTAACCACTTGAGGTAAAGATCCCAGTCAAATGATGAAGAGGGAAGGTCCAAAGTTTAACAAGGAAAATTTTGGTATATGGAAAGATAGGATGAAGATATTCATTAGAAGGATGGGTTCTCAACACTGGAGTTATGTTGAGAATGTCTATGATGTCCCTACCCGTACTCTCACCAATGACCAAAAGAGAGAGACACAAGAAAATGGGCAAGTCATGGAAGCCCTTATTAGTAGTCTATCTGACATTGAGTTTATTGATGTTCAGGACAAGGTACATCCCAAAGAGGTATGGGATGCTCTTGAAAATATCTATGGTGGTGATGAACATGTAAAACAGGCTAAGGAAGAAAGCCTGAGAGGGAAGTTTGAAGATATGCAGATGGTTGAAGGTGAGACCATTCAGCAGTATGGAATAAGAATAAAAACATTGGTTGGAGAAATCAAGAGTGCGGGTGGTAAAATAGAAGATTCCACTGTGGTAAGCAAAGTCCTGAGATCCTTGTTGTCAGTCTATGCAATAAGGGTTGCTGCTATTCAGGAGCTGAGATCAATAGACAAGACTAAGGTATCCTTGGACTCCATCATAGCCAAGCTGACAACCTATGAGATAAAAAGTTTTGATGGTAGTGTTCAAAAGGCTGAATCAGCATTTAAAGCCTCTGCTTTACCATCCAGAAAAGGAAAAGAAGCTAGCACAAGTGGTGAACCTAGATAGAGTAGAGAAATGAATGATGAGAAGATTTTGATGGCATTTGAAGCTCTCCTTGTTAGGAAGCTTTCTAAAGGAACTGGTAAATACAAAGGTAAGCTACCTTTGAAACGCTTTTCTTGCAACTAGATAGGACATATTGCTATAAACTGTCCTAATGGCGATAACAAGGACAAACTAGAAAGGTTTTGGAAATTCAAAGGAGGAAAACAGAGAAATTGTTTTGTGGCAGTTGATGAAGGTGTCACAGATGAGGAATTAGAAGATGAAGAGAATGAAGACATTGTTTTTGTTGCTGTAAAGGAAGATGTGGCAGACAAGAAGGCTCTTGTCTCCTAGTTTGATAATTCCAATGAGTGGATCATTGACAGTGGCTATTCTCACCATATGATAGGTGACTGGAGCAAGTTTCTATCCTTGGAGGAGTATGATGGTGGTGTGGTTCACTTTTGCAATGATGCACCATGCATGGTCAAAGGTAGAGGGTCCATCTCTCTGAATGGAAAGAGCAGTGCTGATAATGTGTACTGGGTTGATGGTCTCAGACATAACCTTCTGAGTGTTGCCCAGCTAAATGATAGTGGCCTCACTCTGGAATTCAAGAATGGAGTTTGCAGAATCAAAGGAAAAGATGGTGAATTGGTGGCCACTAGCATGCAGACCAAAGGTAACCTATTTCATCTGAATGTAAATATAAATGTCTTATGGCTAAGCTTGATGATAGTTGGATATGGCATAGGAGACTCTACCATGTAAACTTTGATAATATTGTGAAGGCTAGTAAGATCAAGGTAGTTAGAAGGTTGTTAGTGCTAAGCAAACTAGATAATACCTTGTACAAAGAGTGTCAATTGGGGAAAATGTCTTCCTCAACCTTTAAAGGTAAATCTTTCACTGCTGACAACTTGCTTGATCTTGTGCATACTAATTTGTGTGGTCCTATGAAAACTAGAAGTGTGCAGGGTGATAGGTACTTCATGATTCTCACTGGTGACTACTCAAGAATGATGTTGGTCACATTCTTGAAAGACAAGTTTGAAGCCTTTGTGAAATTCAAAGCTTTTAGAGCATTAGTGGAGAAGAAAAGCGGTAAAAGGATCAAGTGTCTCAGAACTGATCAAGGAGGGGAATTCACTTTCGGTGAATTCAACAAGTATTGTGAAGAATTTGGCATCAAGAGGCAATTGTCTGCCCCCTGGACTCCACAACAAAATGGCCTAGCAGAGAGGAATAATTGGACTGTGGTTGAAGTAGCTAGAACCATGTTGATTCAAGGAAAGGTAGCTCACACCTTTTGGAGAGAAGTAGTGAGCACTACAGTCTACACAATGAACCGGGTACTCATCAAGAAAGGTAAGGATAAAACTCCTTATGAGTACTGGACTGGTAAGACACCTGTGGGTAGCTACTTTAGAGTGTTTGGTAGCAAATGCTACATCAAGAGGAGTGAACACTAGAGCAAATTTGATGCAAAATGTGATGAGGGAATATTCCTAAGATATTCCACCAAGAGTAAATCTCTCAAGTGTTTCAACAATAGGATTCGGAGAATTATGGAAAGTATCAATGTGAGAGTTGATGAAACCTCTGAGAAACTAGAGGAAACCGACAGTGAGCAAGTTGTAAATGAGCCAGTTGCAACCTTCTGGGAACCGATTGTCAGTCAACCAAGTACCCGTAATAGTGTTCTTGAACCGGTGAATGCTGATACTGATGAAGATGAGGATGAAGAGGAAAAGCAAGAAGAACCAGTAAAGACTATTCCTCGGTATGTCAAGTTGAATCATGATCCTAAGCAGATCATAGGAGATAAGGATGCAGGAATCCTTACAAGGAGAAAGATTAGAGAAAACTCATGTATGATCTCTAAATTTGAGCCTAAATCATTCAAGAGGCTCATAAAGATGAAGACTAGATCAAGGCAATGGAAGAGGAACTTGATCAGATAGAGAAAGTGGTACATGGTCCTTGGTACCCAGACCAAAGCATAAAAATGTCATTGGCACCAAATGGGTGTTCAGAAACAAGCTGAATGAGGATGGCACAATGATTAGGAATAAAGCCAGATTGGTGTGCAAAGGATATGCTCAAGAAGAAGGAGAAGACTATGGAGAAACCTTTGCTCCTATAGCCAGATTGGAAGGAGTTTGTATGCTTCTTGCATATGCAGCCTTTAAAGGCTTCAAAGTATATCAAATGGATGTAAAATTTGTATTCCTAAATGGTGTAATTGAAGACGCGGTGTATATTGAGCAACCAGATGGGTTTGCCCTATCTGAAGATAGTGACATGGTATGTAGGCTACATAAAGCCTTATATGGTCTAAAGCAAGCACCTAGGACATGGTATGAGCACCTACGTTCCCATCTTGTGAAGATTGGATTTGAGAGAACAAGTGAAGATAGCAATATATACTTGAAGTCTGAAGGAGATTAGATCCTGATTTGTGAGGTTTTTGTTGATGACATTATCTTTGGTGGAGATGACAAGATGAGTCATGAGTTTGCTGATGAAATGAAGAAAGAGTTTGAGATGTCACTCATAGGGGAGATTAAGTTCTTCATTGGACTACAGATCCAGTAGATGAAAGATGGAATCTTTATCACTCAGTCCAAATATGTCAAAGAGGTGTTTAAGACTTTTGGCATGGAAGATAGCAAACAAGTTGGTACACTGGTGACCGGTTGCAAACTGACAAAACAGGATGATTCTGCACTGGTTGATGAGAAGGAATACCGATCAATGATTGGTAAGTTGCATTATGTAGTGCATAGCAGACCGGATATTGCACATGTAGTTGGCATTACTGCAAGGTTCTAGAAAAGTCCAAGAGAGTCCCACTTTGTTGCAGTCAAGTGGATTCTTAGGTATCTGAAGGGAACAATTGACTATGGATTGTGGTACCCATACAGCATTGATTTCATTCTGAAAGTATTCACAGACACTGATTGGGCAGGTAATGTGGATGACCGGAAAAGCACAACCGGTGGTGTATTCTTTCTTGGTGGTAGACTAGTCTCATGGATGAGTAAAAAGCAGAGTTGTATCTCTCAATCTACAACAGAGGCAGAGTATGTTGCACCTTTCATGAACTGCACTCAAACAATTTGGATGAAGCATGTTTTAAATGGCTTCAAAATCCCTGTATCTGAACCGGTAAGGATATTCTATGATAACACAAGTGTTATCAATATTTCAAAGAATCTAGTTTTACATTCTAGAACCAAGCATTTCGACCTTAAGTATCATTTCTTGAGGGAAAAGGTTTAGAATAAAGAGATTGCACTGGAACATGTTTCCAGTAAGGAGCAGTTAGCAGACATATTCACCAAGTGTCTCCCAAAGACTACATTTGTGCATTTAAGAGGTGAATTGGGGGTACTGCCCCTTCAGGAGGTGAACTAAAAGTATTTGTTCCACATCAGTCAGGTATTACATAGTCAAATTTTTGTTGATTGATGTGTTGAAGGATGCTACTCCTCAAGGGGAGCAGCATAATGGAACAGGGATGCTTGTGCCTCCAATTTGGCATTGTTGTCAAAGGGGGAGAAGGAGTGAAGCGGAAAAGATATCTACAGAAAATGGGGGAGAAGATGTGAAGCAGAGAGATATCTTTGTATATTGCCATCAATGCCAAAGGGGGAGATTGTTGGCATTATGTGAACCGGTATAAGGACATAATGATATTGTATGTTGTCATTGATGTCAATATGTGATATGAAGTGAATCGACATATGTGATATGTGAGAAGAGAGAACCAACATATGTGTGAACCGGTATATATGCCAAAGTGAAGCGGTATATTTGCTCAAGGTGAACCGGCATGCAGTTATGGGAATCGGCACATGGAAGCATTGTATGACTACCGGTTGGTAGGTAGTTTCTACTTCAGGATTTCCGGTTGGAGTACCTCAAGCCTGTGTGACCCAATAGGTGATCTCTGTGTGATGAGTTAGTAGTACAATGGAGAATAGATCGTGTTTCCACGTAAGCCTTGTGTGCGTGAAGGATCTTTCATGAAGAAGACTATCCCTATCCACCTTGGGAATATGCAAAGTTTGTCAAATGGTGATAATGTGTGATGGGTTATTAGCCACCATGAAATTGGTGGATAATGGATGATGGAGAATGTCTTGAGATCGATTCAAGACTGTTGCATTTAATGCAGTATGATTCAACGGTCAGGATTGAACTGCTTGAATTGTTTAACCTAATAGGTTTAGGGTTTAGGATTTTTGCTACCGACCTATCTGTTTCCTATAAGGTTGATGTTGTGTTTCTTTCTAAGGTTGTTGGCAAAAGTTGTATGTGTGTATCCAAGGGAAGTGATACGTGATTCTTGCCACATTTAAGGAGAGAAGAGATACCTGCAAAGTGAATGTGCAGAAGGTGAAGAGGAGCCAAAATGGATCTGCATTAGCATTGAGTGTTGTTACCAGATCACTATAATTCCTATTGATCTTTAACCACTTCAACAGTTATGAAATCCCTTAATAGGGTAGCCTTAACCGGCTTGATACAAATCCCTTAACAGGGTAACTCAAAGTTATTGAGTTTTGGGAAGCTATAGAGCTCTAGAGATCCTTTAGCTATTGATTTCTTGAAAGCCTCTAACAAGGTAACCCTAACCAGGTTTAACCCTTAACCGGGTATTGTAGCCATCCCTTAAACGAGTGATCCCTAACAGGATCGGTTCCTAGCAGAACCTATTGTAATGTATTTAACCGGACAAGGCTCCTAACAGAGCGGACTTCTAAAGAGTTCAAAAAGCAGCTTGTGGGTATTCATCCCCACCGTGGTTTTTCCCAGTTGGGTTTCCACGTGAAAATATGTGTGTCATGTGTGATGCTCTTATCTTGTGATGCTTTGTTATTGCCTGTTAAGCTTATGATGGTTCAGTATTTTATGCCTGTCTATAAAACATATTGAACTAACTATTGTGAAGATCTGATGATAGTTTACCTGTTCATGCATGAGGGTGTAATGGTACTATAGTATTGAGCTAAGAGGAAAGCTAAGAGAGTAACCAGTTTATGATTGTTTTAGTTGTTCTAGGTCTTAGAGGTTGCTCTTTGTTTCAACCAGTATCACTGTTTGCCAGTCATTTGAAGTATTTGCTATCAAACCGGTTTTGAACTATATTTTTGTCTGTACTAATTCACCCCCTCTCTTAGTACCGGTTTGGTACTATTCGTTCATCATTGAGTTATCAGAATCATCAAAACAAATAGGACATACTTAGGAAACACCAGCAAGAATGTTAGAATCACCACTAATAGCTGTACAATACCACTTATCAAATCTTCATCGATCAATATTTGAAACTTAGGAAAAATCAAACAACAACAACTGTCACGATGAAAAGATAACTTGTGGAGAGCCAAATCATTAACCATCTGAAATGAAGATACACAAGATCATCCCAAACAATCTCCCAAAATCTCAGCTTAGGATCTGATCACACCGGAATATACCGAGGGAAATATTGAACTCTGCAAAGAACTGATCAGAAAAACAAACTGCAAAACCAAATCATTTGATATGATCAATTAGGCTTTCTAGATCATTGAAACCAATACAAAGGAATATAATTATACTAGAGATACTCCATACACCAAACCATGATCCCAATAAACCAATCAGCAATCATCGAAGCAAGAATATGTTGACAACAATGAAAACAACATATCCTAGTAGCAGTAATGTCCAACAATCTCCCCCTTTAGCATTGATGACAACATATGAATGTGAAAAACAATCAATGCAAAGAAATAAAAATCCTCCAACAAACTCCCCCTAAGATCAAGCAGATAAAATAGTTTTTTACATGCTTCTCTCCCCCTTTGACAACAATGCCAAAGATAGAATACAAATTATGCTTCTCTCCTTAAAACACATCCTCTAAGAAGAACAATCTCCCCCTAAGGATAAACTCACAACTAATCACCTAAAACACTAACTAACTGCTCTGACTAAGTATCAACTGTTGCCTATTTCATCATGACTCAAATAGGTAGAGTTGAATTACATTCATTCATACTGAAAAGGTACACAAATGTTCTACTGAGCATCATTGATCTAGATTTGATTACAGTTGTCATTTTCAATTTTTGTGCAAATACATAAAACAAAGGATATTTCTAAATTTTCATAAATTTTGTATTTGTATTCATAATTTAAAAAACAGAGTCCCAAGCAAGCCGTGGGATTGGCCTCATTTGATTCATAATGCATGAAACAAGTAAAGAATACATTTGATAAATGTAAATGGTATAGCTAACTGCAATGAAAAAGACAGAAGGGAAGTGTTCCATTATTGCCTGTGTGATGATATCTGAACTTCTATCTTCCTCTAGTTGTGGTTGAACATCTCAAAGAAGGCAGCTCCAGGTTCTCCTAGTCCTACAAAAATGAATAAAAGAGAAAAGGTTAGAGAAAATACTCCAAGCAATGATTAAACAAATGTAATTTGCACTTCTACATCACAATTAGACATATCACATACAGTCATCAGAGGCATCCATTAAGTGTTTAGTCATCAAGATCAGAAGGAAAAAAGGAGTTCAAGTTCATTGAAGCTTTCAACTTCATCATGTTTTTGCTAATATGTTTGTTCACTGTGCAGGCATAAGAAAAGTCTTGATGGTGATTTATGAATTATGCATGTGGGATAAAATGGGCTCCCACAATGGTTGAGCCCAACATGCAAGTAATCTAAAGACAAGCAGCAACAATACAACATATCACTGTCCAAAATGTGATAGGAGGAATAGAAATATAGCAGTAAATAGTTACAAATAGATATAATGAAATGAGTTTGAGTAAGCATGTCACTGTCAAAATATGATAGGAAAACACAGAAAATACACAAGCTATAGGAGAATATAAGTTACATTGATAACAAGTACAAGACTGAGCATTCAGTGGCGGTGTGTGCAACATTGAAGAAGTGATATCCCATGCCTAAATACCACTAATGTCATCATGCGAGTGGTAACAACAATACATAATATCACTGTAAAAAATGTGACAGAAAGTGTAACAAAAGAATATCATTGTCCAAAATGTGACAGGAAGGACAAAAGTGCATTATATACAACATTCAAATAGGCATACATTGAGAACAGTAAAGATAAAACAGTAGTTTGCGTCTACAGATA